>NC_134951.1:629767-929767 GCF_965638725.1 Aptenodytes patagonicus | reverse complement strand
AGCTGCTGGTTAGGCAGCTCACGTAACCCTGCGGCAGCAGCCGCCCTCCTGTTCTTCTGCAGCTGTGTTGGGGGAGTCTGTTCAGAAGCACGAGCTGCCACCCTGCACCCAGGGTGGTGGCTGAAATTGAGTGATAGTCATGAAAATAAGATGATTAGTATAGGAAAGGTTCGAGTGCTTATGAGTACTCACTCATAGAGGCAGAAAGGATGTAATACGACGTGAAGACCGTGCATCTTATACCCAAATCGAACCCTCCTCCCCCCCCCTTTTTTTTTTGAAAGTTAGGTGGGACTTGTCAACTGATTTTTAGCTTCCAAAATTTTCACAGTAAGCTTTATGAAAGGCTAGAATAGTGTTACATTTGTGCCAGCTTTCTAGAAGAGCCTGTAGAGGAAGACACGTAACTATAGATGGGTAAACATGAGGAAAAAAAATAAAGCAAAAATAGTGGATAAGCTGTTAAACAATGGAATCAATTCAGTACGAGCTGTGCAGATGCCAGACCAGTATAGCTTTTGTAAAGATTGGTCCTGCCAAGGCTTCATTCCTTGGTGAGCTTCCAAAGCGCAGCTCTGCCTAGACTTTGTTAGATGCTTGGCTTAACATTGATATTTTGCTCTGATACAGTTTTTAAAAGGAATGTACTCCGTGAGCTAAAGGTCAGGTACGTGGCAGAGCTCTCCTCGCTGCCCCAGAGCTTCCTGAACGTGGGAATGCTTCGGTGTGTTCAGTGCTATTCAACATGCTATTAGTGATCTGGAAAGAAGTATACAATGATAATTTTTTAGATGCAGTGATAGGAGGGATGATGATGAACGTTGATGGGAGAAGGACAGGTATATTGTTTATACTGCCAGATACAGCTGGGCCTGTATAAAATATACTTGCGTGCAGTTCTCGCATAGTCCTTGCATGCAGAAATCACATCCAGGAGCAAAGATGTGAAGAGGGGAAGGGTATACTCTGGGGAGCAATGCCTTTGGAAACAATTTGGGGTTGCTGTAGGAAATCACACTGAATTATAGCTTCCAGGGAGACCCTGTGGCTTTCTGGAGAAGAGGATTAGCCTTGTGAAGTTAGCGCATAGCCTCGGTGAAGCTAGTGTGAGAAGAGTTGCTTTCAGTTGCGTTGTTCACGTTTGTAGGAGCTGCTGCACCATTGGGGAAGGTGCACAGAAAAGCTATGGGAGCGGCAGGGAGTGATGAGCCAAGAGCTGGTTTCGGCGGGGGGAGTCAAGGAGGTCATGAGGAGAGGTTGTCTACTGTGTGCAAATGTATTTAGGAGAAGCTTATATTCAGTGGTAGGGATTCTGGCTGGAATGTCAACCTAGATAACGCCATGTCTGAAGATGGGCACGAACTCCTGGCAGGGAGTAAAGCGAGATGCTCACGTTACTGATTTCTCTGTTGTATCATGGTTGGCTGTGTCTCCAAAAGACGTTTGTTAGGTGGAGGAGTTGCTGGGTCAGTGTAAGAGCACCTGAATGAAACTGATTTTTGCCATGTAAGAACCAAAACAGGACCAGTGGGTGGTCCCTGGCATGCTTGAGGCTCCGCTGCTTCCTCCAGTGCTGCTGGTTTTTGCTTGAGCATCAGACTGAGCCGTCTGCTAAGGCGGTCAGATGAGCTTTGGGCTGGGGTTTAGAAAATTCCCTCCTCATCACTGTTTTCACTACTATTTATTAACAAATGATGCTGGCAAAAACTCAGAAAGCATAAGATCCTGCGGAGCGGAGATGCTGCAGAGGCTGTTTTCTGACCCTTTGCATGGAATAACGTAGGTTTGAAGGAGGTCATCTGGTCTGACTGTGGGCTGCAATCCCACAGAGATCTCTGCTGGTGGGGGACGACTGCGTGCCCCTGCTTAGGCTTGTGCCCGAGCCCTGGGGTGCCCCAGTACAACCGCAGAGCTCCCACAGAAGCCCGAGTACTTCTCTAAGCCTGTTTCTCAACTGGAGGAGCGAGCAGCCTGCAGGATCCTGGTCTGCGGTGCCATGGGCAGGGGGCATCAGGATGGTGCCCTGCCGGCTCCCCGCCGGCAGCGGCGGTCCCTCCAACGGGGACCGGTGTCTCGCTGTACATCTGTCTAGCAGTCAGCACAGGTAGGATCGGGTCTAGCAACATAAATACTAGTCCTCCTCTTGTAATGGTATTTCTCCTGTGGTTCGTGAGCCGCCATAGCTGGCCGGTGTTCCTTGCAGGGTCTCCTACCTGTTAGCTTGTACGCACTGGGGCAAAGGAGACCGGACCTATTTCAGGATGTTGGCTTCTCCTTGTACTAGGCGTCAGTAATGCAGCTGAGCTGTTTTGCTGCTCTTAGGCAGAACTTGGAGTGCATGTGCCCTGCCCGAATCGTCGGAGGGCTGTGCTCGCCCTCGCCTTTATTTCCCTTTCCTCCCAGGGCTTATTTCACTGCTTTTGATGCAGGTTTGTTTGAATGTTCATAGCAAAACTTACTACAGACAAACAGCTGTATCTCCTGCTCAGGGATTTCAGTTAATCAGTCACAAATTTAGGATTTTAGTGGATTTGATGGTTCTGGTTCCAGCCTTTGTGACAGGGTGTTGGGAGACGAAAACCTCTCGCTTAATTTCTGTGCAGGGGTTGTGCTTGATATCAATATGCTTTGTGAGCCAGGATACCTATTTAGTAGAGGCTATGATCAGCCTGACCCTGCAGTGGGAACAAAAGTCACCTGTCTTGCTGCGTCCACCTGATTTTGCTTCTGTCTACAGCGGTTTGGGTTTAAAAAACCAAACAAAGAAACCCCCACCAGCACCGGTGAAAAGATGGATCTTCTGTCTCGGTTCTCCTGGCTGGGATCAAAGATCTCCACTCTTTTCAGAGGAAATTGCATAATTGGTTTCCATTCTTTATCCCACAACTCTTAATTCAGTATGCTGTGGGTTTTCTTTAAAAAAACCTCAAACTTAAAATATCTCTGCAGTCAGTAGTTAGCTCACAACAAATCTGCTCTGAGTTTCAGATGAGCAACGTTAAATATCTAGAGCTTTAAAAATGCGTGACAGTTTTGATGTTCGACAAAGAAGTATTGGGGAGCCTGAGCTTGGGGGCTTTTTTGTTTGCTTTTTTTTCTTTTCTGGAACTGGAGCGTGGGTACGTGGACTGGTTTCACTGTTGCTTACTATGGCAGCTTCAACTTGTATTCTCCTTGGGAATAGAAGTTGGATCTGGAATCTCTCTGCCTCTGCATGCGTGATGGTCAGGTGAGGGGCCGTGGTTGTCTCCCAGCAGAAGATTAACACTGACCAAATACATTCAAACATTAACCTTGTGTTTTTGTTTTCAGTGGGACTTCTCCTCTTGCATGCCTGAATGCTATGTTACATACAAACTCCCGAGGGGAAGAGGGCATTTTCTATAAGGTCCCGGGGCGCATGGGAGTGTACACGCTGAAGGTAAGTGGCTCGGCTGGGGAATCTTGTTTGAATGCTCAGGTGACTTTTATCCATTTAAAAATATGTTGGATTAGGATAATCCTGAAGAGGGAACTGTTCCTCAATTGCATGAATGTAGCGTAAAGTTTACCTCCACATGCGAACACTAAGTCTTCATGCTTGCTAGTGAGCACCTGTGTGCTGAAAGGACAACCGAAGGTGCTGGGGTTTATTCACATTTTTATCCCAGAAATGAAAGAGTAATTAAAATTGTAATGAAATTTTAGCCCTAAAAGCATCTTCACTGATCTCAACTTGTATCTAGAAATGAAAAATTACCTTATCCTCAGTCTGTGTCTAGTAGTTGGAGAACATTTGTAGGAAAACCATGTAGATTCCTTTATTTACCTAATTGGCATATTTAAAAATAATCTTTATTTGAAACCTTTTTCCCCGGTTAAACTACTAGAACGAAGCCTGCTCACACTGTTCTTGATTTTTCTGTAAATTTGACTCTGAAGACTGTGCCATAAGATAGGATTCCTCTCCCTACACGTAGACCTCTCCGGTGTAGGAGTCTCTGCTGGAACCGCTTTCCTTGTCTCACTCCATGTTCGATAGAGAGAAATAATAACTTCTAAGAGGACATTGGTCTCATCCTAAAATATTCAAAATATGAGAGAAACGGCTTTAAAAGTGCCAGTTAGTTTACTGAGGGAATCAACTAAGAATTGCCCAGAAAAAGATGTCCTCATTGTCATTGTCAAAAATTTAGCTAAGTTGAATCCCGTTCTCGCTGTCTCCTCCCTCCACCCTGTAAACGGGAAAAGCACATTGTTCCCTGAGCACTTGTATATAACGTGACAACAGAGGACGTCACTCTGGGAGCAGTGCATTGGTGCTGACGTGCCAGCAGAGTAAAACATCTTTAGAGCTTCCAAAAATGCCATTGCAAGACATCTGGCAAACTTCTTACTTTGAAGATCGTTGTACCAAGCAGAGGTTGACCTGATTTCGGTGCATCTAAGTGAAAGGACATAAAGCACCATTTTGATAACATGTGCGTTTAAGGTAAGGACTGTCAGAGAGATAACCAACAATGAAGGGAAAGTAGTTATCTGTTTGCTGATAAACTGGGCTTATTTGTGCACAGAAAAGTATAAAGTTTTACATTTTAGGAATAAAGAACGTAGACCCTAACTCCAGGCTGGGAAAGCAGTGTTTTGTCAGAACATTATGACTTGGGAAAAGATTTAGATCTGGTAGTAGACAAGTTACTGAGTCATTGTCAGTGAATTCTGTGTCATGATGTGGCAAAGCTGTGCTGAAAAGTTTCAGAGAAGAACAATATAATTCAAGATGTAAAGAAAAAAAAAAAAGTCCCTTTTGAAAGATTGCAAGTACGTTGTTAGTGGGGTAGATCATCAGCAAACTCAAATGTCTAGAGAGTAAATCTAAGCAAAGCCAAGTTTAAGTATGCATTTGAACAACAAAACAGACTGTCAGAGTTACGGTGGTAGTTCAGTTTGTTTTGCTCATGGGATCTGCAAGTTAAGACTGATTATATTTCCTAATGTTAAGCTTCAGCAAAACTCCAATATTATTTAAGTCCGTGTAGGAGTAAGTTGATTAAAGATAATGATTTGTATTAATTGGGAGGCTAGACTAGCTGCTGAGTTATTCCAAAGGCGCATTGTGTCCTGCGTACCTAAAGACATGTCAGTTTTGTTGCCAGCTTTCCTTCCCTGGGGCTGTGTCATCTGGAGGTGGTATCTTCCATGGAGCAGCGAGAAACCCAGAATGCCAGGAAAGAGGGAGACGTTGAGCCCTGCTGCACCAATCCCAGGTCCCCTTTGCCATGTTTAGTCCCAGTGCAGTACCAGGAGGAGCCTGGGAATTGTGAAGATGATGCGTTGAATGAGAAATCCTTTGGAGGATCCATGATTAACAAAACATGATGGCTTAGGTAGCAATTAGAAATAGAAAGCTTTGAAGAACAGGGCTGACCGTTCCCCAAGCGATGCGTTGTTACACCGCAGTGGAGAGGAGAGCCAGGTGTCCGGTAAATCACACTTCCTAAAAGAGAAAGCTTCTGGTAAAATATTTGGTGAGTGAAGCAAAGTTGCACTTGCGGTTTTGCTGGCTCACTGAACTCGATTATGGTATCGCTGAACTTAGTAGTAAGGAGACTGGAAGGCTGCTAGGATCTCCCTTTACTTTTTTGTTAGACTTGATGATAAAGATATGTAAAACAGATTCGAGAATCATAACCGAGGTGTATGTCAGTTCTGCGAAATAATGTTCAAAGGATTAAGTGTTTCTGGAGGTGTTGCTTAATGCTGGTGGCCAGGAGATGCTCCAGAGGAAAATTCCTAATGGCAGCTAGCAGTTGAACTAAAATTCACATTAATTTTTATTGATGCGATTTTATTTTTCCTCTCTTTTTTTCCTCTTTGTTTCCAAGTACCTAATCATCTCCTTTCCCTAAACCTTGTCTAATTATTATAGTAGTCAGAAGTGATTTGCAATGCACCGAGCACTCTGGTCTCCGTGATGAGCCTGTTCACAGTGGTGAACAGGTACTCCCCCAAAGCAGAGCGCACAAGGCATGGTTTGCAGTTCTCAAGAAACACGACTGCTTTCTCGACTAAGCTGCAAAGGTTTGTTTAAGGACTGGTGCGGTCGGGTCCTGAGCTGATGGACAGGCTTCTCTTTTGCTAGGTGCAGTGTATTTTTGGCAGCAGCAAGCAGGGTGGATGTGGGGGGCGTACAACTTTGGGCACACTCGTGCTTGACAGCAATGATACGAACAGCAAACTGAATCCCAAAATGACCGCTTCAGCGGTCTAGAGATAATAGCCAAGCTCTGCAAGGGGAGGGGGAAGCAAAGAATAACACTTAATCTCTTTAAAAACGGTTAGATGCTCCGGACTTGCTCTACCCCTGAAGGGACGTGTAACACCCCAAATCAGCCAGTGGTGCTCTGCTCGGGCAACTTTAAATCTTGAGGCGAGCTGCATTTGCCCTAGTGAGGATGTGTTTGTTGGTCGCTTCTCGTACAGCCTGAACAGTCTGCTTGGTCCCCTGGGGAAAATTAACTCCAAGTACTCCCAAATACTACAGAATAAAACAAATTACCGTGACCTTTAAATAGTTGTAGCAAAAGTGCTGAATTTCTGGTAGCTTCTGGTATTTGAGTTTCTTGTAATGTGGTATTTTTCATGGTTTGCGAAGGCTGCTTGTGTGGGGTGAGCTTTGGGGATGTGATTCCGCCCCCACCCCCCCCACCCCCCCCCCTTGGATCCTCCCCCACCCTCTTCCCCTCAACTTTCCTTTATAAGCTTTGCATCATCCCTCAGCTCCCCCCGCCCCCCCCCAATATCCCAAATCCTCATTTTCCTCTTGTTTCCCCATCGTATTACTTACAAAGTTCCTGTTGGCCCTCTTCAGAGCTCTCTGGAGGGTCCTGGTGGCCCATCAGTTAGTGACTGGAGCCTCTTGGTCTTTGGCGTTGTCTCTGGTACCTGCTGCTTATCCAGTTTGTGTCTCTGTTTATTTTTATTTATTGCTTCCCCCTGTACTTTGCATTGAAAAGACCCATGACTGGATAACGTTAATGAAGCTGATGCTCTCACCTTCCATGGACGCTTGTAGGATTTAGACTGAAAATTGATATGCTGGCGCTGAGAAACTGGAGTCATTTTGGCAGGAGGTTGAGAGAGAAAAGATCAAAGACGTAAAAAGTAAAATAGAAAAATCTAAACAAGACCGATGTGCGAGGCACGCACACATTGTGTATATTTGTCTCAGACTTTTTTCGCTTCTGGATGCCCTTGTTTCTCTCTTGGATTCCTCTGCATCACTGCCATCGAGGTGGGAATGCTGGGGGTGTCTTTGCCCGAGGAGGGACGCTGAGCGGCTGCAGATGCTCCCTTGTCCCCCTCCTTCAGCCACGCTTGCTCTCGGTGCAGCACGTGAGCTCCCAGTCCCATGGCACGGCAGCAACCACGCGGCCCCTGCTTGCACTGAGGTTTGCCTTTATCCCAGCAACCACCAGCCGTGTCGAGTTGTTGCAAGGCGCGTTGTTTGGAAGTCTGGTACGTCGGTTCATTGACCTTCACGTAGACCTCTCAGTGTTTTTATGCTTGATGATTTTTGGTTGTGTTTCTGCCTGCCTTCTTCAGGTTTGTTGGTCCCAAATTCATTGCTAATGTTGAATACAAAATAGCGTCTGTCCCTGTTCGGATGATCGTGTTGTAGTTCTGCTCTTACGCATTTACCTTTGATTTTTTCCACGCTATGTGGGGCATTTACTGTTCGCCAGCAGCCTGAAAGATTCCAGTCTGGAGGAATATTTTTAACGTGCTATTTGGAGAAGTCTGACTAGTTCAACTTTTAGCACAGATACTAGAACCAGTGCACGCCATCTTACCAGATGCATTTATAGGACTGATAGCTAAGAGACCAAATTTTATTTGATTAAAAGGAATAAGTTCACTTACTGAAAGAAGAACAAGTATAGTCTGGAGAAGACGGTTCTGCAGTTGAGAGTTCACTTCTGCTTCGAAAGCAGAACTTGCAATAGGGTGAGCTGCAGGTGCATGCAGGAGTTGATGGTAATGGAAATCTTATACTGACATCTTGCATGGAAATTTCGAGAGAACGCAGGATCCACAGTGCAGGCGGTGGACACCGCATCAGAAGATACTGATGAAAATCTTTCACTGGTAGGAAGAGGCCCAGCTGGAAGGAAAGCCGTTGACATTGTATGGGCTTTGTTGGCTAACGTGGCTGCTGTCTGCGGAAGCGAGGGGAGGTTAGAATTGCAGGATGGTGGTGGTGGGAAGGGACCTCTGGAGATTGTCTAGTCCAACCCACCGTTTAATGCAGGATCAACTAGAGCAGGCAGCTCAGGACCGCGGCCAGTCATGATCTAGTCTTGAACTCCTACAAGGATGGAGACTCCCCAGCTTCTCTGGGAACCTGTTCCAGTGCTTCCTCATTCTTTCAGTAAAGAAGTTTTTACTTGCGTGGAAGTGGAATTTATGTGTTTCAGTTTGTGCCTGTTGCCTGTCTCCCTTTCTCTGGGCACCACTGAGAAGAGTCTGGCTCCCTCATCTTTACCCCCTCCCACCAGAAATGCCAAGTCAGGAAAAGCCAAGAAGTCCAGGCTTTCCAGCTGCTCGTGTGTTCCTACTTACCTGGCAGGAGGTGAAGGCACCCCACGCCGAGGCTTCATCTTCTCTCAGCAGAAGACTTAGAAAGAGACATCTTGAAAAAACTGAAATAGATAAATGTGTGATTACTGCATCTCAGGTGACTAAATTATCTTTCCAAAGGTTAAGCTATAAAGGAGGTTTAATGAAGGGAGTGCCAGCATTAGGGATATGCAAGCTTAATCATTGTCAACTTTGGTGACGCTTGATACAGATAGAAAGATTTTTTTCCCCTGCTTTTGGTGATATTTTCTCTTCCGCTGTGGTTTACAAGTAACTTTTAATGTGCAGTTAAAAACTTTATTTCTGAAGTGGAGGATGAAAATACAATTGAATATCTGAAGCTATTAGTTCACCTTGCTGATGGAAGAAATCTGGAATTAATTGAATTGATAACACTTGTGTCGTCTTAAGTACTTTTTGGCCTTACATGTGGAAATTAGTCATAGCTCTAATTTCAGAGAAAGGATAAGAAATCAATTGTCTCCAGTTAAAGGGAGACGTGTTTTGATTTACTCTTTCCAGTGGGTATTAACAGAAGGATTTTTTGCCATCTGATGCACACAGCCCTATTTGTTTGTCCAGCTGTTGCGACCATTGTCCTGTTTGCCTTGTACAGTAAACATTTACAGGTTTCAGTTACATTACTAATGAGGACTTAAGGACAACAGCGTAATTTCAGGTGTGTCGTATGACTCGGCCGAGGTGATGGGCCAGGAGCGGGGATGGGGATGGCCAGTGTCAGGTGGGGATGAGCTGGTGCCTCCGGCCGCTGTCCTGCCCTTCTTGGCTCAGCGCCTCTGCGAGGTGTCCAGAGCAGTTTTGGGTGGTTGGACAGTGGTGACATTAACGACCACAACTAAAGATCTCATCAGCGGAAAACGGTTTGTTGTCACTAACTAGCATTAATCTGCAATGTAGGTTAAAATCTGAATCCGGCGGGATAATCACTAGAGGGCAGTCTGGGTTTAGGTGTGGACAGGGTGAAAACCGCTGCTGGTTCTCTGCTGGCTGTTACCAGCCTAAAACCACGTAGATGAATGGATGTGAACCCACCACTGCAGCCTTTGGCAGCGCAGATGTTTCACCACACAGAAACACCTGCCAGGTCCATTTTTGCAAGGACCTGTGCCGGCAGGCCAGGGGCTGCTGTGGACCTGGTTGGAAAAAGAACGTTACCTGGGACCGTGGGACACTGAGCCGTCAAACTGTTTTTCTTCTGTCATGAAGTTCAAAAATTGACTGGGTTTCTCGTAAAGTGGGGAGCGTATTGGAGTTAGTGATTAGGGATGGAGAAGAAGTTAAGGAAGAGCATACCTGCGAAGTGATGATGAGGGCGGTGTAAAAGACGTGCCAGCTGGGCACTGTGTTAAGTATTTTATATGGACTCGCAGAAGGCAGTGTGCGTGTTTGAGGCCAGTGGCTAAGCAGTTCTGACATTGCTCTGAAGCATAAAAAAAATCCACAATCAGTGCTTGGTAAATGAAGAAAACCGCTACTTTTAAGAATTTTGTTAATTGGGAGAGTTTATTGCGGGGTGTGTGACTGTATCTGTTTCTTCCATTTGCAGAAGGATGTTCCAGACGGGTTGAAGGAGCTCTCTGATGGCTCAGAGGAGAGCAGTGATGCCCAGTCCGACTCTCAGAGCTCTGAGAACAGCAGCAGCAGCAGCAGCAGCAGCAGCGACAGGTGCAGTAACAAAGATGGGAAGAAAAGCAGATGGAAAAGGAAAGGTAATTTTCCTTTTCAGGAGTGATGGTTTTAACGTGGTCTGTGTGTGTGAAGGACTTGGAGGTTTTTACTCATCGCATCTGTTGCCTTATAAAGACAGGCTGTTACGGGAGCCTAAAATCTGCCTTTACTATTTGTGCTCATGGATTGAACTGGTGACGCCAGTGCTGATTTACTGTTGCAGGAACCGAAGGGGAGAAGGTACCTGTAATTAAGTGTCTGTATTTAAGGCCTTGACACAAGTCACAGACCAGCACACTGTGCTTCACGCCCAGGAACAGTGAATCTATTTCTTCCAGGTTTTCTCTGCCATCCCCCAGCTTTCCCAAGAAGATTGCACCTTTTATTTCTGGCCTCTTTTGATGCTTTTGGATACAACACTGACTAGGAATGAGCACAGAATCTCTGAGGTTAAAGCCTGTTATGTGACCTGACGGGTCCCTTAGGGCTTGGGCTTCAGCCACTGCGCTCTTTTCTTCTGTCCTGTTTTGGACTCCTCTCCCTCATATACCAGGCAATATTTAGTTATTGAATACTGTTGAACATTAAATCATTTTACAACCTTAGCTAATACAGTAAAGTTCTGGTTTTTGCTCCACTGCTGTGTCTGGGTGGTTGCTGAAGTTGGATGGTTCAGCGATGTTTCGAGGATATCTAGATTCTGGATTTTCTACGGAAGTAGTGCAAGAGCACCAGGCGGAGGAAATGGTGGATTTCACTCTGTTTTGAATCCTGATGTCTTTGCCACTCTGAGGAGGCAATGTATCTTGTCAGATACTGCCATATCATGCTGTCTTCAGGAAAAGTGGAAATCAGCACCTCTCAGCCAATTATATTGTACAATGCATTGTAATATTTACATCCTGTATTAGCAATAAACTGAAGTTCCCATCTTGCCCGCCTCTAGTTTCAGCACCCATTCATTTGACCAATGTTGTCCGAATTCTTTCCTCCTTCAAAATTCTGCTCAGATATCCGCTTGTCTGCTTAGATGCTACAAGCTGAATTAGTTAAAAAAAAAAAGCTGTAATAAAATGTGAGGATGCGACATACATTGTTCTCTGAGTTGGGGAGAGTCTATTCACTATAGTGTTGTTATTCTCTCTGTTAAAAATAAGTATGCTTCATAACTCACAGCTTTGTGAAGAAGCGTGAAGTCTTGCCTTTAGGCAGAGGTAGCAGGCTGAATGAAGCGCTCTGGATATTCCCGGAGAGCTGTTGGTGCAGCTGCTGATGCTGTAACTTCACCCTTCAATCCGATCCTTTCCTTTTTCCTTTTCTCCTCAGTCATGCACAGAATTTCTTGGCTGAAATGAAACATTATTCAAAACTTCTTTCCAATGCAATAGGACACCTGAGTGGAAGCCTGTGAGAGGTTTTCTAAAGTGGTTAAAGACTTGCAATAACCGGTGGGGTCTGCTGAAACCCTTCCATCGGTGGGAAGGTTTACGGTGGGGAGTCATTGAGTGAGAACGTGCTCTTACTGTACGGTGCGTGAGGCTCAGGTGGACCAGACCCTGCCTGGAGCTTTCCCTGGAGTCACAATGCAAATCACAAAAGTAGAAGTATTATGTAGAATTTTAAGCATTTAAAGCACTGTGAAAGAGCAAATTGTTAAAAACACTTAGAAGTAAAACCTGACTCCAAATTCATCCTTTGAAAGGAAAGCTATAGAAAGTCTGGCCAAAATATTTTCATTTCTAACAAATCCTCTCAAAATACTTGGTCAGTAAGGGGGGGGGTTCGGCTATTTTGCCTACACCTCCAATGTTACGAGATTATGTAAAAACCTGCAAGGGCACTTATAAAACATGTATCTCTTAGTGAGATCTTTATGTAGACATACATGTATGCATTTTATATAAAAGTTTTATATGCTACGTTACCGAATGGCTGAAAAGGCAGGAGGGTGTGTGGTTTAGGAACCCAAGTGAGAAGGAAGGGAAATCTTACCCTGAAACGGCTGGCAAAAGGTACCCAAAACTCAGATGCAGATAATGTGAAGATACTGGTTTCAATATAAATACAAAAAAGGAATTTTGCTCCTCTTTGTTGTCTGGTACTGATGATTTTTCTTAGGAGTGGCATTTTGACCTTTAGCATAAAGGTCATATTTTCATAGGTTTTAATGCACTGAAAGTCATGAACTTCCAGTGATTAGTAAATTAGAAATGCTCAGTGAAGTAGAAAAGTAATTCTGGTCAGTAGTGTTACTGAGTGTTTTCATTCCGTTCAAATGCCCTCCCTCGAGGATTGTGTTCCTTTGTGTGAGCAACTTGTAATTATTAATGAACGTACCACTTAGTGTCACACGAAGGCATTGCCAGGTTGTGCAGGGAAATGGCTTTCTCCTTAAGGTTCCCTTTAATAAACTTGTGAAAAACAACGTGCTTGTTTGCTGAAGCAGGGATGGCATTTCTAGACAATGAATTTTTGGAGCTGCAGATGTATGGAGCTGCTTCTGGACTAAGAGGCGTTCAGTGGAGCCTTCAGCCCACCTGGATTTCACCCGTACTGGCAGGGTATGACAGGAGTGACAACTGAAGCACGTCCTTTCTGTGTTTACAACTCGGATTAAATCCCACAAGCTGGCTGGCAGCATACTGCATCTACAGGCAAATCTTTCCCAGTCTGTGCGTGCCACCGACGGCTGCCTGGGAAGCGCGTCCCGTACGTCAGCACTGCGGGGTCTGTGGTGAACGCAAGCAGAGCTGCTCCGCCTCGCCGGGCATTTTTATTGCCTCCGTGCTTACAGTTACACAAGAGCGAGTAGCTGTGGTGGATCTTTGAGACAGCCAGATGCCAGGGTACATAACAGTACCTTCTCGCGTTACCCTCCCAGGCACTAAACTCTCCTGTCCCCTATAGCTTTCACCTTTGCTGCTGGTGGCAGAGGTGAGCTGGTAGTGAGTTATGAGATGGGTTTTTAGCAGCCTGGTTGTACACAAGCAGAGGATAGGACTGCTCATCTCGCTACCTGCTGGAGTGCCACGTTTCAGCTGTCAGGGCAAGGCATAAAGAGAAATAAATCACCCTTGGGACACACAGAGCCGTAGGCTCTATTCGCTCTGAAATACTGAAACGTCATGGACAGGTGGGAAGGGAGTTTTCCCAAAGCAAAATGTACCTTTATTCTGGGGAATGGGTCAAAAGCAGGGGTACGCGGTACATCAGAGCACGTCGTCGGATGGTTCTTGTATGGTGAAAGTCAGAATATATCATTAACAAATAAACCAAGCGGTTGTGCTCAGTGCTGCGGAGTTGTTGCCAGCGGGCAGAAGGACATTACCCTCACTTTGTTGGAGGTCGTCCGCTGCAGTACAGCTCGGCATCCACCTTAATCTGTCTTGGTTCACAATAGGATCAAGGAACAGGTGGTTAAAATATACTACTCCATGTCGCGCTGGGAAGGTAAAGCAATGTTTCTGGATGTATTTAGGTCTCAGACGTCGGTTGCCAAAGATGACAAACATGAATTTCATGCTTTAGAACGTAAATCAACCATGAGCTGCTTTGCACTGACCATTCCCTAGTAAAATTAAAATTTTTCTTAATGTACTAATGTACTGTAACTGCGTGTCCTGCTCCACGCTGCCTTCTCCAGACAAGACGCCGTGTTCGCAGCCTTTGGAAGGTGCAGGATGAGAGGCGTATAATGACTTACTCCTCCTTGACATAGCTTAAGTGATGCGCTCAGCATTTCCGTTACTTGTCTTATGAGTAACGAGCTAGGGTGACCAAGAGGGAAGGAACACAGGATTTATTTGAATGCTGATTATTAGAGCTTAGATGAAACCTCTTTTCTTTGCAGTCAACTTTCTTCGCTTTTCCATATTAAAAGAAAGTGCTTTCTTTTAAATACTAAGTGGTAGAGGCCATCCTGAACAAGAAAAATATGATGGACAGTAAGACATGTTAGTATGTATTGTACTGTATACCATGTTGCTTTTCTTTTCAGCATTATGTTGATTTTTCTTTTTTATTTTCTTGGGGGCTACCAAGACTATCTAGAAGATGACAATAAAATAAATATTCTGGTTGGCAGGTAGCAGAGCAGGATGCGCCTCACATCTTAGAGCAAACCTGACTTCATTACTAGCCATGACACTTCTCTTATTTAAGCTGTGTGAATGGCTTTTAAAAGCCGCAGTCTTGACTGTGTTGAATATAGGGATGCTTTTCTAAAGAAAACAATTTATGGAGAGTTGTTCCAGAGCAATACAGCCTTTGGTGGACCTGCCAGCAGTGCTCAGCACTCGGGTGCAGCAGCTCCCACGGCACTTGGAAACAAGGCGATGTAGCAGGAGAACTGGTGCAAGGCTTTGGGACGACAGAGCCAGGACTCTCAGACGATCTTGGTTATCCTTATTTCATTTTCTGAATCTTTTTCAGTTATAGTGTGTCTTTTTTGAGATCGGTGGGTGGAAATGCCCATACGCTTCAAAAGACGCATGTTCTGTGAACACACAGAATGATGTCTGTCCTCTCTCTTACTTTATCTTCTATCAACTCTTGACAATTTTTTGCTTATTCCTTTCCATCATAAGTCTTTGCTTTTTTTGGCTGTTGATGAGCACTGAGTTGATGTTTTCATCTGTGGTAACTCTTCCTGAGCAGCAATAGCTAATTCAGAGTTGTTCTTCGCTTTGGTCATTATGTTGCCTTTTATCTTCACTGAGCTGTATCTGCTGTTTTAGTGCCCCTTCACGTGGTATCGTGAGGTCCTTTTGCGGTTCTTTGCAATCAGGTTTAATCTTTCGTTATGCAGAATAACTTCTTACGCCTGCAAACTGTCTCATCGCGGATCGCCTATGTTGGATGGTGTGGGTGGTAGCACGCTTCCTTGGACACCCCACCGGTACCCACCGCCGCGGGGAAGCCTAGCTGGTTCTACCTCCTGTTAAATTTAATAGGTTATTAATCTGCGGGATTTAAAGATCTGCAAGACCTAAAGTAGTCTCCTTTACTCTGTTCCTAAACCAGACAAGTTTATTTCTAACTCTTGAGTCATATTTGATACGTGATAACCACTTTCTCTAGGAATCTGTTATGGTTTATTTAAATGATGTCTTTGCCACTGGCACGCGTTTTACCCTTTCAGATGCTCCTTTTAATTTCTTTTTAACTTGTTTCTGTGTTTTAGTGTGGTTCTCCTTTTTATGAAGTTGAGTATTGCTGTGACACCTCATGAAGTTTTTTAGAAATTTCCTTGTAGATAGAAATGTTTTCTTTATTTAAAAAAGCAAAAAACCTCCAAAACTACTTAGTTGAGCTAGAAATCAGAAGCTTCGTGCAAGAATAAAATTTTCTGGCCTATATTACACCAAAGAACATTCAAAGGCATAAATAAGTTACCCGGTGCTTTGCTCTTTAAAAGGTTTTGATGGGGCGGGTTGGATTTTTTTAAGCAATTTGGGTAAGACTGAAGTTATAAGTACATTGTACTGTTACATTATGAGAGGAGGTGAGCAACCTTTTGCTTTTATGCAGTGTTGCAGGGCAATGATGATACACTGTCCTGAAATCTGTGCTCCTGGATTCTGGCGTGACCTTCAGATGTGTGAGAATACTGAGATTTTGCTTTGTGACGGGGAGGATAGAAATACGGACATACATTTCTTTGCATAGATCCTAGCTAAATCAGCTGCTCTCATCTAAAATACAGCCTCTTGTTTCTCTTAACCTGTGGATGGCTGTTTTTGCACTACACACATGCAGAGCTTGGATTTTGGCTTGGGATATTAGCTGAATTTCACCAAGAAAAGGTCCAATCCTGCCAGTTCAGGCACCCCTCCTCCTGTTGTGGGTGGGAGCCCAGCTGGACTGGGGTGAGCCTGCTCCGGCGGGCAGGAGGGTCCATGCGGGGGAGCAGAGGTGCGGGCAGGAGTGCCCAGTACATCCAGCATGGCTGGCAGTGCTCCCCAAAGCCACGGAGGTTAGTTTGGTTCGAGAAATGTGTGCTGTTGGAACTTTCTTTCCTGATAAGCTCCCTCTTACGGCAAAAGAAGAAAATGGGCTTGTGCAGTGCGGCCGTGCGTTATCCCTCTGCACGGGGGCAGATTCACCCACACCGGCAAATTTGCCCTGTTCAGTGCCTGTTGATGCTGCTGTGTCAGTGATTCACTGTAGGAAGGGAGCGACCGCACCGGGGGCTTTCCCCAAGGGCTTTTTTCTGTGCTAGCCATTTCTTGAGTTTCTGTTTTGCAGCACGTATTTCCTTTCTCTGTTATTCTCCCTTTCCTCTTTCTCGTCTTGCTCCATCAGCTGTGGCAGTGAGGCTGGAGAGCAGCGGTGCTGCGCTGCTTTGACTGTCCCTGGGTGCCACCTCTGCCACCCCACTCGCTGGGAGGCTCTCAAGTGCTTTAGAGATTCCCCGGGGACTCCTGCAGTGCTTCTCACCGATGAGCATATCATTTTGGTATCCAAGCAGATAGCAGTTTGTTGGGTTTTTTTTCCAAGCTAGATAGTTTAGACTTGCTGCCACTCGCGTGTCCGTTAAGCTCCAGTACTTTGAAGCATGTCTGACGAGCACCTTTCCAAAAGCAAAAATGCTCCAGAAGAAGCAGTAGGAATGTCTTCTCAATCTCTTTTTTGTGTTTTTTTTCTTTTTTTTCCCTGCAACATAGGTTTTCTTCAGAGATATAAAATGAAAGCACAAAAGCTGAAAGAATTAGGCATGTTTGGTGCACTTGAATAAATAAATACCTTCAGATGTCTCATGTTCATTTTGAATAAACGGTATCCTGACTGTTTGGTATGAGACTCTTGTTAGATGTTACAGGTCTGTGTCAGTCCATGTGTTCCATGAGGGATTTTAGAAATACATAATGAAGGACATAAACAAAAGAGACTTCTTTGCAAAAAATGTCTTTAAAAAAAGCAAAGATACACTAACCTTCCAAAAAAACCTACAAATTTTTGGTGCCATTTTCCCTTCCAGGGTATGACTACGGAAGGGGAGGTGCGGGCAGAGCCAAGGCTCCTGTGTTAATGGCAGAGTTGGAGGCTTTCATAGCAGAGCTTGGCGCCAGGAGGCTGCTGTAGGGAAATACTCAGTTCCTGAAGGATGCTTAATGGCAACAGATTTAAATTAATACCTGGATTGATTCCTCCTTTTTCAGGAAGCTTGTTTGATATTTGGTGCAGCTGTGGCGTGCAGTGGAGGAGCTATGAAGACACTTGAAGTGCGGGAGGCACCTGCCTTGTTAGGGATTCTCAGTAAAAGCCATCCCTGATCAGGCAGCAAATGGGAACCTGCTTATTTGTTCTGGGAAATTTAAACGTGGCTGAACGTGAGGCTGATCGTATCATCTTCTGTCGTTAGCTACAGAAACCCACATACTTCCACCAAGCTGGTCAAATAGCGTGTCCGGAGTTGGGTGCACCTATGATATTATCATTTTTTAGGTTTGGAAACAAAGCTTGGCTCTTGATTTTGGTCTGATTTTGAACTGTAGTTTTTAAAACTAATTTCATCCAAACTTAAATGAGTAGCTGGAGGGGCTACAAAGATCACTACATTCCTGCTTTTCACAAAGCTCGGTGGCTGGGAAGGGAGAAGAGGCACCATAGCTGCTCCAACGGTGCCAAAGGCTGTAGCTTGAACTCGTGCTTTAGTAGACGTGTGAGAATACACGAGGGCGATACAGCTGTCCCAGCTGCAAGAGAAACTTCTGAAGCTTGCCTGTTTGCAGACATTCAAATCAGTCGATGCCAGGACATAAATGTACAGCAAATTGGACTTTGCTAGTTCTAGGTCTCATTACTTAATTTTGCTGTGATAGCTCTCAAGTCTTCCATCACTAAATAAGATGCTTTGTTTATCTTCCCAGCTCTGTTTCTTGGCTGTAAAGTAACTTTGCACCAAAATTAAATGATCCAAAATTGTTTAATGAGATAAAATAAGGTACTATGATGGTAAATGGTTAAAAAAATCTTTGCATGAAACATTTTTAAATTCTAATATTGGTAAGGCATCTTTCTTAGGTTGCACGTTATAACTTATTTTAGAGACAGTAATTTTCACTAAGTGGAACCCACACTTCTACCAGTTTAAGCTTCTCAAAGTGCAGACCAGCTGTACTCAGAGAGCTGACAGTCTCAGAGACATACATATGAGAGTTGTGCCATGAAGTCCACGGGGAAGACAATTTTCTTTCATTTTTAGTATTTCATTTACTTTATGCATCTGAAAAGGTTCTTTTGGTTTCCACCAGCAAAACCTGAAGTTTTCTAATCTTGCTATGTATAAAAACTAACTTGCATTTAATATCCAAGAAGTTGCTGTGAAAAGCATAATGAAAGTAGAAAGTGCAAATGGCTTCAGCTCACTCCCAGCCGCGGTTCATCTCCGAGTTCTGCAGTCGGTAACGTTTGAAAGTGGAAGTGGATGAACCTGCACCTTGCAGGACCTCCTGGCAATGGCAGTTCTGACTTCGGGGGATAAGAAGATGTGGTGTTGATGCTGCCAGCTCTCCTCCTTGGTGCCTCCATGCCTTTTACTGCTGTTTTCTTCCACAAGAGTAGAAGAGTTTCTACTTCAAAACGAGTTTTATTTTTAGTTGGTACGTTTGCTCTTTTTTAAAATAACCAGAAAGGCATTAAATTCCAATTTAAAAGATTTCTTCAGAGTTGAGCTGTGTAGCATCAGCTCTGGAATGCAGCACTCCTACACGGCCGCTTCCTGGACTGTCTGTGCGTACATGAAATACACAAAAGCCTCCTTCCTCATTTTAAAAAAAAAAAAAAAAAATCTACTCACTCAAATTCAAGAATAGCCCAAATTTCAGCCAGGATTGTCTTGTGGCATTGCTTGGCGGCTGGCTGCGTTTTCACCTGTGTGATGTTTGAGATAGGGTTGTCAGCATCCACTGAGCCCTTTGTAATCCGACCGATCCCGAGAGTCTTGGTAGGAAGCAGCGCTAGTGCAGGGTACAGCTTCTTTTTTTTTTTTCTTCTTTTTTCTTTTTTTTTCTTTTTTAAGGATTGGGGAGGATAGTTTTTATTGTGAGAATACGGAATTCTAATAAAAATCAATGAGGTGAATGCAAACTGGGGTAGACGGTGAACAGATGAGCTATGCTCATATTACTTTGCTTAGAGGCTTTGACTTGAGCTCTTTGAGACTGCAGTTTAGCTTAACGTGACATTATTTTTGCTCATATACATATAAAACAGGAAGCGCATTCAGATAACATCAACAGCTACTTCCTTATATGTACAAAAATAAAGTGCTCTGACAGCAGCAAAACTGACACTTTGATTTTAGAAAGGATAGAAACCTTTGTGCATTTGTAGACCCACATGGGCATTACACGGGACCAATCAGGAGCACAGGGGAAAAAGTTTAAAAACAAGCCCCATGCATTACTGCCTGTACATCTGTGCGTGAGCAGGAGGCGGGAGGAAGCCAGGAGCAGAATTGACTGCGGAGCTTAAGAAGCAGCAGCGATGTTCATGGAGCAGCTTTATGCAATTCCCCTTGAAGGTAAGATGCGGTTGTTTCAGCGGGCAGCTGCAGCAGATTTTTGCTTTTGGGAATGAAGCGGGTGCTTTTCTGGCTGGGGTCTCTCTGTGCCGATCAGAGGTGAGACAGATACCTTTTCTTTGGCCTTGAAGCAGCTACTCGGCTGTCGTCTTTGGAGTTTGATGATAAAAACAAAGCTTTTTTTGGATACAGTACTTGTAAAAGGACACTGCCAAGACTCCTTGGGTTCTGTGTTGTTTTAAATCATCCTGAAACTTAAAGTGTGAATGTCTCAGTTCCGGGTGCTTTTATCACCATTTCACTGTAGTATGTTTTGTAGGACAACTTGCAAGTGGTTTGTTGTAATGCACTCCATGAACGTGAAATACAGCTGCTCAGTATCGTTGTCTGTGTGCGCACCTCATTTGTACACCGAGGGTTGTTTCTGAGCTCAAGGTTACTAATATAGTCTGTCCTTATGGTGTCTGGAAATAAAACATCTATAACTTAGTCGTGTTTCTGTAATCAGCTGCAAAGCTTCAGTTGACTGGAGTGGAACCACGATCAGTGCCTACACCTGGCTTTGCAAGCTGGTACAAATAAATAAAAGGCATTTGGTTCCAGTATAGAGCTGCCCACACTTTCATGGCTTCTGACAATGAAAATGGCTGTCAAAATTGGATTTTCCTATAATGTCTGCGGTGTCCCTGGTGTACCCTTTCTAACCAGAGTCATCCTGAAAAAGAAGGATCTTGTTTAGCTTCTATAACTGACACCTTTTGTGAGAGCCATTGCAGTAACAGGTCTCTCCTCTAGCAAAACCCAACCAAAGTTTGCTGTATTAAAAAGGAAAAAAAAAAGGGGAAAAAAATCAGATGGTAAAGTGAACTTTAAGGGAAAAGGGGGAAACAAACTGGGCAAGATTATGGATAATCCTTCTCCATTAGCCAACGATCAGCTTGTCTTGCATTTTTATACCACACACGCATACCGGTGGGTCCCTCGTGGCTCCCAGGCAGTCAGAATTTTGTTCGACCAGATTAGTTTCAAAGTGAAAAGTAACTGTATTTGGCAAATGTCATTTACTGAAAATAGATTAGAAGATTTTAGTAAGGTTAAAATAGGATATCACTATAAAGTCTTCTTAAATAGGACAGTGAAGGAAAATATCTGGAGTAATTGAACTTCTACGCGTTCACTGCCAATGGCCCATACTTAGGAAAACAGGAATAAGAAATAAAACACTGTTCTATACCTGAACATTTTGTGCATTATCTTTTAGTATAGAGGAAAACCTCGGGAGCCCGGATGCACAGAAGTACCAGTTCACAGTTGGAGGGCATTACCTGCTTTTACTATAAGAGCTTTGCTGTGACGGCGGCTCTAGGCTTCCTTAATTAACACCCGTGGCCTGATCACGGCACTGCCTTCAGAAAGCGCTTTGCTGCCGCACGCCCATAATAGCTGCCAGAAAATATTTTAAAAAAGAGTTCTGTTTGGGTTATGTCATTTTGTTTCTTCCTGCTAAAGATTTGGTAGAAATATCAGCTTTTCTAAATACAGCCAATTCCTGCTTGTGCTCGTGACTCATGAGGAAGCTGTTTCCCTGAGTATCACATTATGCAATTTACCAAGGAATCTGCAGACACGAAGCCAAAAATGTTGCTTTTTCCTTTATTTAAGTTCATGTGTCTTCTATTTATGCTAGTATATCATAGTATCCAGATTTTGAGTGAGCTGTAGTTTTTCATAATGGGCTATACAGCCTCCGAGGGCTTATTCTCTAGCAGTCAAGAAGTTGTATTTCCGTTAGACTTCACAGCAAGCACCATATTTTTTTAAGTTGCGTGAGCAACAGTCATTAGGCTGTGGTCACAGGCACTTCCACGTGGCTCTGCGTTTGGTAGGCATTTTAGACGTGTAGAAAAATGGGTTATAAACTTAAAATCTACAGTAGAAGATTTTTTGCGTGAATTCCCATGCATGAATTTTCCTCAGCAACTGAAAACCCTAGGGCTTACTGAAGAATGACAGATCAGTTTTCTGCAGGACACCTTCAGTCTGTGCTTTTGCCGGGTGAACTTTTGCGATCCTTTCCCAGCACGTTAACAAACTCTCAGCTTACGGTCTTGGCCTGACTAAACTGCGCTCAGAGCCTGTTTGACACGCCAGCGGGCTGCTCACCGCCTGCGCTCCCTCGCTGCAGGGCTCGTCCCAGCTCCCCGTCCTCTTCTGCAAGGAGAAGAGCCAGTCAGAAGCTGTAGTTACTTACGCGTTATTTGGAGTCGGTGGCATCGTACTGCTGTTTGGTGCATGAACTGGAGAAGCCTTGGGGGACCCTCCTGCCCTGGGTCCCTGACCAATGTGGGGAGGACAGCTGTTTTGGGGTAGTTATTCCCATAAGCGCAGTATTTCTAAGGTACTGTATGGCCCCAAAATACTTTCACTGGAACGTAGGGAAATGTGATTTGTAAGTCCCTAATTTGTTTTGCAGAAAACTGAAGAGTGGGCAGCCATTTAACATGGCAAGCATTTTTCAGAAAAAGCCAGTTTTCTCAGGGATTCTCTTCCCCCAGGCAGGTGCTGTTTGGCCCCCAAAGGTGCCCATCTGGGAGGGCAGCATCAGCCCCCTGCGGCTCTGTCGGGCCCTGCGGGAGCTCAGCCGCTGGCATGCGGTAGCTGGGAAGGGTGCGTGGTCCTCTGAGTGGTGGTCACCCACTCTCAGTGCTGTCCCCGCACCCTCGGGGACATCCACTTGCGCTGGAGGCGCGATGAACTGGAAGGATTCAGCCAAAGAGCTGGAGTTTGAGGGCAAAGAGGAATTGAAAGCTGTTGCGTGTGGCTGCAGCTGCGCAGGGCAAGCAGAGGAGCAGTAAAACCACTTCTGTCTCAGTCCTGAGCTTTGCTGTCCTAAAGCTTTCAGATTGCATTCAGCAGGTTTCTCAGGTGCTTCTCTGAGCTAGAGGCTTAGGAAAATCCAGTGCGTGCATGTTTGTTAAGAGTCGCTGAGTATCAATATATTGTTCCATATAATTCAGACTTTCCAACTATATTGCATTACAATTAGAAATATTTTTGCTGCCAAGCCTGACAGCAGGCTCTGCAGCGAGGGACGGGGCAGGAACATGTCCAAGCATTTCTCTGCGCTCAGTAGGTCTCTAGCTGACAGGAGATGAACACTGACGGGCTTTGAGGGGCAGCCCGCTCTGACCTCAGGAGCCCCAAAGCAATGGACATGCTCTTGTTCAAAGCGATAAAGTCTCTTCTCAGTGACAGTCTGTGAGGACATACAGAAGTTGGTTGTACAAGCTTTCACATGGAGCAGGGAAGGCTTTGCCATGCAGTACCCCCAGAAGAGAGGCTCACGTCCCACCTTCTGTCACCAGTGGTACATGGGTACACGAAGCGAAGCATGTGCAGCCCTGTGTGAGGCAGGGGCTGCTTTGTGAATGAGCTTTCTCATCTGCGTTTTTTTTTTTTCCTTCATTACTTCAGCTTCTCTGGCTTGCCTTTGAGATTTTTGCAGTTCGTTCTGTCATTCCATGTCAAACAAAATCTTAATGGCTTTGCCTTTCAGCCTCACATACCGTGTCATGTTCAATTTTTACCCACAAAAACGTATGCTGGGTGCCTTTCCTCTCTAGAAGAAAGGTCGTCTATGACCTGCCACTCCCTCTAAGCTCTGTGTCGTAGGAGAAAGGGAATACAAACGTGAAAATACAAAGATCTCTTCGCAAGGAGCCACATAGAGAAGACAAGGGGCAGTGGGTACAAGTTGCACCGGGAGAGGTTTCATCTTGACACAAGAAATTTTTTACCGTAAGAGCAATCATTCACTGGAACAACCTCCCCAGGGACGTGGTGGAGTCCCCATTGTTGGAGGTTTTCAAGATGTGATTGGACAAGGTGCTAGATAATCTCATCTGGTCTGCCTTTCCCACAAAAGGTTGGACAGGATGATCTTTCGAGGTCCCTGCCAACCTCGGCGTTTCTATGGATCTCTGGAAAGCGGCCGGGGGGCTAGGCGTCTGCATACAGCAGATGCACCCTTCACTGTCAGGTCATCGCAGAGGCTTGGGGGCCACTCTCTGGGAAAATGCAGCAGGAATTCCTGCTTTGAGAGTGACGGGCTGAAGGGCTCCTGGCCTCCCAGCCCACGGCACTTGTGCAGTTGGCACCTTGGTGCCCATCCTGCCAGCCGAGGACCCACTTTGTTCTTCAAAGCAAAATGCACGTTCAGGAGATGTTTGATCTCTCTGTATGTGAACCCATTTCTGAGTAAAGCCTGAATTTCTTGTTTCACCGGCATGATGGGATCCTCCTTTAACCTCTCTACATCTATTTTTTCCTTATGCCCTTTAATCTTAAACTTGTTCTGTATTGAATCAGTACTGGGGTTTTTTTGAACTATGATACTGAGGTTGTGTGTCTTCCACGTCTGCACGCAGAAGAAACCTTGCTAGGATGGGTTGGGTTTTTTTGAAGGCAGAAATCATGATCCTCAGCACTGGCAGTCTGACAGCTCAAGGTCTTAGGAATGAAGACTCAGCTCAGTCTCAGGTGTGCCCATTGAAGCTTGGTGTGCTCAAGAACGGCAATAGCGAGTCCGATCACAGGCCTGCGTAGCCTGGTAGTCTGCTCCAGCGTTGATCAACAGCAGTAACCCATAGAGAAGGTGCAAGAAGAGCACAAGAACATGACAAGTGTGGTTTCATGTCATCCAGAAGTCTCCAGCTCTTGTGTTTGAATCTGAACCGTTGTTCTATTCACTTTAACATGCTATTCAGGATTTTACAGACCCTAATCGTATCACTTGTCAGTTATCTCTTCCAGGCTGAATGGCCCTTATCATTCCTCATTTAAGGGCCATTCCGTCCTTGCTGGACTTTCCTGGATGTTTTTAGAGCCAATATGAAAATGGCACACAGTCTTCAAGAAGTAGATGCATGTATGTTTTGTTTCTGTTCTGTATTTCTTTCCCAGTAATTCCTATCACTCTGCTTGCTTTGACCACTGTTGACCTGAGGCCTTTGTACAAGCATTTATTATAATACCATAATACTTCTTCACGATGAGGGTGGTGAGGCACTGGCACAGGTTGCCCCAAGAAGCTGTGGTTGCCCCCTCCCTGGAAGTGTTCAAGGCCAGGTTGGATGGGGCTTTGAGCAACCTGGTCTAGTGGAAGGTGTCCCTGCCCATGGCAGGGGGCTTGGATTAGATGATCTTTAAGGTCCCTTCCAACCCAAACTATTCTATGATTCTATGAATACTAAGATAACATTTCTCTGTGGTGATTGTCCCCTCTCCTACAAGTTGTCCGTTAGCCCATGTGTTTTTCCCTGAATAACTTGGTATCATCAGCAAACTTTGCCACTTCACTGTTTGCTTATTTTTCCACACAATTTATGAATATGATGCTTGGATATCTTGGCAACCTCCTAATGTTCTTTGCTGTCAGATACGTTTTGGCTCTACACATGTAATACCTGGCTGCTGAACAGGTCCTGTGAGGAGCAGCCAGGACACGCAGTATGCAGCAGTTGGGTCTGGTGGCATTCAGCCAGGCAGGCTGACCGTGACATCTTCAGACTCTGCTTCCTTCTTTCACTATTGCAGAAACCATTTAAAAAAAAAAAACAACAAAAAAAAAAGGTTCCGGAGAGACGTGCTAAGGAGATGTGTCACTGTGTAACTCGGAAATGCTGGAGGGAAACTAGGTTAAACTATATGTTAGCAATTAGAGGACCAAGTGTAGCGTTATTCTTCTCAGGTCAGTCTTTCAAGGAGATGAACTGTCTCACGCAATAAAATTGGTTGTGCCCGTGAAAACCACATTGACGGAGCAATTGCACTGTCTTGTGTTTGAGGCAGAACCTGCCACCCTTTGAGAGCTCTGTTTATTTACATAGAGCGAGGTCTATTTTAGGCAGCTGAGAGTGTTTGTATTTCAGCTAGGCTTTACAGCTGGGAAGCGTGCTGCCACTAGCACGTCAAGCTTCGGCAGCAGTGCCAGCTCCATGCAAATTATGTGTCTCTAATGGGACTTGACCATGTTATGGTGTTTGTCATAAGTGCACTGAATTTGGTTGAATTTCCTGTCCAACCATGTATAAACTCTATATACACACACACACTACTGAAATGTAGGGATGTGAGGAATCTTCATAACGGTTGATGGGTATTGTACAGTGTTTGCCCTGAGTGACCAAAAACATCCAATAGAGGATAAAAATGTTCTGAAATTTAGTTTTTAAGAAATGGGTAACACGTATTCTAAAAGTCCTGGCTAGGTAGCACTGCCCTGTGCTTGCCGCAGAGGAACTGGCATTTCTCCTGCACTTTGCTTTTCAAGTAAGTATTGGCCACATAACTGCTTCTTCGTATTTTCAGCATCAATAGTAGCAAAGTTCTAACTTCCAGTGATTACTACCAGCTTGGTATTCATCTTCAACTGTGAAGGACTCATAGCAATATATAATACATTTTTTATTTTAATGGCTTCCTTCGCTTCTCCTCTAGAAGAGTTTTCCTATTCCGTATTTCCAATGGGTAATGTGATTGCCTGTGACTTACTGATGGTCTGATGAATGTCTCTGTAACGATCTGCAGTTTTCAGTTGCGCTTTCTTGGCAGCATTTCTCTTACCAGTCAGATTTGCTCGTGTTTTCATCACTTGTGGGAAATTACATCTTTCAAAATGAAGTACGTGTATTGGTGCTTCAGACTGTCTCCATCCTTACTGAAAACACTACAGCCACACTCCCCGTGCCCTCAGCAGTTTGCCATCTTCTAGTTCAGTAGTTAATGCTTTTCCCCTCAAAACATGGCCCACAGTAATTTCCTGATTTTCGGAAGCATTAAAGATTTGCTGGTGGTCTCATAAGGCTGCATGAGCTGATGTCTTTAAGACTTCGCAGTTTCTTTCCGTATATTTCAGACAGATGCAAAAGATTTACCCTGCTGGTTACCACATTGATTCACAAGCAGCTGATAACTCAGAATGGAACGTTCTCAGTAAGTGCGAAGCAAATGGCTGTGTGTGCTTTCCCTGCCTCCCCGTTCTCTCCTCCTTGCGCTTGTCCTACCAGTGCTGGTGGCCATCAGATAGGCACAGGGAGACTTGCCCGTTCCTTCTGCAAGCAAGCAGCACGTTCTCCTCGGTGCCGTTGGGAGGCAATGGAAGTGGGAGTGCCTGTAGCTAAGGCTGCCCAGCAGTCTTCTTTTAAAGACCTTTTTCACTTGCCAAACTTTAATTCTGGGGCTTGGTTGTCTGTCTGTCTGGGGAAGGAGGAGTGTCTTTTAACATCAGCGGGATCTCTTCAGCTGCTGCTGAGAATAAAGTGTAGGGAAATTGATTTTTTTTGTCCACTTAAAAGCCTTATTTTACCAGTGTAATACACTGCCATGGCAGTGCCTCAGCCCAGGACTTTAAATTTGGCTGCATAGTTTCTTGCTGAAAAAAAGAGACCAACAATTTTTTGTTTCCACGACGTTGCGCCTGCATTTCTGAGCGTCTGAGACTCTCAGTTTAGCCGGTTTGCAGCAGTGGGCAAGGGCACAGGTCAGAACAGGAACAGGGAGCACGGTCTTGGGGTCAACAGAGAGGCAAGTTTGTAAGTGCTGTTCGTTTTTCACCAGAACTGTAAGTATCTCAGCTTGGCTCTTTCTCTGTTTTCAGTTCAGAGTTGTGGAATCCATTGTCAAAATGCGGGAGTTGCTTTTTTGGCTGGCCCCACTGCAGCAGCCCTTGGGTGGCTGTGGAGGCTGTGCTGCAGCCTCTGCTCCAGCTGCCGATAGGCCCGATGTGCCCTTGGGTTGCAGCTGACAAGACTTAATGTTTCTCGGCTATTTTTAATGTACGTTTGCAAATTAATGAAAATTAGTTTGGGGTGTGAGTTGGAAGTGCTGTTGACAATTAATTCCACATGTGGACCTTGCTTTTCCTGAGCGATCGTTCCCATATGGAGTGAATCAGGAAGAGTTAATCGCAAACAACTGTGTGAGGAAGAGCTGTAATAGCTTCATTTTGATATTTTTTCACAGTGGTCTCTAGAAACTGGTCTCTCAACAGCAGAGAAGAAACTGAATTTAATATTAGTAAGTTTCCTGCTCTCCGATAGCAAACCCTTAGCTGGACATGTTACAACCCTGTTTTAGCATGGCTCCTGGATCAGAGGCCGTTGTGCTGGATGCTGTACGCAGGATTCCTGCCCCGGGGAGCTTGCAGTCACGACGCTTAAGTGACAGTAAGTAAAAAGCAGAGAAGGGAATACAGGGAAACAGTTTAAGTTCATCTATACTGGCTATTCCTTGACCCCTAATTTAGGACTCCGAGCCACAGGCGTATATTACAGCTAAGTACCCTAGAGCTGGTGTTAAATGTGATCATTGGCGTCGTATTATCTTCATCGATTTCTCTGCATAAAAGTTATTTGGAGAATTCCTAAATTGTCTAAATCAATTGTTTCCAGGTCAACTGTGTGGTTTCACCAGTGAAGAAAAATGCTACTTCATGGGGTGAAAATAGGGAAGCTTCAGTGTAGTGGGTAATTCGTGGTTCTTCTCCAAAAATTAAACACTTGTGCTAGTGCGTCTCAGCTGTAAATGCATTGGCATCACCACTGCTACAGTCCAGGCACAACCGCTTATCACTCTCATGCGCTCATGAAACACACAATAATCAAGTAATGCTCCCGCAGGCACTTGGGCTGTCCTTGGAGGCTTGTTTTCAGGTGTGTGTATCTTGGCAACAAACCCTCATTAAGTGCTTAGTTGGTGAGACACCTCGCAGGCACAGGTGAGGTGGTAGCTGGGAGAGCAATGTGCAAACCTTGGCAGGTTCCAGGTCGTGCCGCTATGTAGGTGAGTTGGAGATGCTCCGTAATCAGGATATGAGATTTTTAAACTGCTTATTTTCTTTTATTAAAATGTATATTGGCAGAGACAAGCTGCAGTAACAATGATCAAAGAGACCTGAGAGCTAATGAGTTAGTTGTAAGTAGCTCTTCAGACTCGAGGAGGAGAGCAGCCGTGCTGCCCCCAATGCAGTCACACCGAGGTGATAATGTGATGAAGAAGCCTGGAGGGGAGTTCAAAGAAACGTGACCACATCTTCCCCTCGTCAAACACCTACGTTAGCTTCCTATACGGTTCACGTTTGGCCACCTCTAATCTGCTCTGTGTTTGAGTCAGCAGCCTAGAAACATGTTCTGTTACCCCAAAACAAAGCATCCGAAGCATACGGTCCTGCTTACGTTGGCCTCTAAGCATCTGCTGTAAAGAGATGCTGAGGGTCAGTTGAGATGCTCAGAAGGTGCTCTCTGCCCAGGACTCTGGTCCGTGCCCTCTCTTTACTGACCCTTGGTAGACTTGGGCAGCATGGGGACCCCGCTGTGAGCCAGCACGCCTCGGTAGTCCTATGAAAACGAACCTAGCGATAAAAAGACTGGCAGCCTTGTGCCTGATTAGCAAGTTGAATCAGCTCATGGAGGGACCCGATACATGCCGGGACAGTCCAAGGGAAGGGGTAGGGCTGCTCATCTGGGGTGGGAGGTGTAAGACCTCCTTTTGATGACAGCAAACCATTGGATCAGTTCAGTTGCTTGTGTACCTTAAACTTGCTGTGCTACAGATATATTGTTCTGGCTCAGGAACGCACGTGTCTTCCGTATGCTGTGGTATTAGTAGGGAGTCACAAGTAATACTCAAAAAAAGATATTTTACTGAAGGTTTCTGTAAAGAAGCATAAGAAGAATCTTCACTATAACCTACAGGGGTTTCTTCACAGCCATGTGCTGCCCAAAGAGCTTTACAAGCAACAAAGTTGTATGGGGTGTATTTCAGTTGCAGGTGTGTTACTTCTTCAGAATAAATACTCTCATACTGAATGAGTTACATAGCAATTGGATTCTTTTTAAAAGTTAAGTTGTTATGAAAAATACAATACCAGTCAACAGAAGTTCCCTCGAGCTTTGTGAGCATCTCACACTTGTCACCATGTGTGACAAGCTTTGGGTTCTGACAAGCTCTTCAGGGAGGTGGCACTGCTTGAAAACATACTCGAGAGCAAGTGCCATCGGTGCCTTTTGTGTGTGTGCACTGCAATTTGTTGTATTTGTTTAAAACCATGCATTCCTAGGAATGCAGCGACTAGTGCATGCAAATGCACTGGTACAGTTTCGTATGAGCAAATGGGTTTCTCTGTGTTCTCTTGGTGTTAATTTGCTGTTGCTGTTGCTGGGCCAAACTGTGAACTGTGTTGCAAGGTGAACATTTTAGAAAGACGTTAGCTGCGTTTGTGCTCCTTCGTGCTTCTCAGTAGATCTGCCTCAGGTTCTGCTTCCACGGTGCCTTAATGATGCTGTGCTTAAATTCACATCCTTGCTTTTGAGTACATGTCAGAAGAATTCTTACTGAAGCCTGTACCTTGTGTGCACAGGATGCCGGGTTTTGAGTGGCTGTGTCTGTAGAGCTGCCAAACGCTTCATGTGCCGGAGGTGGCTGTGACCTGCCTGCGTTTCCTTTCGCAGGCCGTGACAGCCAGAACGAACCCGCTGAGTGGGCGTACTGTTGCACAATTAATCTTTCTCCTTCTTCGCACGTGTGATACAGAAATACCTTTCATGCTCCTTTTTTAATTGCAATGCCGGAAAAGTGAGGGAGAAGAGATGCGCTGCTGCTTCTGCCTTTATGTGCGTCCCTGCGTGACAGCAGGAGGTGCTGGCACGGCAAAGTCCACGTCCTGCCTGACCTGCAGTTACTCAACTCGATGCCTATTCTGTAGGTTGTAAATTTTCCTCCTAAAGGACTCAGCACTCAAGGAACAACCTATTGAAATGACGCCTGTTCTCTGGCTATTGCACGTCAGCTGAGATCCAGAGAAAGAGAATACCTGCAAGGAATGACAAGGGTCATTTTAGAGGCTCCTCGGAGCAGGTGCCTATTGTGGTTTAACCTCAGTCAGCAACTGAGTACCACACAGCTGCTCGCTCACTCCGAGCGGCTCCGCCGAAACCAGGACAGTGCCGTGTTCAAACTGAGCAACAAAAGGATACCAGGAAAGTGAACGCTGTCAGTTGGGTATCGGTCACACCAAAACTGGCTGCTTTAGTAGCTGAGTGTTAGTGCTAGAAGCTTTTCTGGTGTGAGAGCATAAAATATTGGCCTTTTTCAAACTAATTCTTACACTGGTATGCTCAGAGGAAGATTTTCCTCTCTTCCCTCACTTTAACGTAGATATTCCTCCCCACTTTTATATCATCATATAAAACCATCCACATCACAGGATTTTTTCCTTGTGGGGCAACGCATCCTCCTCACTCTCCATCTCAAGGCCATCATCGGCCATTGGTGTCCAGTGTGCTCATGGAGTGCAGACGTCTCTCTGTGATCCCTCTTTGCACCAACCTCACAGCAGGAGTCACCTGGCTGCCTTTGGTCATCCGATGAGTGGCTGTGAAGAAGACAGCTCTTCCACCATGCCAGGGTAACTCTTTTCTTCGTCAGTGCTGTTATTCACAGCCTGTGTTTCTATCTTTTGGTCTTACCATGAAGTGGTACAGGTATTGTTTACAAATTTGGGACAGGTTTTCTCCACTGCCTTTGTGGTGACCTGCAGGGACAGGCCTGAAGTGCATGTGTGCTCTCACCAAAAACACGGGCACCTGAATTTTCTGTGGCAGTAAGCGTTGACGGGATGGACTGCGAGATTCAATTCTTGGTTTTACACAACTGGCCTTGACCTGAATAATTTCACTTCTGCTTCTCAGCGTCCAAGAGGAGAGAAGTGAAGGAGAGAAGGTGAACTACTAAGTTCTTTGAGCTCTAAAGGTATTTTTTAGGGAAGAGGGAAGTGTCCTTGACATGGAAACTTGTATTTTAGGTAAAGTAAAAAGCAAACACTGAAATCTTTGCAGTAATGTGCTGAGACCAGACAGTGGCAGCTGCCAAGGTCGGCTGTCAAATGACTTGCAGCGAGTGTTGGGTGTTTATCAATGGGGGGAATGAATGATTACTTCTGTCCAACTACCTGGGCTACCGTAGTACCTATCATGAATAACTCAGATTTATCACTTGCCCTTACAGTCTTGACTTTTTCCTAAAGGCACACATCTGCTATAATGTTTGGTTTTTAACAAAAAACCCCAAACAACAGAACAGCTCCTTGATGTTGGCTAATTTGATGTCAGCTGAGGTAATTATCACTTATAGCTGTAATTTTTTAACGAGTTTATGTAAAATACTTTATTTCTCTTCTTCCTTCCAGTAGAACAGCTGAAAAAATTTTGTTTGGCTCAGTAAAATATCTCTAAATTCAGAACATTTTGATGATTGTGATTTGACTTCTTGAACACCCAAGGAGCTGTGCCTTTGTCTGCCTTCGTCATTGCCGTGTGTCCTCCAGAAAACTTGAAAATGCTTAAGCTTAGGAAGTGATAGGGGTACAAATTACCAAGCATTTCTTTTTACTGTTTCTTTTAATTTCATTTGTTTTATAATTAGATTCTGAGCATGCGGGGTTGGGGACTTCCCATTCCTTTTGCACACATACTGTCTGCAGCAGAGTCTTCCAGTCCGTGGCTGGTGTTCCTAGATGTGCTGCACGCTGCGAATAATAAACATAGTCATGTGCTCTCCCCATGCCTGGGCTGAAACCAGAACTACTTTTGTGTCATTTAGGTAAGCCTGGGGTTTATTAACTGGGAGATCTCCGTAGCTGATAAGGCTTTATGACAGAGATGTTGTCTGAAACGTTTATAATGCTGATGGATGTTCCCGTGCCCAGGCTGGAGAGTACCGCAGCCAGTCTGAAGGGCCGTGCTTGATCCTGCATCCCAGAGAGCTCCACATTGACCTATCCCTCTGATGAAGAGCCATCACGGACACACAGAGTAGGTTTTGGTGGCAGCGTCTCGAGTATTTGATGTAGGATGTTTGGCTACCATTGGCAGCTCAGGTCGTCAGGCCTTCCTCTAAGTCATCCAGTACTATACTCTTCATGTTGTTAAGCTACTTAGTGAGAGCTGCTTGGTGCCAACTTTATTTCTTCGCTAGAGCAGAGCGCTGTAGAGCTGTATCTTTCCTCTTCTCTTTCCCCCTCTTTCTTAAGGTGTTTGTTAGTATTTAATTGATGTCCTTTCCTAGAGTGGAGGAATTACCCAGTGTAACTAAGAAAGCATGTATATGGATACATTTACTCTAAGAAAACTTTAAATTGGGAGAGAAAGAGGGTAGAGAGCTTAGGTGGGATCAACGGAGCATGGAGGCGTATGAGCGATCAGACACAGACTTGTTAAGTACTTCAGTTGTTTTCTCAGAGCTGCCAGTGCAAGATACACTCCAGTCCCTCTATATGGTGAAGCACACAGTTGATCTTTTTTATGTTTATAAAAATGTAATCTGATAACAGGAATGTGTAATCCTCGTCAGAGCAGTACAAGTTTCAGCTTTACCCAGGGTAAGTGCAGGAGGGGGAGTTCTGGGAAGTTGCAATTGGACAGTATTTTTGGGCATTATTTCTTCCTTCATTTTAGCGAGGAACAGTCATGTGGGGGAGAAGTCTTTTAAAATGGTTGTCTCGTTTGTAAGTATGATATTGTTTTGATACGAACTCAAGGTCGAGTTCCCATTCTCATTCTGGTAAACTGCATACCTGTAGAAAAGAAGGGCATTGGATTAACCGGAGACATTTCTGTGCTTCTCAAAACGTGTTTTAATGGCTTTCACTAGAAGTTTTTCGTATAATACATCTGGATCCCATTAGCTGTTTAAAATTGGGTTATTTTAAGCTTATGACTGCACATAGTTGAAGGGGGGGGGTATTGTATTTTTAGTTCAACTTGACTGTACTTTCTTTCCAAATGAGTAAAGTGCAGCCTTTTCTTTCTGAATGTGTAGATTTTGAGGCAGACAACCCCATGGAAATGCATGTAACCCCTTGAGCAGGAACTCTGGATCTGATATTTTAATTTCTTTTCATATTATGCTCTCCCAAGCCCAAACAAAATCAGAGACAAAACCCCAGTAGAGCTCCTACTTCTGAGCTCCAGCCGGGACGCAGAGGTGAGTACCTAGTCCGTGTGCCCACGTGGCTTTGCACCGAGCTCTGCTGCAAGAGTAACGAGAGCAGGCGCAGGGCTGGCGGCCGCGCCTACCAATGGGACGTGTCTTGTGTCTAGATCATGCTGCATTTTGGTCCTTTTAAAGGCAAAGAGTAAATACCTCATGCCTGAAGACTGTACAGAAGAGTGCTGCTTCTGTGCCAAATAATAAATCAAATTTACGCTGGCAGCAGGATTACAGATTTCAGACTCCTAATGGGTGGAATGAACTATCAGGACGCATTACCCATTCATAAGATGGCACTGATTTCTGCAGCGCATGCAGCCAGAGCAGTTTGTTAGGTGATGCTCATGAAGCAGTTAGCCAGCAAAAGGCCTTTTATCCCTTTGCTTACATCACTGAGCCTGTTGCAGTGTCGGAATACATGGTCTGTGCAGTGTTCTTACGCTAGTAGTATTTGGGTAGGTTGGTTTTGGTTGTCTTCAGCCATAGCTCAAGCAAAAGACTCTTCTTGGCAGATTAATTTTAGTTTTGCAAACTGTTACATCTTTTTTTCTTCTGATTTGAAAGTATTTTGACTCCCAAATTCTCCCAACAGTTGCAGATGTATTTTTCTTTAACTTCTAGTGCATTTTTAATGGTTTTATTTTGTTTCATGCTGTTAAACAGTTAGCATGTTAGTCAAGATAGCCATATGCTGGTATTTGGTAAAGTGAACTGCCAAGGTTGACCTTAAGCCGAATAACCCTAAGAGTAATTTTCTTTTAGAGCCACTGAAATAAAACTGTTGTATAAACGCAAGGTCATTCTTTATGCTTCCTTTCTTCAGCGGTGTCCTCTGCATCTCTTCTGAAACAAGCCTGAGAAACCCAGCAGTCATTTCTGCTACATCAGTTTAAGAAAATCTTAATCTTGATTTAGAAATTGCCTGAGTGGCTGCCAAAAAAGTATGAGTTCTGTCCTCATCCCCGTTGTTTTGCTGTAAAATCTCCCTCTGTTTTCCTGTTCCCTCCTCTCTGGCTCAGTGCTGCTCCAGGTGTTTTCCTGCACTGGCTTAAACCACTGTGCTCTGAAGAGCCCAGTTCTGCAGCCGGCTATGCTCCATGCAGTGACAAGGGAGGATAAGGCAATAAATCAAAAAGTAAATTATCGGCTGAGTGAGCGAAGATCTCTATAATTCTGTCTAATAGAGATCTTGAGCTTAAAGGGATAATAGAGTTGTACAGTCAATCTTGCTGCCCCAAAGCAGGATCAGCTATATCCATGGATTTTCTCATTGTTGTTTATCTGACACTGTTTGTGAAAGACAAACATTAGCCAGAATATTATTATTAAATATCATCTTAGGCAAGTGAGCAGATGTATACTGGAAGCCAGTGGGATTTCAAACAAATATCCCGATACTTTCACATCCTAAAAGGTAAATAACCTGTGCAAGACGAGATATCCAAGAAAAATAAAGTAAAAATATTTTCAGCATCTTCACCTTTCTTATTTTCAGTCTCATGTAGTGTACAGAACTGTGCTGGTAACTAACACCAGATGAGAATTAGGAGTCTTAGTGCTTCTTTGGTGGTAGGTTCAGCGGACCAGTCTTGCACTGGGTGGTGACTGCAGAGAGTGCACAGTGGGATCTAGAGTACCAGGGTGTTAGGAGACTTGTGGCATTCCTTCCAGCCTTGCCTTTGGAAATGCTGGGAAAACACACGATGTAGCACGCTGTTAAAATGGACGTGTGGTCAAATCATGCTTGAGTTGCCTGGTTTGAGGCTGTGGTTAATCACAGAACGGTTTGGGTGGGAAGGGACCTCTAAAGGTCATCTAGTCCAACCCCCCTGCCGTGGGCAGGGACATCTGCAACTAGATCAGGTTGCTCAGAGCCCCGTCCAGCCTGACCTGGAATGTTTCCAGGGATGGGGCATCCACCACCTCTCTGGGCAACCTGTGACAGTGTCTCACCACCCTCAGCGTAAACGTCTTCCTTCTATCTAGTCTATATCTACCCCCCTTTAGTTTAAAGCCATTCCCCCTTGTTCTGTCGCAACAGGCTAAAAAGTCTGTCCCCATCTTTTTTCTAAGCCCCCTTTAAGTACTGACAGGCTGCAATAAGATCTCCCCGGAGCCTTCTCTTCTCCAGGCTGAACAACCCCAACTCCCTCAGCCTTTCTTCATAGCAGAGGTGTTCCAGCCCTCTGGTCATCCTCGTGTCCCTCCTCTGGACCCGCTGCAAGGGGTCCGTGTCTTTCTTATGCTGAAGACCCCAGAGCTGGACGCAGTGCTGCAGGGGGGATCTCACCAGAGCAGAGCAGAGCAGAGGGGCAGAATCCCCTCCCTCGACCTGCTGGCCACAATTCTTTTGATGCAGCTCAGGATACGATTGGCCTTCTGGGCTGCGAGCGCACATTGCCGGCTCATGTCCAGCTTTTCATCTACCAGTACCCCCAAGTCCTTCTCGGCAGGGCTGCTCTCCATCCCTTCATCCCCCAGCCTGTATTGATGCTGGGGGTTGCCCCAACCAGGTGCAGGACCTTGCACTTGGCCTTGTTAAACCTCATGAGGTTCACATGGGCCCACTTCAAATCAATGCATTCCTTTATCCAAGAGGGTCAAGCAGAAAGTCCTTAGCGTTGACTGAATCGGGACTCTACAAAGGAAAGACACAAGGCAGCATCTTGATGAAACTGTACAGTCTTACCATTTCTATTAGAAGGGATCCCTAGACTACATCCTGCATTTAATATTTGCAGCAATTTACTGCAATTTTTGTAAAAGAATTAACCACTCATCTTCTTCAATAAGTTATTGTTAAATAAATATTACTACTTCTCTTTGCTGCTGTTAGCAGTTTCTTTATAAATGTATATAAGAGAATTGATTGACCAATGGTTTAGGGTTTGCAAACCTTAAGGGAACCCAATACCTTGTAAAATGTCATCAGATCTTGCCAGACTGAAATTTCTAATTTAATTGACCTTTAACATAAAGTTCTGTTATAATTTCATTTCTTAGAAGAAATGCTCTTGTGTCAGTGACATTTCAAGTAAGAAGTCTAAAGTGTAAAGGAGTCTCTGTTCCACAAATTACAGCTGTAATTGACTGCAGACAGATCTTCCTCCAGTATTTAGTCTTGCAGGTGGAATGTGGGACTATATTGGATCCATTCTTAGTTTATCTAACAAATCAGGGTTCGTGAGGTTTGGCTGACACATGTTCCACTTTATCTCATCTACTTTAATCTTAGAGAACTGTTATCATTTCACCTGGCAAACCCCTCACCCAGCCAAACCAACAGCAGGAAGCAATGAAACCTCGTGAATGAACCAGCTGGCGCAGTGACTTCAGGCCAAGCGTGCAGAGTTACTAGCTTTGGAGCTATCCTGGCTATGGATGCGTATGTTTAATTGCTTCTCCAAGCCAGCACTCTCAAATACCTGAGATTTTTTTGTCACTGCCCTTTAGTCACGTTTCTGTCCTTACCACTTATTATCAAGGTGACATCTCCATCCTATCTCTTGTATGCCTCTTTGGGATGAGGGGATTCTGTTTACTGTTTCTAATTTACAAAATCTACTGAAATTCGTTTCTGTCAGATACTGGCCCACAGTCTTCCCTAATCTTTAGCTGATCAAGGAAATCCTTATTTACATAGAAACAGCGCAAAGCAACTCATCGTGTCTTTTAAAATCAGAGCATCTTACTGGATGCACTGCTTTCCCAGGTGTCGCTTTACGTTCTGTAATTATTTCTGCAGCTTCCCTCCAAAAGTGCTCTTAGGATTTAAGGGCATCAAGAGGTATAATCTCAGCTCCACATACTTTTCAAATTACAAGAAAGGCTGAAGTGAAGACAGAACTAACTTTACTGAAATTCTGTTTAAATCTAAAGGAAACAAACTCAGCTTGTCAAGCCTAGTCCTTATGGGAGTCTGAATATTTTTCTACACGTGCACGTCTTTGTGTTATACCTCTGCTTGGCTGCGTGCAAAGTTCTTAAAAGGATGTAAACTTTCTGAGAGCTTTTGGGTCCAAGGACTCAGGGGTGTATTCTCACAGGTTTATCCTGCCATCCATCCCCGCTTCGCTCTGGGGGCCCACAGCTGAGCTCAAGCAGCTGTGACTTGGTTGGCTTTCTCAAGTTCTCCTGTTTGTTCTTGAGAATCTGTTGTGGTTGCAGCTGTCGGTCCAACACAGCAGCCGTTGTGGCACCAAGGGCTTTTACACAGTCAGAGGATGCACAAAATATCACAATGCAGCTTTACTGTATCTGCTCCAGGGATGAGTTGTCTTCCCAGGTGTGGGCTTTAGCACAGCTAAAGCCTGTGCTGCCATTCCTGGTTTGAAAAGATTAGTTTTCTTGGTTCAAAGACAGCATAAAAATTAAAATGTGAATAGAATGTGAGGCTGGAGAAGAGTAGCCTGTATTTGGCTTAATGTTTCTACTTCACACAGAACTTGTAGTTTCACCAGTGATAGGCTTCAAAGAGGATGTGGTTTATGTTCGTGCTATTCAAATGTCTCGAAACTAGTAACAGTCAGTCTGCCTGGGTTTTAAATGTTAAACCAAACTTGTGTTTCCTTCGTGTTTAACAACTATGAGCAAGGATTAGGTTTACAAGGACAGGGGTGCAGCGTTTGTCTAGCCGAGGGTTGTGTTTGCAGCGGTGGTGGACTGGGAATGTACCTGGTTAGTGTAAGAGAGGCCAATGGCTCTGCTGTGCCCAGGCTCTCCGGGTGACGACAGTGGCCTGGTGGCTGCAAGCATGGTGCTTTCCCTGCAGAAACGGGGCGCCCGGACACGAAGCTACATCATTTCATTTTGTACGCTGCACTCATGGTTCTTCCTTTGAGAATAATATCAAACAGCTCATTGTCGTAGTTTTTATTGTGTCCTTAACCGTTTTCTTTACTTTCCTGAATCCCATCAAATTTTGCTGATGTTGTGTGATCGGCACTTCAGTATGTGAGACAGGCTACGTGAATACGCTGTAAGAATTTTAGATACGTCATCTTTCCATCTTTACACATTGCATCATCTTGCTGGCCATTTTGGTACGCCTGTCAGCCATAATGGATCCCTTTCCTGAGATGACACGGTTCATTTAGATTACTACAGGCTCTACGAGCATCTTGGGGTTTTTCCTCCAAAAATTTGCTTACTCCTTTTTTGATGTTTTACTTAATATTTTTGGTCTTTTGTTCTCTGAATTATATTTCTCTGAATTTCCACACAATTCTCTCTGATCTTAACTAAACTAAATATTTAATATTTTACTGTTTCCTGCCTTCCAGCCTGTCACTAAGCACCAAAATGCTCCCTACTTAGTACGTGACCTTGCAGAATTTTTGCTGATTTCTTGCCTGATTACCATTTGATTCTGTTCTTTGCCTTCTGTCCCATCCAGCATCAGAGTTATGCCAATTCTTTGTTTTTTAAACAATAGCCAAATAATTTTTAGAAGGCTTTTGTTGAAAATCTCTGGAAGTGTGAGTGAACTCTTAGCAACAAACTTTCTTTTCTTCCAGTTCTCTTTATCGATGCATTCAAACAATTCTAATGGATTTGTGAGATCTGCTTTTCCTCTCCAGGTGCTGATCAGACTATGACCTTTCCAGCATCTTCTTATTCTTCTTGAACTGCAGTTTCAACCAAATTGAGAGACAAATGCAAGTTTACAAACATTCTTACTGCTCTTTCAAAGTACAGATAAAACCTTTGCTTTCCAGGTTTTGGTGTAACATTGTGGGGGGGTTGCCTTTTAAGTGGTAGTTCTGCTTGCTGTGCAACTGTGTCATCTTTTATCATGTGCATGTATCATCTGGGTATGGCAATCTTGTCAGTGACACTTAAATTACCAGTTTCCTACCATAGGTTTTATTGTTGTTGTTTTTAATGACATTTCAGAGTCTGGTATTACCTCATCTCTGTTTTGTATGCCTTCTAAAAACCTTGCTCTTTTCATTTAATGTCCATGCCACATGTGAGAATTTTGCTTTTTATAATTTGTTGTTACTGATTCTGTGCATTTTATTGAAATGTTGCTTTCTGATGCTTATTGTCACTGCATTGTTTTCGGGAGCTTCCCTTCTCTGGATACTGAGGGGGATCACACTGTGGCTGTTGTTAATGAAGAGCTGTTGTCGTTATCTCTTAACTCCTTTCTGTTGCAGAATGATACTAGTTAAGCCCCATATATTCTAGAAATAATTGCTTCAGGAAGCAATAATTTAAATATTTTACATGTGAATCTGTTTATTATCCTTTATGGTAGGGGTTCTCCCCACCCTGGGATCAAACATTCTTTCACTCTTCGTTTTGTTTCCTTCATTCCGGTCACGAGTGGTGTTCCCCAGGGCTCAGTTTTGGGGCCAGTCTTGTTCAATATCTTTATCGATGATCTGGATGAGGGGATCGAGTGCACCCTCAGTCAGTTTGCAGGCGACACCAAGTTGGGCGGGAGTGTTGATCTGCTCGAGGGTAGGAAGGCTCTGCAGAGGGACCTGGACAGGCTGGATCAATGGGCCCAGGCCAACTGGATGAGGTTCAACAAGGCCAAGTGCCGGGTCCTGCACTTCGGCCACAACAACCCCATGCAGCGCTACAGGCTTGGGGAAGAGTGGCTGGAAAGCTGCCTGTCGGAAAAGGACCTGGGGGTGCTGGTCGACAGCCGGCTGAACATGAGCCGGCAGTGTGCCCAGGCGGCCAAGAAGGCCAATGGCATCCTGGCCTGTATCAGAAATGGTGTGGCCAGCAGGAGGAGGGAAGGGATCGTGCCCCTGTACTCGGCCCTGGTGAGGCCGCACCTCGAATACTGTGTTCAGTTTTGGGCCCCTCACTACAAGAAGGACGTCGAGGTGCTGGAGCGTGTCCAGAGAAGGGCAACGAGGCTGGTGAGAGGGGTCTGGAGAACAAGTCTGATGAGGAGCGGCTGAGGGAACTGGGGTTGTTCAGCCTGGAGAAGAGGAGGCTGAGGGGAGACCTCATCGCTCTCTACAACCACCTGAAAGGAGGTTGTAGCGAGGTGGGGGTCGGTCTCTTCTCCCAAGGAACAAGCGATAGGACGAGAGGAAACGGCCTCAAGTTGTGCCAGGGGAGGTTTAGATTGGATGTAAGGAAAAATGTCTTTACTGAAAGAGTGGTTAAACATTGGACCAGGCTGCCCAGGGAAGTGGTTGAGTCCCCATCCCTGGGGGTATTTAAAAGACGTGTAGATGTGGCGCTTAGGGACATGGTTTAGTGGGTGTGGTGGTGTTGGGTCGACGGTTGGACTCGATGATCTTAGAGGTCTTTTCCAACCTTAATGATTCTGTGATTCTATGATCTTACAGTGGGTATTATTATCTATACAAATTCATGTGCAGGTATGTATACAGACCGTGAATTTGCTGACTTACGTTGTTTTCTTTTTAACTGGCTGCCTCCATACCCAGTCTCACAGATTTACCTTTAGAGTTCACTGCAGTCACAGCTGTATCTCATTGATGTTCTTGGCTATGCCTACATAGTGTTTGTTTTGTTACGGCCATCGTGCAACGTAAGGCATTGCAATTAATGTCATTTTGCTTTTGTCTTTTTTTGTTGTACTATTTCAGTCTCAGCAGCTAAACAGCTTTGACTAGCCCTAGTGTGCTGATTACCTGGCTTTTTGTATAGGTACATGTGATGGGTTAACCTTGGTGGCCAGTACCGTATATATTTGCCAAGACAATACAGGCAAACCTGTGATTATGAGAGACTGGAACCGCATGCCTCCCCTGGCTGGCCACGTATCCATCACCCCACTGCTGCCAGAGCAGAGTAGTTTGAGTATCCTGTGCCAAATAGGTATAGTCGAGCTATATACACTTCCTTTGTGTGTCATTTATCTTCACACTGTTGCGAGGGATGCAGTTTTAATCTGATCAGAAACTGCTATCAATTAGGTGTCTGACCACAGGACATTCCAAATGAAGACAACCATTGCCTGTATTTCGATTTAGATTTGAATTAGGTAAACCTGTGTGAACCTGAAGCTTTTTCTCAAGCTGCCGTGTTATTTGGTAGCAGCTATTTACAAGATTAATAAAAAAGAGATGGACAAGAGATGAAAAATCTCAGGTTGGTCATAGGAATTGCTGTTGGCTTTCAGAGGAAAACAGCTGCCTTGGTGATGGTGGGGAAATAGAAATGATTCTTTGTGCAAAAAGTAACATTTGCTAGAGGTGCAATTTTCATGAGCCTCATGAGATGATCTGAAATGGTGAGGACTGGCTAACATGCTGCAGGCAAACGTGTAAAGGTCAGATTACGTATATGTATTTTTTTTTCTTGTAGTGTCATCTAGACTGTCACAGACATCGTCCCCTCAGTCAGGCTGCCCGTCACCTTCCATCCAGACAGGCAAAGTCATCTCCTCATCCCAGAAGCACAGCAAGAAGGCACTCAAACAGGTAAGTAGCATAATCTGGAACCTAGTTTAGGGATCGTTGCAGTTATTTTATTTCTTGGGTAAATCATCTTTCTCAGTGAAGCTGCATTCTGCAGAGGAGTAATTCAGAACTTCCTGGCTGTCTCATAGTAAACAGGGTTTTGCTAAAACATCTCTCTCTCTTAAAGGTGATTCAAAATATTGTGCTACTTAGTTCTTTGCTTTTTCCCTAAATAAGTATCTGAACATTTTTTTGTTATTATTTTAAAGAACGGATATAAGATGTTGTTTCTTTTCACCTAACCTTTTGATGAGCGTGCTTAGCTTTCTACAGTCTGTTTTAGTAAATGGAAGGTCTTTTTGGGAAAAGAATTAAATCCACTGACTTCTTCCCCTAGTTAGCGGCATACTTTCCCTTCCAAGGAGTTCTGTGGGTGCAGTGTGTATGTATATATGGAGGGAAGAAGGGGAAGGACAGCACACTGACTTTGCGTTGTACCTCTGCTGGCTGTTATGAGAGAAAGAGGAGGACCGATTGTTTTCCATGCTTGGGAAATGACTGTTGTGTAGATAGTGTTAATTGTGTGCATGCAGGATGGAATGGGTAAGCGTTTGTACTTCAAATGATTTGTTTCTCCTAATGAAAAATGCAAGATGAATTAGTCCTCTGAGTGTCTTATTTGCAGGTGTTTCCCCAACTGCATTGTTTAGTTTTCCATGATCCTTAGAAAGGAAATGCTTTATCAGGGTTAGATTTACTCCTTAGTAAAGTAAAAATCTGTAAGGAGTTATGAATCAAGTTGCAGAGGAGGTGCTAGTCCAGGGATTACAGAAGCTTGTCACAGACAGATGAAATCATGATGTGTTCCAGATAGGATTTACCTTTTCCAGCCCAGCCTGTTTTCCTGACTTTTTCCAGCTGAGAAGCAACACTCAGGATGGCATTCAGCTAACAGAGGTGCCTGTGGCCCTGGAAAAAGGATCTGCAGTGAGAGAGAAGGATCTAATTAGGGCATGTTACTGAGGAGAATATTACGGGGGAAGAGAAGGCAACTGGATAAACGGGAGCTTTGTTTCCAGCAAGAGGGCGTTGAGTTGATGTCAAAATAAGATGCCAGCTTTAGGGAATCTTCTCTCTCCTCCCTTTTCCCACTTGGCTGGTTCTCAACAGAAGCATCAGTGTTACTGTGACGTTGCTTGCTGCTGTTAGCCGCAATAAAGAAGCGAGATTGTGTTGTCACTTTGGGCAGATTTTCTTCTGAAGTTCAGAGTCAAGCTTCCACTTTCATTTGAATCCTCAGAAAATTGCTTCTCGCTAATTCAGCAAGATATTAATTATACTCTTTGCTTTCCCTTCCTCATCCCTGTTTAAGCCTGGCTGGCAATCATTTCTCTCCAACATCCACAAAGGCTTTTCTCTTTTAAGAGAGTGATCAAACAGACTCAGGGTTTGTTATAAACACTCGTGTTCAGCAGTTCCTCTTCATTTTCTCTGGTCTGTAGGTCCTTGTGTCACAGAATCAGAGGTTGGAAGGGACCTCTGGGCAAACCCACACTCCATTTCCAAACCTGCACTCCATCTATTTTTCTCCTCTCTTCCCAGCCTCTGTCCTTACATGCCTAATAATTTTCTACTTTTCATCTCTGAATTCCCCATGCTCCTGCTCCCACCAGCCTTCCCCCACCTTTATATTCATTCCCCTCTGTCTCTGCTCTCTCCCTCCTCCACCCCCCAGCTTTTTTATTCTGAGATGTCTACTTCCCAAGCATCCTTGCTCCAGCACTGTCTCTGAATGTAACGAAATACATCAGAGCCAGTGAGTTCCAAAATTGAGACAGCGTTCTCGGTTTCACTGTTAATCTCATTGGTTTGGGGAAAAAAATCAGAAACCCTGAAAGAGAAATGGGGAGCCACGTGGAGGCCTTGGTGTCTGCATAGCATACCTGTTTGTACTTAACAGTTCTGCAGCTCTCTGCAAGGCAAAAAGCTGTTTCTGATGGTCATCATCTTCCATCACAACAGCTCCTCTCCCTGAACTCAACTCTTGTGGCCCAGAGTAGAGCATCAAATTGTAGCATAGTGAATAACTGGCCTTCTAGGCACACAGGAAAAAAAGGTGTTGCCAAAGAACACCATAATTGTTCAATCATTCTAACCTACCTGCCCAAAGTTTGCTCTAGCTTTGGATCAAATTCAGAACATTCTATGCCCAATCCTTTGCTTAATTTTAGTTTCAGTGGAATTCTGCCATTTTGACGAAATATCACATCTTCCACCACTTCCTAAACATGGTTGCCACTGTGGTCAGGAAGAGTTATAAAAAGTAGATAGAATGAGCAAATATAGATAGCAGGAAGGAGACAGCAGTGTTATGAGTAGAATGGTAGGAAAAACATAAGATATTGAGGGAAACAAGAATTAAAGAAAGCTTTCATATTTTTAATTATGTCTGCAACCCAGATTATTTGCTAGTGTGCACTGGAGAAGACAGCTGGCTGGATTCAGCCCTCCTGTCTTAAGTGCTAAGTAATTGTACTGTTACTGGAGGGAAGAGAGAGCATATTTCTAAGTGAGAACTTTTAACCCTGGAACGCCATGCTGCTGCTATACTGACAATAAGTATCAGGTCCTTTAAGAAACAAGGATCAGGATTTAGTTCATAAATGCATCAGAGTTAAAACTGTAAAATACAGCCAAATAATACGGTGTGTACCGGTGTGCCATCACCACACAGTATAGTAAGTAAGCAGATGGCTGTGTTCCTTACAATTGTTTGGAAAAATCCCGAGTTAGAGATTTGCAATTTCTGAATCTAAATTGGCAGGCATGTCAGTGCTCATCCTGCTGGAACGATGAAACAATCATGGGGAGAAACACCCTTTGTTACAGTGAGTGTGTGCTGATACAAAAAACCACCACATTCAGACTCTGAAATTTATAATGCAGATCCAGAAAGACGGGTGGTTTCTCACCTGTCACTGGAAAATGCAGGTACGACTCTAATTCTTTCCTCTGATCCTCTCCAATCCACTGACCTTCATCTCATCCTTACCTAGCTTGAGCGGCCACCCCAGTGCCATCAGAATTCACAGCATCACAGAAACCCAGAGTGGTTGGGGTTGGAAGGAACCTCTGGGGTCCCTCTGCTCCAACCCCCCGGCTCAAGCGGGGTCACCCAGAGCCAGTTGCCCAGGACCACGTCCAGTTGGGTTTTTAATGTCTCCAAAGGTAGAGACTCTACAGCCTCTCGGGGCAACCTGTGCCAGTGTTTGACCACCCTCATAGTAAAAAAGTGGGTTTTTGTGTTCAGATGGAATTTCTTATTTTGTGCCCGTTGCCTCTGGTCCTGTCACTGGGCACCACTGGAAGAGCCTGGCTCCCTCTTCTTCATTCCCTCCCTGCAGGTATTTATGCGCGTGGATTCAATCCCCCCGAACCTTCTCTGCTCCAGGCTGAGCAGTCCCAGCTTCCTCAGCCTCTCCCCATAGCAGAGATGCTCCAGGCCCTTCAGCATCTTGGTGGCCCTTCCCTGGACTCTCTCCAGTCTGTCCATGTCCCTCTTGTACTGGGGAGCCCAGCACTGGACGCAGCGCTCCAGGGGTGGCCTCACCAGTGCTGAGCAGAGGGGAAGGATCCGCTCCCTCGATCCAGATCTCATCATGGTGTTTTAAGATTAGAAATTACACCCTCTGCTCTGATAAAGTTTATACCGTTGGCTTTCATTATTATCCATTACACTTTTATCTGTTGTTGCCACATACATGGAATGAATAAAGCCAGGGACTGGGTTGGGCCACACTCTACAAAGGCTCTCCGGTCGGTGAATAGTCGCTTTGTCCCCTTTTGTGAGAAGAAGGGGGCTGTACAATACAGATTTTTCCCCATTAGGTGCATCCCCGTGGGTTTTTAACGTCATTACCAGAGACGTAGTCAGGTCCAGAGCAAGAAGTTGGTGCTTAGGAGCAGCTCCTGGTCCTGCTGCGGTCACTGTTGTCATCCACAGTGGAGCTGACAGGGAGGAGCATGCTGCTGACATAAGGTCTTTGTTTAAATTACAATTAAAGGAGGTGCTGATGATACCAATTGAATGGCGCCATTTTGAAGTAGGATCTTCAACTCTACAGAATAAAGTGGTGGTTTCCGCCCTCAACAGCGGGGGTTTACCTCAGAGCTGCCCTTTGTGCAAATGCACCTGCACGCTGAGGAACATCTGCCCTCCATTGAGGGCGGCACGGCGCACCCAGCGAGAACAAAGGACAACTTAAAGGCAAACAAAATGACGAAAATAACGAGCCCCTGTGCACGCACGGGCACAGGGGGAGTATCCGGGCAGCGCAGGTGAGGGTTAGAGGAGAGCCGGTGGGCTGGCGCTGGCCGAGGGGTTTGCTGTGTGCCAGGGTCTGTGGAGAGACCCTCTGAGGGCGCCTCTGCCGCCTCCAGAGGCTTCCACAGCCGCGGTGCCTGGAAGCCGCCGCCTGATTGGTGGATGTGGGGTAGCTAGCTCTTTCCTGATTGGCTGGTTCCTGACAAGAGGTGGGTCGGCAGAGTGGGGCCTTGCGTGGCTGGAGCTGAGGGGAGCTGGGCCTGGTGTGGGGTGTTATGGGGAGCTGGGCCTGGTACGGGGGAGCTGAGGGGTGCTGGGCCTGGTGTGGGGTGTTATGGGGAGCTGGGCCTGGTACGGGGGAGCTGAGGGGTGCTGGGCCTGGTGTGGGGTGTTATGGGGAGCTGGGCCTGGTACGGGGGAGCTGAGGGGTGCTGGGCCTGGTGTGGGGTGTTATGGGGAGCTGGGCCTGGTACGGGGGAGCTGAGGGGTGCTGGGCCTGGTGTGGGGTGTTATGGGGAGCTGGGCCTGGTACGGGGGAGCTGAGGGGTGCTGGGCCTGGTGTGGGGTGTTATGGGGAGCTGGGCCTGGTACGGGGGAGCTGAGGGGTGCTGGGCCTAGTGTGGGGTGTTATGGGGAGCTGGGCCTGGTACGGGGGAGCTGAGGGGTGCTGGGCCTGGTGTGGGGTGTTATGGGGGAGCTGGGCCTGTTATAGGGTGTTACGGGGGAGCTGGGCCTCTTCCCTTCCTCCCCCCGGCCCAGTACTTACAAGGAGGTTATTGAGAAGACAGAGCCAGCCTCGTCACGCTATGGTGAAGGAAGTGGGGCGGTGAGGAACAATGGGCGTAAGTTGAATGGTATAAGGGAAACCAGGACATAAGGAAAAGCTTTTTCCCCGCAAGGACAGTCCAGCAGTGGAGCAGGGGCCCAGAGAGGTTGCGCCATCTTCATACTTGGAGTTTTCCAAGACCCGACTGGCCAGAGCCCTGAGTGATGTGGTGGAGGCCAAGCTGCCCCTGCTCTGAGCTGGAGGTTGGACTGGAGACCTCCCGAGGTCCTTTCCCACCAGAATTATTCTGTGATTATGACAGGACTCAATATCAATTTAGATATATTAAAGAACCCCCCAAATGTTTATAACAGAGAACGTAAGTGCGAAGCTGACACGGAATTTAAGGAGAGGTCTTTAATGAATAATCATTTCCTCCTCTTCCCACACATGCCTCAGCCACCATTGGCGTGGGCACCTCAGGCACTGCATGACCGAGAACTGAGGTGACAAAATGAACAAAAGCAGAATTGTTTTACCTAAGCCGAGAAAAATGCAGCAGTTAAATGGCATACAGAATAGGGGAACTGAATATACAAAACCTTAAATATTTGAAGTGATTTGCATAATGGAAGTACGGGATTCACACAACCCCCTGAACATACTAGTGGTCTTCATAGTCTAGTGCTTTCTTGACATTCACTGTTGCCTGCAGTTCATCTTCAAAGAAGAATTTGTAAAAGCTTTCTTGAACTTGTTTATGGGGTTTTGTTACTCATATGAATGCCACATCTCTATTTTTATCTTCCTTTTTTTTTTAAAAAGCTTTTGACCTCAATAACAGGAGGTTAATTGTGCATTGCAGAGGCTACTTCCTCTTACTGACTTTGAATTTTGCTGTGTTTCAGTTTGGCTGAATGTTTTTTTTAACCTGTGGTAGAAGTGGCTAAATAGGAAGTATTTAACAAATTGGAAAATAGGAATCCAACGTGTCCATTCATAATCTCTATCCGTTTGTTGTCAGTATCCCCCATTTGTGTCTTTACAAACTGAAAGTCAGTCTATCTTCTGTTTTCCTCATGTGGCAGATTCTGCAGGTTCCTGCATATTTTTATTCTCTCTCCTGGTTCTAACTGTATTGTTTATTTTTTTGTTTAATTAAAGATAGCGGTGATCTCTAGTTAACAGTCCCACTTATATGTATATGTATATATGCAGCATATTTCCTCTTACTTCCTATTTTGAAATTCCGTGGTATACTTGATCTGTCGTAATTTATTCTGCTGTTAAGTTTATTTGGGTTTGGATTTCATTTTTTGAAAACAGACACTTAAGTTTGGGTAAATGCTGCAGTTTAACCAAATTGCCTTCTTACTTCCTTGTCTTAGTCATTTGTGCCTTTTAGGCTGTGTTATGGTGGCCTTAACAGTCTTTCCTGAAACAAAGGATTTTATTTTCTACCCTTTAGTGTTTTAATCTTTATTACTCTGCTAATTAAAAAAGTCTTTCCTAATGGGTAGCGTCTCTGTTGAAGGTCCTCAGTAAAGTTGCTCCTTGCTTCTCCAGAAGACGGAAATGAATTACATGATGGTACTTTTACTTTGAAGTTATTTCTATAATTAATTCTTGAACCAACTCCAGATTTGGAATCCTTTCTCTTTGCATTCTCTAGAGATCATTTTTTTCATGAAAGAACACAACTTAAGGTGTTCTGCAACCATTAACTTTTTACTTTAGGTGCAAAGGTAGGAAACCTGTCCACTTGTAGTCGTGTATTGAAATAGACAGCATCAGTGTCCCATGCGAACTGAATGTGTTTCAGAAGTCGTTTTGAACTTTTGACGTAGTTAGAATCCGAACCCAACTATCGGTTGCTATAAAACAAGCGGTTTGTACCGTGTGCTAATAATTTCTAAGAATATTTTGAATTTCTCTTTGGTCATGTTCTTCTGTCCTCTTCCCCAGGCCTTGAAACAGCAGCAGCAAAAGCAACAGCAGCAGCAATGCAGAGCAGGCATGCCCGTGTCGTCTAACCAGCATGTCCTTCTAAAGGCCGTCAAGGCAGCCAGTGACTCCACACCTGCAAAATCTGGTACGTGGCAGTGACACTCCTATGTGTTCTTTTACTGTCGTGTCTCTTTAACTTGCCTTTTATTGTTCTTAGGGGATGAGAGAAGAAAGCACTCTTTTCATATGGCGTTCTTTTTGTTTCTGAAATAGTCTAGCTTCCATTTTCCTGGCTTTGATTTTATTAGGAATGCATTCAGTTAAGAATAGATCTTGAATAGATCTTACTGTGCCATTGTCTGGTTAAAAAGCTTCTTTTTGTGACAAGTGCCTTCCCCTATAGTTGCCTGTACGCTGTGGTCAGGTACTTCTCATGGCTAAGCAAATTAGGTGGCGTTTCTCTATTTATTTTTTTCCAAAGTGGCCTCTCATTCTGTAGTGTGGCTTTCATGTCTTCTTCCAAAGATGTATGTTCTGATCTGAAAGATCCCCAGGAGGTTTCCAGCATTTATGCTGCATTAGAAATTAATGAGATCACTGCTCTTCTCTTGTTCCTTCTCTTGTTCATTCAACAGTGCATTAGCTCCCTTACCAGCAGCAGCATTTCACTAGTTATCATAAATTCTTGGTAGTTACTTCTAGTTAGTTTTCTCTAAATTCTTTTCAGTGTAACTGATTTCCATTATAAGCTCCTGGTTCTGTAAGCATGCATGACTCAAGTTGTTTTCTTTTAGATGCAAGAAATGCCTCTGTGTTTGTATAGACTGATTTTCATGTTGTACAAGTAAATGACTTTGTAGACTAACGCCATCATTATTTTATCAATCCACAATTTGTCAAGTCATCTGTAAACATTACCAGTAGTGGCTCCATACCATCTCCAAGATCACTGAGCACCAATTTGCTTTTGTTCATACTTAGGGCAGAAATCGGAACAGTGGGCCTATCAAATCAAACACGTTTGGCCTGGTGACCTGTGTCCAACACTGCTGATAGCACGTGCATGAAGAAGTGTGTAGAAGCGGGGTAGGCACATAGTAGTGCTCTCCCAGAATTAATAAGCATGTTGCGCTCGGGGACCTCCAAAGCAAGAGGAGGTGTCTTTGTATTTCACGGACTTGGTGGGATTTTCTTCAGTGGATTTGCCTAACCTGGGGGGTGGGAATGTTGACTTTGTAAATGCCTTGTGGCAAACACCGCATTGTAAAAACTACTCATTTTTGTTTGTTTTGAGCCAGGCCCCTTATACCTTTATTTGATTCATTCTGATTTGATAATTAGAAATGGCAGGCAATGAACAACTGTTGTTTCTTCAATAACTTCTTGCCACTCATGACTTTTGTAGACGTCTCTTTCAGTCTGAAGAGTCCTACTGTATTTTCTCATTCCTCATATGGAAAGCTATATGCTTTCTGCAATAGAGAGTGAAAACTGTACTCAGGGTGCAGATACATTCTGAGTCTGTATAGCATCATTTTGGTATTCTATATTTTGTTCATCTTTTCTTAACAATTCCTAGCATTCAATTTGCCTTTTTTGACCCAGCCAAGAGCAAGCATATTCCTAGAAATGTTGAGATTCTGAGACTCCTTCCTGAGTTGTCATTTTCTATTTTAGGGCCCAACAGTATGTACGTAAGGTTAGGGGAGTTCTTTTTGTACATCACTTCATGTTTCTGTGCAGTGAATCATATCTGTTCTTTTATCACTCAGTCATTCATTGTCATTAAGTCCTTCTGCAACTGTAATGGGGAGGGGGGTGTTGGGACCTAAGAAATAAACAGGATTTAGGTACACAGGGTTAGTATATGTGGTATGGAGCAGGGAGAGGCAGGAGCGGGATCAGCAGCATTGTGTACAAGAGGAAAAGAGGCCTGGCTTTCTGAGGCTGCGATCTCTTCCAAAAAGCTACGATCTCCTCCTCTGCTTCACAGTCCTGCTGATTCTGATCCTGCTTCACCATCTTCTGCAACACATACACAGTCCCTGTCTGTTTAAGCTGCGTGTACTTCTGAAGTCCCTGCCCTACTACCCCATCTGTTACACTAATTATCATGGGTAAAATGCTGTGCTGTCAAACTCAGACACTTCTATGAGATGGAAATTCCCTCCCCCTCAATAAGTACCCTGTTTTTCCATCCTTCACCCTTGATTTACTTGACTGGTCCTGATTTATCTCAGAAAGATGATGATCATGAAAATGTAACCGTTGAGGAAGACACAGCAAGAACGCTCACTCTGAAAGACTTTTGTCAGGTGTTCTCTCACAGGTGGAGTGGCTGAGACTGGCAGTCATGAAGCTTGCCCAAAAAAAGGGAAAGAAAGCAATCAGATCACAACAAAATTACATCTCCAATCCCAAATCCTAAGCTATTTGCAGTCTTCTTAAAAATGACTTTTTCGTAAAGCCTGATAACACGGGTAATACCAAACCGTTACAGAACGAGGGTGTGCCTTCATTATTCTTATAGCATCTATTAACCTGATTCCAGTCCCAAAACTCCTTCCCCTTCCAAACAGTCAGTCATTCAGCCAACAAGCCTGTGCTTAGAGCAAGAAACAACTGCATGTGGAGAGAGAAGCTGCATCTCTGCTACTGAGTTAATCATTGCCAAAGTACTGGGCACAAGAACTGGAACTCAGTCAATCCATTCCGCTAAATTCCCTGACATAGCTTCGGCTCAGGACAAACTAGCAGTCTCCTAGGCAATCCTTGGCGTTCAGCACGGGCCAAACATCATTCCCTGCAGGCAATTTGAACGTGGCCAACCCCGCCTGGGGGAGACAGAAAGGGTAAGGATGTGAACACGGCCAGTTTGTGCCAGTTGTTCTTAGAGCCAGGGGAATGCCCGATGTCACCGTTCTGTTTACTGGTGTAGAAGTAGCCAAGAGGATTACACAACAGCAATAAGACAACATTAGTATGAAAAACATTTTGCTCTTGCATATTCTTGGTGTAATTACATGAATGTTTAGCTGAAATTCACTGATCAGGTTAAGAAATTCCACAGAGCCATCAGAAACTAGGCCTAGGAGTGAGTACCCTTGGGAGCTCATCTAGTCCACATCCTTTCCTCAGGGCAGGGTCTATGATGCATTCCTGACAGATGTTTTCTTCAGTCTGTTCTGAGAGATGCCATCGATGCAAACACCAAAAACTCCCAGCAAGTCTTGCCCTTCCTGCTTTGTTAACTTTATCCGTAAAATGTTTTTCTTAGCCTCTAATCGGAATGTTTTCTTGCTTCCTTGGGTTTACACCCAAGATTTCCTGTCCTATCCACCATGGACACACAGTGCAGGTTATTTGATTTCTTCTCCCTACTGCCTTTTACATAATTGGAGATGTTTCCTCATCTCATGCTGATTTTCTTTAGTATAAAATTCTTTGTGTTCTAATGTGTTTGTTTACTCTCCCTTTCCAAATAGCTCTAAACAAATCCAAACCAAAACTAGACCAATCTGCCCTGGCTTGCTGGTTATATACTGCTGGAATGTTTCTTGTAACATCTGTTCAGACATATGCAAGGTTGCGGCTATGCGCCGTATGTCCGATTGAAAGGAACAGGCATATTTATCAGCTGTATTTCATGCATCGTTTAATAGCAGAGTAAGTATTTAACAGTTGATGAGGTTGCCTGTTGTCCCCAGGCAGCTTTGTAGTTCAGACCCTTTCAAAAAGGTTAAGGGGAAAAAGGTTAATATCATCTTGCTTGTTTGAAATTCAGTCCTAACCTGTGCTTGTGCCCTTTACACCTGGGCTGGTGTGGTCTGAGAAGGAAGCCAAAATTAATCCAGTAGAAAATTACACATTTCCCGTGACAGTATTTAAGAAAATGCAGTGCCAGGTATATGAAGTCTTTAGCATAAAATGATAGTTTAAAAGCCTTTTGCAATTTCTCTGCTAACTAGGATTAAACCTGAATGGTTCATTAGCACAACAGGCAGATATAGTTCCTGGAGGACCCCATCTCCTGAGCTCCCTGCCCCAGGAGGAAGTGCATCTTCACTTAGGGAAGTAGGAACAGGGGAGACCTAAGAGGGACTGAAACAGGTAGAATATTTTGTAAGATTGTTAGCTAACATAAGAGTAATTATTAAAATAGATTAATGGAGTAAGTAATCCAAACTTGTGTTACTTAGAGTACTTAAGAGTATTGTTTGGTGTCTTTATTTTTTGTGATTCTAATGAGGCTTTTGTCTTCCCTGGGTATGGCCAGGATCCTGCTGCTGGAGGCCTGCTGTCTGGCCCTTCCCAGGCACTGCATGTCAGCCCTCTGGGGCTGGAGGTCACGGCATATCGGTTTCTCTTCTTATTTTGGTTTCACGCTTCCCAAACTATTGCCACATCCACTTTAATCACGGGTGAACTATTTTCTTCCAGCATCTCTATTTAATTTTTGTTACTGTTGTTTTTCTCTCTGACTTCCCTGTATTTTGCTGCTACATTACGGTTGCAAGCTATTGTACATTCTGCATGTCAACTTACCCAGCCTTTCTAGTACTACTCTGAAAATATGTTAGAATCATAGGACCACTCATGCTGGTAGGGACCTCAAGGAGGCCTGTAGTCCAACCTCCAACTCGGAGCGGGGTCAGCTTGGCCTCTACCAGGTTGCTCAGGGCTCTGGCCAGTCAGATCTTTGAAAACCTCCAAGGATGGAGGTGGCACAATCTCTCCGGGCCGCTGCTCCGTTGCAGACTGTCCTCATGGGGATAAAATTTTTCCTTATATCCTGACTGACTCTTGCCTGTTTTTTCTTGTCCTCCTGCCTTGCACCACTGTGACAAGCCTGGCTCCATCTTCCTGCTGGCCTCCTGGTAGGAACAGAGTGGTGACTACAAGGTCTCCCTCAACCTTTTTTCTTCTCCAGCCTGAACAAGCTCCAGTTCCTCAGCCTCTCCTCACAGGGCAAACACTGCAGTTCCTTGAGCATCTTGGTAGCCCCCAGCTGAGCTCAGTCCTGGTTTTTATGTCTTCCTTGTATTAGAGGTGCCGGAACAGGACACAGAATCAAGGTGTGGTCTAACGAGCGCTTAGCCAAGGGGGATAATCGCTTCCCTTGATCTGTTGGCTGTGGTCCTACAGCCCAGGATGCTGTTGGCCTTTGGTGCCAGGGCACAAGTTCAGGTTGTGTCTGCCAGGACCCCCATGTCCCTTCTAGCAGAGCTGCCCCTGGCCTGTATTGCTGCCAGGGGCTCTTCCTTCCCAGGGGCAGGACTTTGCATTTGTCCTTGTAGGGTTCCTGCTGGCCTGTTCCTCCAGCCTGGCTCGGTCCCACTGGTGGCAGCTCTGCCCTTGAGCGTAGTGACTGGTCCTCGCAAATTTGGCATTACCTGCAAACTTGAGCAAGTGCTCCATTGCCTCCCCCAAATAAAAATGTGAATCAGGACCGGTGCCCTGAGGCACTCACTCATTACCAGCCTCCAGGCAGAGTACGGAGCATGACTCTCCAAGTCTGGCCACCTCACCCACTGCTCACCCATCTGGTTGTCCACCCCATCTAGTCCCTAATGTCCCAGCTCGCGTACAGTATTGTGGGACACAATGTCAAATGCTTTGCTAAAGTCAAGGTAAATGGCATCCACCTCTCTTCCCTCATCCACAAATCCAGTAATATGATCACAGAAGGCAACCAGGCCGGTCAGGCATGATTTACCCATGGTAAGTCCATGCTGACTGCTTCCATTCATCATTATCTCCTTTGTGTGACCAGAAATGTGCTCCAAGAGGGGTCACTCCGTGATTTTCCCAGGCAGAAAAGTGGGGCTAACCAGTCTGTATTTTCTGAGGTTATCTATTTGGCCCTTTTTGAAGGTGGGTGCAACGTTTGCCTTTCTTAGTTGTGGGGAATCTCCCGCGATCCTCATTTCTTTGCAAAGATGGTAGAGAGAGGCCTTGTATGGACCCTGGTGGGCTCCCCCAGGACCCTTGGATTCAGCTCATGTTGTCCCACAGGCTTGTATGGGTAGAGACAACCTTCTTGACTCATCTTCCTTGCCTGTCTTTCCTGAAGGGTTGGTATCTATCCATGCCAGCATCCAGCCACGTGAGCTTTCCTACCTTAAAGATTGTGAGGGACAGAAAGAAGTTAAGGATTGAACTCATTTCACATGTGGTCTCAGGAAAGCCATATTCCTCAGCTTTTAGTACGGCTTTATTCGACTGATTTAGGGTAGGAACAGTGTACGTTTATGCAGCCCCCAGTTAGACTGAACACTGATTACTGTAAAAGCCTTTGAATGTTACTGCAATATGAGTGGCATTTGTATGTTTTTCATCAGCATCCATGGAGTCCTTTTTTCCCCTCCTATCCACGCGATAGTACATAGAAATAGCTCACAGCCGGGCCAGTGGGATATATTGAGATGGAGAAGTAAATTAAGCATACAAGTGGAGAGAGAACAATATTCTGATAGAAAGCAACACACTGATGCCACAATTTCAGGGATGTATTTAGTCAGAACTGGAACAGCTAGTGTAAGGAAGAGAAGGAGGGGGAAAGGCACCAGGCAGAGAGGAGAGTAAGAGAGGCAGATGGGGAACACAGCTGGCACAGACTGGGTGAAGGAATTAATAGTGCAAGTCATTAGTCAGAGCCAGCATTCGTTTAGTTTGTGACTTAATCACGTGTATTGTGGAGTTTCTCTTTTGAGGTATGGGACTTCAGTACCTTTACATACTTGAGTGTGTACCTGTTGTTACACATAAACCTAAAGAGAGCAGAGAGAAGACCAGCTTATGTTCTTAATTCATCTCACTTAAGAAGAGGAGGGAAAGGAAGGCAGGGAGAATCTAGGGAAGAAGCTCTTCCCACCGGCAGAAAAGATACTGCTATACAAAAGAGAATGTGGGTGGCAGTGATTTGTAAGGAGAAATCATAGTGGTGAAATCTGACTAGTTTGGCTAAGTTGTGACTTTGGAGGAGGACGTGAAAATACCTCTTGAGTATTTGAAAGAGGAGGAGGAATGACTGAGGGTGGTCTTAAAAAGAACAAAAGCTACAATAGTAGGTTAAAATTTAGAAAGTACACATAAAGTATGAAGAGATTTTTCCTGACAATGAACTCTGAACAGAAACAAAAGCTGCCTCTGAAAGGAAGTTTTAACAAGATTATTACTGGATTGGATATAGGCGGGAAATAAGATGGGACTAACTGGGAAATAGACTCAAACCATAAATGAAATGGCTGTCCATCCCTTTATTTTGCGATAGTCTGATAGCTACAAAGGGGTCTTCTACTTTCAGCCTGTTGGGAAGTGCGTGCTACAAGAATAAAGGAATATAAGTATCCCAGAAGTGCTTGTCCCAGAGCTGCTGGGATTAGAGTATGCATGTTAAAGAATCTTTATTTCAGTCCAAACAGATGTCTCATGTAATATTTCTTTGTACATCCCTGTGTTTAAAATGTTTCAATTTCCTGTGCAGCTTGGGAAGGAAAGCAGTCAGATGGACAGTCAAGCAGCCCTCAGAACTCCACCTCCAGTTCCTCTCCCTCTGTTAAGCTTGATAACTCCTTGCCAGGGTTGGGGAAGAAACCATTCCAGAGATCTGACAGGCTCCATGCAAGTAAGATATTTATTTTTCTGCTTCCAGAGATTTGGTTGCTCTGATGATGGAACAAAAGCCTAAATAACAAAATTGAGTAAAATGCTAAAGTGACTTCTGGTCAACTCCAGAAGGTACTGCTAGTATGCTGTGTGAATCAGGATAAATAATTCAAACCTTACATATGCAAATAAGCCTTTTCTCATTTCTTATCATCAGGGGTTCCTACTTGTGAAATTGCAGCTTGCTGTTTGAGAAGCAAAAAAAGGACTTGCATTATTTAGCGGGCTTTTTAATGTACTTGAGACATTTTGATAACATTAAAAAAAAAAAAAGAAGTTCCTTCCCAGATCTTTATACTTCAGACCCCACTGTTATTTGGCTTCCTTCCCTTTCATTGAGGTTAGGTCTTTCTCAGCCCTCCTGACCTTTTGTGGTTTCTTTTACATATACCAATGATGGAATTGACCTCGGTGAACTTAAGGATATTCTGAGGTCTCCATCTATGCTAATCATCCTAGATTTTCTTCATCACTGGTGAAGATAGACACTTTTCAGGGCAGGTTTCATTTATACCCTGTAATTATGAAATTCTGCAACTTAAGTAGATTATAAACCTGCAAAGCCATTTTCTGAATGACTTCTAATAGAGCAAACTTGCCCTAATGAAACAAGCCTCTGTGGCATTTATTTTGTTAGGTACTGTTACCTTAAAAATAATTGCTGTCATCCCTGAAGTCAGGGGAAGCAGGGTCTGTCTTAATATTACCCTTTTTGCTAATAATGTACTTTTAATCTAAGCTTCAAAACACATGGTATTTTGCCAGTAACAGACAGTGGATGAATCCAAACGAAATGGAGTACACAGCACAAATGCTTTCTTCGTTACTCTTCCCTGAATTTGCAGGACATACATGAAGCTGGCTGTGGTTAATGCTGGACTTGCTGGCTTTCAAAGACAGAAAAGAAAAGAGAGTAGTTACTCATTTTTACGGCTTTGTCTAGTGTTGTGGTTTCTACGCAAGCACAATGAGCTGATGAATTCTTCTGAAATGCTTTTGCTGAGAACAAAGTAGGAAAGTCCAAGAAGCAATCCTGATGAACAAACTAACCTTAACTAGAGGCTTAAAATAGAAAATTGACGTGGCTAAAAGCAGTTCTAGAAACCCTCCTGAAAAAGATTCCTTGCCAGTCCCCAGATAGCCAGGATTCCTACAAAAGTTAGGTGAACTGATGCAGGCTACAATATATTAGGTATGGAAATTTGCGGGGCTGGAAAAGACCTCCCACATTTTGTTTTTAACTGTGTGTGCAAGGGTAAAACATATATTTCAAGTCAAGGTTTGAAATGGATTACTAAGGTGGCATTCTGAAAATCTCAGGTACAGTGAACTCCAAAGGAGCCTTTAATCCTCTCTTAGGTAAGATGTTACTTACATCTTTGTGGTTCATTGCAGGGCAGCTGAAGAGAACAAAGTGTGCTGAAATTGATGTGGAAACTCCCGACTCCATCCTCGTGAACACAAACCTGCGGGCGCTGATCAACAAGCATACGTTCTCTGTTCTGCCTACAGAATGCCAGCAGCGCCTGCTGCTGCTGCTGCCGGAGGTGGACAGGCAGGTATGTCGTGGTTTCTGTTGTGGAGAGAAGCTAGGCTCTTAGGTGTCAGTAGGGAGCATCTCCAGAAGTAATTCAGACTAGACACCCAAATACTGTGTTTATGTCTAATGGGATAGACTTTTTCTCTTGTGCCCAGTGTAAAAAAAATTCGAAAATTATTCAGGGATTTGTTTGGGTATTCATTGCTACCAGAAAAAAATAATTCAGGTTTGATAAACCAGTGGCTTAATTCTGTTTAATCAACTCCATATTCCCAGCTACAGCAAGAGCAATGTTTCTGTTATGCTGGACTTGAAGAGGGCCAGGAGTGATGGGAATGCAGCGGTTTCAGCATCTTCCTCTCTCCTGTCCTCTCCTGGACTCTTCAATACAGGATTAACCCTGCAGCCTTTTAGACTGGTGCCTTCCCACAGAATAGCTAAACAGATGCTGCCATTTAGTTCCAGCCTCTTCTGTTTCTTATGACCTTGTGTCACTGCTGTCAAATGCTGAATTTGGTAAAGTGAAAACTGAATGAGTTTTCTGTTGCATATTCACACCATCCAGATCGCAGAGTAGACCTGACTTGCTCCAGAGAGCTTGTGTCCTGACCTGAAACACACGCTAGATTAAAGGTACCAAGCGTGCAGTGTGAGTCAGTCTTGAAGGCAGTTTATTTTTATGGATTGTGTGTCTAAGATCTCTTTGTGTGTGAAGAGAGGAATTTGGAAAAGCAGAAAAGTACTCAGAGGGAAGGAATGGGTTCATTTGCTCTGGGAGTGGCACAGAAGAAACGGTGAAGGTTTTCACTGAACTCTTCACTAAACAGTTGGTGATAACTGGAACAATTAACATGAGTGACAAGAGGGTAAGAACTCAGCCTTCAGTACTGAAAGAACAGCTAAGAGACTTTTTTGATGAGTTATTTCAACTCAGCGGGATCTGGTGATTTTCATCCGAAGGGGTACCTAAAAGAACTGCCTGAAGCAATCTCAGCATTATAGCAGTTTTCTTCAGCAGCTTGTGGAAGGCAGGGATGATACCAAGAGACGAGAAAAGAACGAATGTTGCACTTGCATGTAAAAGGAGGGAAAAACAATGAGCTGAGGAAGTGAAGTTCAACCTGTTTATGCTCAATACCAGAAGAGTTTTAGATAGAACAAGGACGCTTCCTTCCTTTTACCTTGGACCAGGCTGCCCAGGGAAGTGGTGGAGTCACCATCCCTGGAAGTATTTAGAAGACGTGTAGATGAGGCGCTTAGGGACATGGTTTAGTGGTGGACTTGGCAGTGCTAGGTTACCAGTTGGACTCGATGATCTTAAAGGTCTTTTCCAACGTAAACGATTCTATGATTCTATGATTCTACCTTATTCGTATGTTATGTTTATCTTCAGCATTCCTACCCCAACCAGCTGGGAGCTTCAGAGCAAAGTGGGATTCTGCGCTATGCTTCCACTTCAGTTGTAGGGGTGTTAATTCAGATGCCTTAACGTATGTGCCTGGAGCCATTTTAAATGTTCTTTAGATATCAAAGCTGGCTTCAAGATGCCACTCCAGATGGAAATCTTTTGTATGTCCTGTCTCAGATCTGCAAGTCCGTTGAAGATACTTTTCTGTGTGGTGTTCAGATTAGTACCAGGTGCCTGGCTTTACACACCTCGGTCACCTCCCAGGAGTCTACATCTCAGCTAGTTACTCTGGGCTCCTTCTATAGGAAGTGGAAATCCAGTTGGTACAATCAAGAGCCTGTGACCAAATAGAGGGGTCTACTTCAGGACGAGATGAACTGAATCCCCACCTCTATACACTCAGTTGACTCGATCACTATAAACTGTGAAGGGACACCAGCTTAGACGTAGACACTCACAGCACAGATGTCCATGTTTCGTGAAGTTATATCCATCTTCACAGCTGTGCTGCTCTTTTGGTTCTCACAATGTTAATAATGCGTATGGCTCTGGCGGCTGCACTGTGGTCTGCTTTACAGAGGATGCTTTGCTGAACAGATAGTGTTCGTTCAGAGTTAGGAGGAGTTCTAACATTTTGTGTTGTCTCATAAATTCTAATCTTCAACCAGCATTCATCGGGGACTTGTTAGTCCAAGGTTGATCCAATAAATATTTGAAGGAATTGTTTTATAAGTCCTGTGGCCTTTGTAATAATTAGGTATGTGTCAAAATATGATGTGATGGAGTTTGCAGCTGGAGTTTACTGGCAAGAACCTCACAGCAGATGGTAAGACATTTCCGTCCTGACTTTTAAGTTTAATTGTCCTTAAATTGAATTAGAATTTGACTGAGAACAAATTTTGACTAATTCAATAATATTGCTTGGCTCCTGAGAGGACAAATTTTACATTTCACTGTAGTAAATTTCCTAGAGCAGCCCACCACATCAAGTGGTGATGTGTGCTTTATGAAACGTCAGACTTTGCTGTAGTAAACAGGAGAAGAGGTGAAGGCGTTGGACATGCCAATTGTGAAAGGTCACATATCTGTTGTGTTTTGCTTGGTAGTGACTCAGTCTGAGCTATTGCAGCTGGTGCTTCTGTAGAAGAGAAAGTGGGCGCTTTGAGGCAGGACCCAGTCAGCCCTGCAGTAGTTGTCTGTCCTCCAACACAAGGAACAGGCAGTACCATATGTGCAGTAGAGGATAGTCTTGTGAATTCTGCTCCCTGTGGTCGATCAGTAGAGATTTGGACTAGAAAATAAATCTCTGCTTTTGTAATCCCTATAAAGGCTGCTCCTAACTTAAAACTTAAAACTCTTTAACTAAATCTTACCTACAAAACCTTCTATTAGGTCAATTCCATCATTTTAATTACCTGCATCACAAATGCTGCCTCAGGAAGAGCAGTGTTTCTCCTTATCAAATCCTGCACTGTTGAATGTTTGCTGCACAGATCTCCCAGTGTAATCGGATGTATCCTACGTTTGGACAGTTGGATTTTGCTTGTTTGTTCTGATGTATTATTTGTGCAAGAAATGGAAGCACATCAGTTTTGCCCACTGCAAGTGTTTGCGACTTACTGAATGATATGTGTATTTTTGTGTTTCTGGTAGAGAAATGGAATAAAGAGCAAAAGCAAACCTCACACATGTTTTATTACCCTAGTTATAATTTCCCACCATGCTATGTTCCAGTCTTAGCCTCATGCTTTCTCATTTATGTCCTACTCTGTAGCATGACTGCCCTATTTGGTTAACCATATTTCAAAGACAGAAGGGGTTTTGAGCTCCATCTGTCCCTGTTTTTCCTGAAGCATCCATGTTATGATATATACATTCCAAAGTTACTTTTATGTGATACCTTTTATGTCCTTGCTTTTCCTTCACGCACTTTTTTATGTTCACTAGAAGACAGCAGAGCTGTCGCTTTGGATGGTAGTTCAGGCGATACCTTGCATTCATTTTGCAGGGCGAAAGGCATCTGAAGAAGCTTTTCAGAGGCTATGCTGTTCTGTGTCCTTGTGCTTCTCCTTGCCACCTGTACCATCTGCTGCTCATGTGTGTTTGTGCAGCAGCAGGACTATAAGAGGATTGGGCTAAAGCAAGGATGAGGAAAATGTACCACAGCCTCCTAGATCCCAGACTTGGCTAAGCACAGCCTTAAGAAGGCTGTTTATTTTCTTCTGAGTGAGTTAAAGGCAGATTCCAGAGAGATTTGTGGCAAAGTTGGGACTCTTGCTCTGTTTTCAGATCCCATGTGACAACGTGTGACATTTGTCTTTCCAGCTAGTTAATACCATTTGGTTTGTCATGTATTCCAGGTTGGGGCGGATGGTTTGATGAAGCTGAGTGGCTCTGCGCTCAACAACGAGTTCTTCACTTCAGCTGCCCAAGGCTGGAAGGAGAGGTTGTCAGAAGGTAAAACTTCCCCAGACAACGAAGCAAAACGCTGGAAGGCTTTCAGCTAGTGAATGTTTCAGGGAGTGTGTAAAAGATATTTTACGGAGAAGTTGAAGCACTGGCATGACTTACTAGGTAGACAGCTGTAGTCAATGCAGCCCATGAGAGCAAATGCAAGCCCAGAACTGTGTAATCTCAAAGTCATAGAGGGGGCTGCAGTAAGGAGTTCTCTTTTGAACTTAACATGTGGAAAAGTGAGCAAGTCTCTGGAAGAGGTGAGAAAAGAAGGAAAAATGTGTTTAAAATCTTGTTGAAATGACAGTAGAGCTGTGTTAGTCTCAAGTTGTGGTAGCTAAATACAGCCCACTGCTAAGCTCAGTAGAGAAGGTAAATTATATTTCCAGAGTAATGCATTTTGTCACCAGCGAAGTCGTCTAGCCACAGTTGGTATGGTCAGTCCTTTGAGCCGTAATTTTTTATATAACATGAAGTGCTGACTTTACTAATCTATAGGACTCCTGCACCTTCAACAATCATTTGCATCTTGAACTTAGAGGTGCGTAAATCCGTGATTTGATCAAATCACATCATCAGAAGTGCACTCACTCATTGCGGGGAGGGACCGTTTCCTCTACAGAATTGAACCATGCAGCCTGTCACCAGAGCTTTTATAAAGACTATAGCACCAATTGTGACTCACTTTAAGAAGAAGGGGGTATCATTTACTCATGCCCAGGTGATTGACTTTTAAGAGGCTTTCCATAGAAAATGTATGCAATTCGGTATGAATAACCCTTTATATTTTGTAGATTCTGGATGTATCTATGCCAGTAAACAGGAAGGTACAGAACTCAGCTGTCTCATCTGTTTAATTGTTAAAACCACCCCCAGTTTTAGCCACCATCATTTAGTGTTTTCCCTTTAGCGCTTGTCAGAAGACCTTTTGTCCGTTCATGTCTACACATCTAGAGGGTGCAGCTACATTTACGCAAAGACTTTCTCACCAGAGTAAAACTGCTGTAGAACCTGCTCTGGTGGTAAAGCTTGCAACACTGAGAGTGAAGTCTGCAGATCTCCACTGACGTTCTCACTGAGCACTGTATCTCTGCTCAAGTATTAAAGCATGATGCCACTGTGGGCAGAGCAGTCCTGTAGGCTTTCTTCAGCTACTCTTCAAGGTATTGACGATTCATAGCAATGCTGTTCGGGGTCACCCACAGTATTATTTAACATATGCAGGCCTGGTCAGCCTCAGTGTCATCATTGGGAAAGTCATGGAGCAAGCCCTCTTGGAGCACATCCCTGGGCACATGAAGAAGGTGATTGGAAACAGTCAGCATGGTTTTACCACAGGTAAATCATGCCTGAATAGCTTGACTGCATTAAAAGTGACTGAATTTGTGAACAAGGGGAGAGCAGTGGGCGTCCTTTACCTCAGCCGAAGCAAAGCTTTTGATAGCTGTCTCCCACAGTACTCTCGTATCCAAGCTGGGACACTAGGGTCTAGGTGGGTGGACAACCAGATGGGTGAATAGCTGGTTAGACGGTCAAGCTCGGAGTCGTGGTTCACGGCTGGAGGCTGGTGACAAGTGGAGCCTGCAGGGGCCTGTCCAGGGACCTGTGCCATTTGCCTTCTTTATCAGTTACCCTGGGGGAGTTTGTGGAGGGCACCAAACTGGAGGGACCAGTCAATATGCTCGAGGGCGGGGCTGCCATCCAGCGGGACCGAAGCAGAATCCTGCCCCTGGGAAGGAAGAGCCCCTGGCAGCAATACAGGCTGGGGAGGGGTGACCTGATAGCAGCCCCCTTGTTACCTACAGGGAGGCCATCAGGAAGATGGAGCCAGGCTTGTCACAGTGGTGCATGGCAGGAGGATGAGAGAAAACAGGCATGAGTCAGATGGGGCATAAGGAAAAGCTTTTTCCCCATGAGGACAGTCCAGCAGTGGAGCAGTGGCCCAGAGAGGTTGTGCCACCTCCATCCTTGGAGGTTTTCAAGACCCAACTGGCCAGGGCCCTGAGCGACCTGGTGGAGGCCAAGCTGCCCCTGCTCTGAGCTGGAGGTTGGACTGGAGACCTCCCAAGGTCCCCATCGACCTTCAGGTAGATGTTCATAAGTAAATTGCTTCTACTTGACTGTAGGTTTTCACTCTGCTTTGCGCTCAGTGCAAGCCTAGGCTGATGCAGATGTATGCTTTTAGTTGAATTCTCCCAGCTGGGAGACAAAGGTGGCATAACCACAGCAATGAAAATCCAAGAAGTCACTGCGACAACAGAGACTGTTTCAAATGAATGAATTTTGTACCCTGTTGCTAAATTACTCTAAGTAAAGGCAGGCGTTCCACTGTTTTCAATGCAGCAGACTCCCTGTATTTATTTACCTGACCAAGTTTATACAGAAATAGAAAAGAAAGTTGATGTACCAGAGATTCTGTTTTGGGCCCTCTGTACTTGCTGCCATAAAAAGATGACTCTGCTGATTTAATCCTGACAAGTAACAGTGTACTAAAAAGGGGCACTCTTGGCTTCCTTCGGACACATTTTGATAACTGCATGGAAAACAAACTCAGCAAGAATTTCTAACGATCCCCTTATTTGATGGGAGAAAATTTTTGAGAAAAAAACTGTGCAGTGATGGAAGTATCCAATTTCTGTTAATCTCTTTAAGGAATCCCCTCTCTTTGGTAACTGCAGTGTTGGGAAAGATCTGATTCTAGTAACTGTTTCCTCCAGTGCTAAAGGGCACAAGCAAAATGGTGTGAACTAGATAAACCTTGAGAATGAGTGAAGTCTTGAGGCTTAAGGTCACATGTCTATCATCAAAGCACTGCAGCTCTGTCAAAAAAACAAGCTTTCTTGTTGTCTAATGATGAACTCTTAAAATATTAACATATGGTCTTACAAACCTTAGACTTGACATTAGGAAACATTTCTTACAAACCGCAATAGGTCTAGGTGTGAAAAGTGCACTTCAGATGTGTGAGAGGGTTTTTTTTGATTCCCACCTGCCTGTGACAGAATAGCATCCGTCGCCAGAAATATTTTCTGTCATTTGTGCTGGGCAAGAAGTCTTTGATGTTCTTGCATGCATGTTTCACCACAGCCATCCACGACTGTCGTTTCAAGGTGCCATCCATATTGCTTTGCCATCTGCATAGGCAATATCTTCAGATCCTTCAAAAAATGGCAGTTACGTAGTGCCTGCGTACATACAACATACATTTGTGTATAGATTTGTATTCATTTAATAAGCGCTATTTCACATAAAGCATCTATTGGCAGCCAGAGTGGACGCTGACAGGGAAAGGAGTTGTGTCTGTCAGGCATAAAGCTGTTGCCCATCCACTGCAAGGAGCAGGCGGCAGAGAAACACCTGGCAGCTCAGGAGAAACGCTGAAGTACCACAGGCAGGGCTACAGTGTCACAAGTGGTGAAGGGGACTTCTGTGCGATCGCACTCTCACCTGCAAGCCTGAAGGCTCCTGTGGTTATCCTGATTCATTTTATTCACAGCTTTTTCTGAAAACACCCTTTATTGCATTTTGCAGGTGAGTTTACACCAGAAATGCAGCTAAGAATACGGCAAGAAATAGAAAAGGAAAAGAAGGTCGAGCTGTGGAAGGAACGTTTTTTTGAGAGCTACTATGGTCAGAGGTAAGACATTCAACTGTCTTTTTTAATCCCGCATTGCCAGTCCAGATGTACCTGTTGCTGCATTTGTAGCATGCTGTCCATCAATAAACATTACTTTTCATTAGTCCTGAAACCTGAAAAAGGTCTCTAGCTTCATCTCGCTGCCATGGAACTGAGAAATTGCCTGAGTGATCTAGGTCAGAAGCGATGCGTTTGCTGTCATGACTCCTAATGCTTTAATCAGTGTAGTACTGTTTTCCTTAGGCGAGGATGTCCTTTAGACTTTACATCTTTACTTTTCCCACTCCTTAGTACGACACTTTGAGACACTCCCCTCTTGGGGTTCTTCTAGTGTCAGGATTCTGGAGATCCACGGTGTGGTGGTTGAGCATACTCTGCCTTGCAGTAAGTCACCTGCTACGTGAAATCTTGTGTGTTTCCCCACATCTTCAATCAGACACGTATTCGGTTAAAATCCCACGGCTGCAAGCCTTTTATTCTGTGTTTGGTTTTGCTTCAAGATTTTACCATCCTTTTGGACTATGGAGACGATCTCAGGTTTCTGTGCGAATAACTATACTAAGAAACTTGAAAACAAACAGATGCATATAAATAACTAATAAGGAATTTCTTATCCTGCATCTTGACAGTTAGCTTTTATGCTTGTCCTTGGACTGTCAGCCAGTTTTCCTCCCATTTGCCTATGATGTTTTAACCCTCTAGAGCATTTGGATTATGGCAAGCCCTGTTTTTGTCATTCTGTGGTCTGATAGTTTGGGGTTTCGTGGGTGAGTAGGAGGCCACTGTGTGTGCGTGTACAGTACTAAGTGAAGGAATACGCCAGGTTGGGAATGCAAGTGATCTAGTGGCATTCGCAAAGAGCTTTACTCAGCTAACTTATCCAGTTCTCTTAGTGTTGAAAACCAGGACGTAAACATGCATGGAGCTCTGTGCTGGAAGATAAAAGGTGACAGCCGTATTCTTGAAGCTTTAGGGGGACAGGGGACAGCAGGACAGTGTGGAGGTGACATGCACAAACAACAGTAGGACTTCAGTTCTCTCTAGCTCCTAAGAACTTGCCTGGTAGAAATCAGTCCCATAGATTCATCAGGCTGGCTTCGTCAGACTTTATGGGTTCGTGTTTGGGCAAAAAAAACAAATTTGATATTTCGTTAAGAGGGATGGATGAAGTTAATCCTAAATCGGACATCACTCTGGGAATTAGATTCCGAACTTGTTCATTTCTTTCACAAATAAAGATGGATGAGTAATACAGGGAAATACTCCCAGCTTTTTGATTGCGGAGAAAGGCAGCAATGCCAGTTCTAAGCTGAGGGTACATCAGTGGTTCTGGCACTAGCCGTGTTCCCCTGGAAAAAATGGTGGGACACTTTTCAGTGTCCCTTTCCGCAAATGTCACCATATGAGCTTAAGTCAGATGCAAGCTGTGTGGCGTTGTTCGCATGCTGCAGAGATATGTCTGTGGTGGCTAATGAAGGGAATACTTACTGTTGGCCAAATTCATTTGATTTGCAGCCTGGAAAATTGGTATCTGGATAGAGGACTAGATCTAATCCGTGTTCCGTGTATTTCATTTAGTTGGTTTTAAACTTTGCTATTAAGTTCCGTTTCATGTGGAAGTACTAATAGTATGGAAGATTTTCAGATTGTGGCGTGGAATGAGGTGTGTGAGACATATTTATTTAGGGTGTGGTATGTAGAGAATCTCCTCTCAGTTTTCTAAGGATAGTATGCTTTTTGCAAGAATGTTTTGCAAAATAACAGTTCTTTTTTTATTGATAGTTCTGGACTAAGTCCTGAAGAGTCCAAGAGACTGACAGCAAACACCAGCCCTGCCGAGACAGAGACTGAAAATCCAGCAGCTGAACAGCCAAAATGCACGCCAGCCTCTCTGGCACCACTCAAAGAGGAGATTACTTCTCCGTTAGAGTCTAAAGCACAAGCAGTCCAGGAAGCACCAGCGATGAAAAAAGGAGGAGAGGAAAGAAGAGAGGACACGCAGCCAAAACCAGCCAAACCTGCAGAGGCCTCGGTTTCCCCGGATGGGTGTGCAGTGAAACCCAGCGACCATTCTCTCCCTGTGAAAGAGAGAGTCCAAGGAGAATCCATTCAAGAGAAACCACAAACTGCCGCTAATCAAAAGCCAGGAGAAGAGAGAAAGCACGCTGCATCCAAGGAAGTGCTAGCGAAAGAGACTGTCAGTACCTCAGTTTTGGCCCCGAGTAAACCAAAGAGCCCCGAGGCAGGTGAAGTAGTAGCAAATGTGAAAAGTCCAGTGATTACTCCAGAAACACCAGAAAAGAAGTCCCCTGTAAATGAAGACATGGAAGTCAGTGTTGAAGCCCGTAAGAGGAAGTCAGAGAGTCGTGAAGAAGCTCTAACCACTCCTGAAAAAAAGCCACGCATCATGGAGAACTGTCAGCACCACCAGGCATTTCGGACCCAGCCACAGTCCTTTCCTGCAGCGGGGACCCCAGTGCCACGGGTACCCCCACTCAAGGTAAAGAGAAATGAAGACAGATCCAGCCTTACGTGGGTCAGTTCAGCTGGTGGCTCTCACAGAAATGCTTTGTCATTTCTAGTTATGTATGTAAATTACATTACCTGCTTATTTTAGTGATGGAAATATTTGATCCAAAAATGTAAAGGCTCAACTGTTTGCTAAAGGGAGTCTGCTGGCTGGCTGATCAACGTAACTTCAGTTAAGCATCTCTCGTACACACGCATCTGTTAAAAGATCTCTTGGGCAGAAGCTCGAACAATTGTGTGAAAGCCCAAGACTGAGTATAACAGGGAGTACTGTAGCTCACGGTGGAAACTGGGGAGAGCTGCGAGACTGTAGTAACAAAGCAAGGTGTAGCTCAGGAGTGCACAGAACATTGCAGGCACGTGAGTGTCCCCAGCAGTACAGTAACAGGTCCAGAAAGAATGCTATCAGCAGCTTCCTCCGTTATATCGAGTCCAGAAACTAAATTATTTACCTGTGGTTACAAAAAGACCACCTAGAAATAATGCAGTTCTCATTTATACCAGCTGAATGCAGTGTAGGGTCAGACTAGGTAGCAGGGAGAGACTATTTTAGGGAACATCTCAATTCCAAAAGCCCTTCAGCTGCTGAGTCTTAGCAAGAACCTACACAGGAAAGGAAACGGGCAATAAATCACCACTAGGATAGGGCAGATGGAAGGAAGCATGAAAGAAATGTTCTAGACTTTGGCCTGGACAACGCAGTTCTCTTGCGTTTGAGAGCCAGGTCATAGGACCGCACACCGCACACCTACTACTGAACTGCCAGGAAATACCCCGTCGGCAAGTGATAAACACTCTCCGTTCAGACATTTGATGCTCTTTCGGATAAATGATTACAAGATTGCGTGTGTACGGGTAACACTGATTCTTTCTTCAGTGATGCCGTGCTCAACAGTAGATAGTAAATGGATGAACCAGCGCAGAAAAATTTTTTACAGTCATGTGTGACTGGGTGAATAGAAAAGTTTGGTTTCTGTAGAATAGGGCCTGTGCTTTTTTCTCCCAGGATTTGCTCTGGTTAAAGTTCAGCTCCCTGGTTTGGGGCCTTAGGCAGAAGTTGTAAATGGAAAACTGCTTAATTACAGTATTTCTGTAGGTCCTAAGAATTCTACTCTCCTGTTAAGATTCTTTTATACTAGGAAGTATACAAACACAAAATTTTGAAAACGGTTCATTATTCACACTGTGTTAATAAGTATGGCACAAAGGTGCGAAAGCATTAATAAAATTTGTTAGTGACAGAAAATTGGGGGAAAACTGTCAGTAAAAGATCTGAAATCTCATACAGGAAGAATGGTTGACCTTCCAGTGTGATGAACAAGGGGTTTAATTTAATAATAGAGTGAATCTAAGGGTGATTGAAAATATCTTCCCCTGTAAGGTAGAAGACATGTCGTTCCTCAAAAAAGAAAGAAGCGGTGAACTGGCTAATCAGAAGATGAGTGGGAGGCAGCGAGGTATTGCAGATACATGAAAACAAATGTAACCTTAAAATATACTCGCTTAAATCTTTGCAATGGAGACAGAAGAGCACCAACATTAGTGCACTGTTCTCATCACTTACATTCTAGAAAGAACAAACTTGCAGCAAGTAAACCAGAATGGCGAGGGGAGTGGAGAACCTATTTTAGAAGAAAGGACTAAAATATTGGCATTTTATCTACAGATACACAGGAGAGAGATTATTATTACTTTGTATAAAGACCCTGAGGAGGCAAGTGTAAATATGCAGGGGTAGAAGAGCAATGCAAAATCAAGCAGAATGTTGACACAAGCCTTTAAAAGGATATAAATTACGTGTGAATAAAGCATGAAACTTAGAATAAGGGATGATGGGTGTTGAGTTCTGGAAGAACCTTACAGTTTTTTCTGAGGGAGCTCGATAGGCTTTTGCGTAATGGCGTACGATGTACTAGCCTGCAACTGCAAGGGATGAGCTTCCAGTCTGAGCCACTAAGTTTGTAATAGGCTTGAAATAGGTGTGCCAGGCATCAAAGGATCATACACGTCTTTTATTATTTCTCTCAAGTGAGGGAGATAAGGGATTTCTCCAAAACGACAACTATTTCTCTAAGACTACAACTGTAAACACTTAAATATGTGGGCTGAATGTTCCCCATATCTCAGTTGTGCTTTTCTCCTCTGTTTCAGATTCCTGTTTCCAGAATCTCCCCAATGCCATTTCCTGCGAGCCAGGTCTCTCCCAGGGCACGTTTCCCAATCTCACTCACCAGTCCGGGAAGAACAGGGGCCAGAACTTTGGCAGACATCAAGGCAAAAGCCCAGCAAGCCAAGGCTCAGAGGGCAGCGGCTGCCGCCGCCGCCGCCGCTGCCGCCTCGACGGGGGGGGCTGTCCCAGGGCCTGGACCGGGCGGTGGTGGGGGCCCACCGGGCGGCGGAGGAGAGAAGAGTAACGCAGCAACAAGCAGAACCAACGAAACTGGAATTCGAGGAAATGCACTGGAACTGGCAGGAACTGGAAGCGGGGGAAGTTCGAGAAGGTTTCTTCCCCATTGTCCAGGGACCCATACCCAAATGGAGACCCAGGCCACAGACCAGGCACCACCTCACAATCCTTCTGGAGCACAACTACAGCAAACTTCCACACTGCAATCCAGAACTCCAGCCAGCAGTACAGGCACCAGCTCCTCCTCCTCCACGGTATCGGCATTGGAGAAAATCAACAGAATAAAACAGAGCCCCCCCAGTATGACTGTAAATCAGGTTTCAGGCTCCCCGCATGCTGGTAGCAGTGACAAACAAGAGAAAGCACCTTCTGCTCCAGCAGGTCCAAGCCAGGCCTGTGGGGCAGCAGCTGTCAGGGATGGAACAGTCTGCGTCACTGTGCCCACAGCAGATGTAACTAAGGTAGCACCTACGGCCTTAGGAGGGACCAGCTTAGGTGTTTCTAAAAGCAAATCTCCTTCCCCTCTGATGTCGTCACTAACATCCACGAGCTCGGAAGCCCAGGCTGGAGGTGTGGTAACATCTGCGACATCTGTCCCACCCTCTAACACTTTGTCAGCAGCACCTAGCCTTAAAACTCATGCAAGTTCAAGCTCAAGCGGTGCCCTCCCAAAACCAAGCTCCAGTATTCCCGCTAACAACCCTTTGGTCACCCAACTTCTTCAAGGCAAGAATGTCCCTCTGGAGCAAATCCTGCCGAAGCCCCTCACCAAAGCAGAAATGAAAACTGTCCCATTAGTTTCTCATGAAGAAAAAGGGGCGGCAGCAGCATCCAGTGCTACGAGTGTAGCAGGGAAGGGCACTGGAGCCGAGGGTAGTGAAAGACAATCGAGTTTACCCACACAACAGCTTGGGAAGATCTTTTGCCAGAACAGGCCTCTGCCTCACATTCCAAGGACCCTTCCACTCCCCTCGGGAAAGGACCCCAGCCTTGACCAGCACCAGTGCCACGAGGCACTCAGCAAAACCACCCAAGAGCAGATCCTTCAGACTCTTATCAAGAGGGTCCAGAGGCAGAATTTGTTGCCAGTCCTTCAGCCTTCACAACTGAACCTCACTCACTCAGGTTTCCAGTTAGAAAACAGCTCCACCAGCCAGAGATTTATGCTGGGTTTCATGGGCAGAAGGACATCCAAGCCTGCTATGTCTGGTCATTATCTGCTCAACATTTCCACCTATGGTCGTGGTTCAGAGAGTTTGAGGAGAGGCTTCTCCTTGAACCCTGAAAACCGCTTGTGTCTGAACAGTCCTGCTGATGCTCCAAAAACAGAATTTGGGGAATGTGAGGAGATAGCTGGCCACGGCAGCAGCAGTGATGAAGGAGATGCAGATGATGAGAGTACTGGTGATGAACGTGAACATATCAGTGTAAAAGAGGAGCCCCAGGCTGCCCAGGTTTCTGGTCAGTGTGAGAAAGAACAGGTATCACATAGCATAAATTCTTCGGATTACAGCAGCCTTGCTAAAAAGGGTGTAAAGACAGAAGCAGCCACGTCTCAGCAAGCAGCAGTCAACAAGGAGAACGTTCAGGCATTTGACGGAACTACGCTAGCACGAGATTTTATTCAAGCCGCTCAAGAGCAAATGGCACATGCAATGAGGGGGAAAATGCACAGCAATCCGGAGCTTTTCAGCACTTCTGTACCGTCCCTGGACTCTGCGCAGCAGCAGCCTCCGCTGCTTTCTCCTTCGCACCCTCCAAAGCTATCTGGAAATGCTGCAGCACAGCTCATTGGGCCCAGTTACAGTGGCACAATAAATGTCTCCACCTCCCCGGATGTGAACCAAGGGTCTCTTATGACTGGGCTGTCTGAATGCAATCAGTTGTCTAGCAGCATGGGGAACGTCATGTCCTTTTCTGTGACTGTAACCACCATTCCCACCAGCCAAGCTATGAACTCTGGCAACCACAGTCAGACCATCCCCGTTCAAGCCTTCGCTGAAGACAACAGCATGGAGGATTCCCCTTCCAAATGTTACTGCAGGTTGAAAGCCATGATCATGTGCAAGGGCTGCGGTGCCTTCTGCCATGATGATTGCATTGGCCCCTCTAAGCTCTGTGTCTCCTGCCTCGTCGTGCGGTAACCGGGACGGGAAGCGGGGAAGAGGATGGCTTGATTTTGGTTTTGCTTTTGGAAGTACATTGGGAAGAAACAGGAAATTTACTGCCTTGCACAAGGGACACGTTACTGAATCAGGAATACAGAGTAGAGTTCTTCTTTCATTAAAGAAAGAGCACCTTCTTGTACAGTGAGTCTAAATTGAGCTCAACTACGTGAATTGTGACAAGAGTTTGCACTTAAGGAGTTATGTAAATATGTCACATTATTTTGTTTAAAAATATTTTTTCAATCTTTTAGGAGATAGTGTTTGACTTGTACTGCAGTTTCATTAACCCCAGCCTGCTACCCAGCATGTTTGCTGAGCTCTGCTCTAGATAGGGGAACGAACCCCCCGCAAAACCTTACCCTGTTGGTCTTCTCTGGACAGAGAGAAGAACTGGATAATCGAGAAACTAAACGTTTGTACTAGCTGATCACAGAGCACCAAAGCAGGAACCCCTGAATGGGCTCACTTTGCTGCTCTAAATTTACTTCAAATTTTTCAGAATTGGAAGGCGTTAACGCTGGACCAGCCTTTCACTCGTGACCTGGCAGTTTCCAGAAGGCATACTGGGTTGTGCAGTACTGGCTGGTGGTTTTGATTTGCATGTCCTCTCCTCTTCAAGGAGTCAGTTGCAGTAACCTTGTTCTAAGGAAGGTAGCGTCTTGATTTGCTACCGGTAAATACTGAAAAAGGCAACTGTACTAACCATAGGAGTCAAGAATTTAAATCACTATAACAACTCAGTAACCGTGATTATCGGTAATCCCAGGAGCCATTTAAAGCAGAGATCACAAATACGTGCTGAACTGCATTTCATTTCTGGACTGTCAGGACTCGGCAGAAACCTGCTTTTTTATTAGGTGTTTCGAGTGAGCTGGAAAGCGCCATCCCACAGTTACGAACCATCAGCTGTTACGGCACGTGATGCAAGTGAAGTGCACTAAGTGTCACCCTCGGTCCTGCTGTTTTCTAGGAAGCTTACTGTGCTCATTGAAACCTCCACGATAGTCAGACGTCTCTAATTTCTAGAGAAGATTTTATATTTAGCGAAGTATAGGGAAAGGAAAACAGGTGTCTTGCTGGGCCTCACTGTTAGCCCGCTGTGGGTGTCTCTCTGTGTTTTAAAATACCAAATCAGGCTTGAGTCAGCTTGGGGTTTGCTCCGTTGAGGTCTGGGGTTGCGTTGGGGCTGGGGAAGGCTGGCGGGGTGCGGGGGGCTGGGGAAGGGGGCTGCACCGCACCCCTCGTACCTGGTCGTGGGACACAGCTAGTGATGCTCATCCTCACTTTCGGTGTTCACGAATTCATTCACTTTGATTAATCGAAATTAAAGCAGTTGCAAAATGGTACTCTGTTCTCAACAAGAACTGACGACAGGCTGGCTAACGAAGCACACGCCAATCTGCATTTTGATGTATCGCAACGTGTCTGCATCACATGGAGGATCTGTATGTTATTTCTCTTCTGAAACAAAGAACATCAGGTTCACTAATGACGTCCAGTCCCATGTTGTCGCTGTTCGGGGCGGGTGGGGGGCCATACTGCATCTCAGTCAGGTAACAGATTTATGTATCTTTTTGATGGAAAAGCACTGAATTCACTTTTAATCCAAAGGCCTTTTTAAGATGAAGCAATATTAACAAAATAGGTGGGACAGCTGTTCTGTGAGCTGGGGTCCTCAGCCTTTCTTCTCTCCATTTGACTATACTACTGCTTTCCCCTCTCCCCTCTCCCTTGCCTGGGAACCTGGCACGCTGTTGGTAAAGATCAGAAATAATTGCCTGTGAAGCAGTGTGTTTTTCCAGGGAGTGGGTGGTGATTTCTTTGGTGATGATAAAGAAAAGAGAGTTGCAGACTTAATCACGTCCTAACAGAATCGTTTCCTTCCCTGTCCGGCAGAGCCCGGCGTCCTCCAAAGCAGGATTAGTGTGCGTGAGTTAGCTAGAGCTGCAGCGTATCTTGGTCTCTGTTTTGCTCATCTTAAATTTACTGGGGAGCAGTGACCCCCGCTTTCTAATTATGCATCACTGCTCAGACATCCAGTGGCGAAGAGGATTTAAGTATTAGAAATAAAGTTCATTTTTTTTAATCTAAAAGTGAAATCTCTAAAAAATTACACAAAACTTACTCTCACGTGCTTACTGCAACACGCGGTGGCAGCGGCGGCGGCTGTAGCCCAAGAAACACCCCCCGGTGTGTGCATGTTCCCGCTGCCGTCTGCGTGCGTGCACAGGCAGAGGGGCAGACCAGTAAACACGGGTTGGCTTCTCCCGCTGCAACCCCAGACGCTGTTACGGGGATAATCTCGTTCCCTGGGCTGACATGTACATCGGCACCGATTCGGGCAGTAGCCCATCACTGCCTGCTTCCATCTCTTGTTCTGCAAGAGGAATTTCTGCCATTTTTTTGAATCTCGGGACGCAGTGTAAAATGGTTTCAAGCTGTGTGCCCTGGGGAGTCGAGCACTGAGAGCAGGGTCTGTCCGTTCCTTGTTAACTCAAGCCTTGTCTAGCCACGCAAGAAGTTACAGCAGTGTAATCCTCAGACAGACACATTCGTTCCCATCTAAGACAGACCCCCCAATATAATCCCATTTAAAGATTGTTGCTAGTCACAAACTAAACTGAAAAAGTCATTCTTGCCTCAAATAAGAGCAGGGAGGTTTTGCTGGCATAATTGGATCAATTCTGCTCACACCTTGACTTTGATAGGTGTGATTTGTCTAGGCTGACAAGGCTGCTTAAGACGGGAAGGAGAAGATGATGAGGGAGCAGCAGGCTGTGACCTGCCGGCTTGCTCTTGGCGCTCACAGGCTTCTCAGCCTGCTGCAGCTGTTGCTTGGAAGGGCTGTTCCACTGCTCCTCTCGGCATTGTCTAAAGCGGTCACCGACCCTGACTGTGGTTCCAGCTTGTTCCTCCCTTTGCGTTTTACAAGCGTCCTCTGTCGTGCGTGGGTTCGGTTTTCTACGCCACGTACACCCCCTGTGAGTCTACTTTGGGAATGCAAGAAGCTGCCGCTCCCCGAGTAGTCCTGCAGGAAACACGCCTGCTTGGCCGTCGCTGTCCCAGCAGGAGGGAGACGAGCCGAGATTGACCAAGTTGGGATGTAGGGCGACCACGAAGATCTCAGTGGCTCCAGACTTGTATTCCACAGTGTAGGCACCTTGCGTGATGACTTGGAAGTTTACAACCCTGTTCAGTGCCTTAGTTATATTTTAACAGATCAGCACTTTTCTTGGGCTACTTTTATTCCTTTTTAAGAAGATAAATTCTTTTAACTGCATGTCTTTGATTTTAACATAGCTATGAGCTACTAGGTGCAACTTGATGGAACAATCTCCACAGGTTTGCAAGAGGGCATTAAGTAGTTGGGAATCATGAGAAGTAATGGGGCTCAGTGTAATAATCGCTGTAAGTACAGGGCGACAGAAAACCTTGAAAGCTTTGTGTGTTTTACAGTGCTGGCTACTGAATAATGTATTTCAGAAGGGGGAAATCCTGCAGCCTATATAGGAGCGTTCCCTACGTGGGATCAGCCTGCTGCTGCCTTACTGCTGAGGCTCCTCCCGGCAGTCTCCACTCTTCCCATCATCTGACCTTCCCACCGTTCCTTCCAGCAAGATCATAAACCTGCCTTCGCACTGGATTTCCAAATAAAAGGGATGTCGTGACATCGTTTAAAGCATTAGACTTTGGTTCCCCAGGTATTAAATTAATAGCACTATAGTAAATGCTGTCATAAGAAAATCTGAGATAAAATGTTTTCAAAGCCTGATGTCAAACTATGTTTGTGGCAGTAAAAGCAACTTGAGTAAGAAAAGATACTCAGATTTCAGTTTTCCCTTTTGGGCCACATCCGAGTCCTGCAGCATGAGAACTAGAAATACAGACTGATAACGGAGTTTGAGCGAAAACCCCCACGTACAAGCTGTCGCAACGGAGGAGCGAACGCAGCTCTGTAAATGAGTTCAGGTTTTGAGATGGGTCGGTAGCACAGGGAAGGAGTTCTGTGTGAAGGTTTAATGTCCCTTCTTAAGTCAAAAGGAAAGACCAAGGTGCTTAACAGTTACGCCGGTCAGCGGAGTTGTATCTTTTTTATGGTAATCAGAAATAGCTGATGGGGAAGGAAGTTCCTGGTCAAGTCATTAACAGCCAGGAAGATTCCTCGGGTCGTTACTTCTGACGGGTGTCGTTCACGCTGCTACAGAGGCAGCGAAAACCGTCCCGGGGCCGGTTCCTACCTGGCGTGCGCGCAGCGGGAGATGTTGTCGTTGGAGCGGGACTCGGGCTTCTCTCCTCCAGGGAGGCTCAGTCTGGCAGTTCATTTAAACCACTGGAACGCGGGGGGCCACCAGAAGGGCGAGCACCAGCCCTGCCCAGGCGTCCTCCCACCTCCTCTGGAGGCGGTCGGTCTTCAGCGCTCCGCAGCCACGCTAACGTGGCAGTGGCGCGAGAGGCGGTTGCAGCACGTGGCCCGTGGTCGGGCTGGAGGCAGAGCCCACCACCGCTCTGGTGGCAGACCGCGCTTGTGTCATCTGACAGCACCGCGGCTTGGAGAAAAGAAACGGGATGGGGGTTTTTCCAGGGAAGGGCCTGAAGGGCCAGCAGCTTTCTTCGTTGGAACCGTCTCACCAGGGGCGCTTGCAGCCCTGGGGAAGCTGTTTTGGTTTTCGTGGGAGTTTTGCTTAGGCTTGGTTGTTTGAAAGCCACCCCTGGCCGTTAGCGCCTGGCTTCGCCTCAGCGGCTCTGTTGGTTTCAGGCGTTGGCAGAGGAGGGTGCTCCGCTCTCCCCAGCCAGGGCTGACTGGGCTGGCGCTGGCTGGAGCGTCCAGAAGCCCACGTCCGAAAACGCGGGTGGCTGCAGTGGCGGTAGGCGGGAAGGGATGGCACGTGCGCACTGAATTACCTCCGGCGATGAGCACGGGTTAATTGCCACGGTGGGGGAGACGAGCACTCCCAGGACGTTGCTGCCTCCGGCACCCCGGCGCGTTGAGGTGCAGCCTCGGCTAACCTGCTGTGTGCAGCGTTAACCTGGCGGGCGAGGTCCTGGCAGACGCCGGGTCTGTTCCCACCGGTATCTCACAGGGAGAACAGCTGGAGCATTTGGTAGGATGATGGTATCCAGAATTTTCTTTGTTACCTAGGTTGTTTTTTTTTAATGCTATACATTTGATATAACTGAAGATCAATTTTAAGAGCTTACAGTAATATATTTTAAGTAATATATATTTTAGTATCTGTAAAAAAAAAATTGACAAAGGATGATTTATGAACTAGATAAACAGGGTACTGGGAGTATGCAGTTTCTCAGCAAGGCCAAGAATAGTTTTACTAGCAGGAGAACTGAAAAGATTCCGTTTTTTCCATTAATGCAATAAAAATGGGAATTCTTAAACAGAAGAAATCCAATACTGTTTACCACGTGCTTTTCTTGTTTTGACAACAGGCCTGTAAACGCAGTTCAGAAGATACTAAACCTTTGTCTGTCTTTTGCCTTTTTAAAAGGGACTTAAATTGGAATAGAGGGTATGTACAGAAAAATCAAGTTGACACCATTTTAAAATGTATTTTTACACAAATAATATAGAAGAATCATATTTTACATAAGAATTTTAAGTATTTGAAATATGTATATATATACTGTATGTACTTCATATATTCTTTATTTTACATTTTCAATGTATTAAAAAGTATTTGAGCTGGTTGGACTTGAGCATGTAATGATGTTTAAAAAAAAAAAAGGAAAAGAGGGAGAGAGGATGTGAGTGCTGCACCACTGCGGCAGCTGCTGTTGGCAACGACCGGCTAGCGGAGGAACCAGAAGTTCAGGAGCCAATGAATTTTGGAAGAGTTCAGCAGTTTTAGGTAGAGCATACAGAACATTTTTCAGTCCTGTGTCCTGTTTGTGTTTCCGTTAACATTCGTTCATTTTGCCTCACAACCACCCGGAATAATCTATGGTGAGAAGAGAAGAAGTTGAGGTGGATCTTTTATACAAGCAGTGCTGCCTTTATAGCCAAAGAGACACACCGGTGCAGAAGCTGCTCAACCAAAACAAAATGGGAAGCTACTCGGTTTTGCTGTGCCGCTGAAGTTTTAATAAATAGGTTGATTTCTTGTGTGAGCATCTTGCGGTGCTTATGGGGAATTAAAGCGATACACCCAAAGTCCAATGATTTCAAGGAAACACTATCAAAACAGATTTTTTTTTTTACTTTGTAGGAATTTTGGTGAAAATCTCACTGTAGAGGATGATACATCTTTGCAGCTATTAGAAATGGAGCGAATTCGCATCAGGAATGGGAGCCTAGAGATGCTCCTCTTGAGCAATTCTCTGTTGCTGGGACTTACAGGGAAGGAAACTGAATGTGGGAAAAGAGGAAGCATTAACAAGTCAAGTTTTAAAAGTACAAATCCGAAACCTGAAAAGGCAGGCAACTGGTACTTTTGGACTGCTACAATTATTATTGGAATCTCTTGAAAAAACAAAACACGGCACCCAATTCTTTGTGAAAACTTGCTGTCGACACGTTGAGTGGGGCTTTCGCTCTATAAACAGTTGCACTATAAGAAAGTCCCGCTGTTTGGGTGTGTGTATATAGGTAGAGTCTATACGGGGGGGCTGTGCAGGTGTGCGTGCACGTATACGTATGTACACACAGCTGTACTTTAGCGAAGTGCGCATAGTAAGACCAGCTTCATCTCAGTCTCCTGGTGACATTACACCTTGCAAAGTTGCCACAGACCCGAGACAGAATTAACAGCTTTTATCTTTGTTTTCATATTTAAGATATATGGGTGAGACAAAATATATAATAGCAATGTGTTTTGATCTGCTGCACTTTTTTAAAAAACATTCCTTATTCCCCTGGTACTGCTGCATCTCCCATTCCTTCCTCTTCCAGTTTAAAACTTGGAACCAGTTGGTCTCCTGTACCTTGCAGTTAAGGCTTCCCAGATGCTGCATTATAGATTTTACATTGGAAAAGCTGGGCCAAGAGTTTGACTTTTGGAGGCCAGGCCTCCGGGGTCCTCACGGCCCCGTTGTGGGGCCAGCGCCAGGAAAGTGAAGCAACAGGCACCGCAGGCGTGGAAACGAACACGATGCAGCTACTGCAGCTTACTACGGGACTGTTCACTACGGGACTGTTCCCCAGTTGACACGATTTTAACTGTACTGCCTGCGCGGATGCTCTTAGCCCACCCGTAGCCGAGACGGGACAGGCATTACCTTGAACCTCAGGGACAGAGGTTTCAGTAGCGATTTTTTTATCTGGTGTCTAGAGGTGTACCGAGGATACACCCACAAACAGCCGACTTCGCTGGATTTACAGCGCCTTCCGTTGCTGTAAATCTTCGGTGCGATTGTAAGCCCATACCCTACCAGTCCGTTTGCAAAGTCAAATTTAAATAAGAAATGTGGCGAGGTTTGTAGGGGAAAAAAAGCGACTGTAGTTCAGTAAAGTAAATTCTAGGCATTCAAAAACAGCACGGGCCAGTTCCAGCAAAGGAGCAATACATCAGGGACAAACGCGGTCCATCGTGCTGCAGCTATGCATTTTGGCAAAGGTTGTTTGGTCAACAAGTTTGTCACTCATTTTGCTGTATAAGATTCCACCTTAGCTTCTCACCAGCATTAAGAGGGATCTGAGGAGTGCTAAAAACAGCCTATTTCTAACCTGTCACTTGAAGATCTGTGTGCCCTTAGGAGATAGCACTTCGACAAGCGAAAGCCTGCCCTGTGGCTTATGTCTTATTGCAGATTCTGTTCCTCTTCCTCTCACTTATTTTTGGTATGTAAAACTACCTGCTTTATAAATGAATGTAAAATACAGTAGTTCTTCAGCACATGGACAAATGTGTATCTTAATGTTTCATTTTATGTTAAATAAAAAGCATATGATTTTATGGTCGTTAGTACTGCTAATGTTGATTGTTCAGTGATTACCTTTTGTCTTTCAAGGGACCCTGATAAATGATAGTGAACTACGTTTTTCTGGCTTTATAAGCCGTGGACACCTGTAAAATTTTTTCAACACATTTCAAGGGGAAAAATTTGGTTTAATACTAAGCCTTAATAAACACTCTGCAGTTCCCTCAAGCCTCACTTCTTGGGGTCCCGAAACACTTCAGGGGCATCGAACTGTAGATTTGGGAAAAGGAAGAAACCCGTATCGAGTGATTGCAACCGGATTTCTCTTAAATGGAGGGATTCAGAGAAATAGATCTGTAACCAACTTTCTTGATTTCTGACACGTAAACTTTGAATGCACTTAACAAGTTCAGTAAAATCAGCAGGACTGAGGCGCCTGGGAATGTGGAGGAAGCCTGGAATTTCTTTTTAGTGAATATATTAAAAGTATCAACAATCTCTATTTCAAGTTTGGAAAGGTACTGTGAAGGGGCTGTAAACCTACCAGCGTGAATAATCGCATCAAGAGCGTAAAGAGTGAACATAAAATGGAGAAGGAAAGGTCTCTCAAGAAATTTGTGTCTTGCAGAGCAAAGAGCGAATACAAGAAATCCAGCTGAGTTTGAGTTTGCAACTGTTAGCAAAAAAGCCCCCAAATTCTACCACCTCATATAGCGAAAGACCGCGAAAAGAGGAAAAGAGGAAAAGATAGTGGTCAGCCTTCGGGCGTGGCCCCCACAATGCCCAAACCAGAAGTAATGCTCTTCCTCCGTGCTCGCTGAGGATGTTGTTACACGTACCGCGGCAACCGGGTGAGGGTTTTTTGAAAGAGCTGACACAAAAAGCTGTAGCTCAGGTAATGCATTTCTTTGTTTATCAAGAGAGCTCTGGTAACCTGTGCAGCATAGTTCTATCTGTATTTAAGAATAAGAGAAAATGACATCATTCATCAGCAAGGCTCTGGAAGTTTTGATGTAAAGACTAATTGAAGCCATGCTAACGAATGGGACAGAAAGCAACACAATCCTGCCAAAGGTATGTGCAGACTAATTCGGTGCATTGTGTTGGTAAATCGTTTCTCATCAGATAAAATAAGGGATATCTTCAGTGATAAAAATCATACAGGGAACCGTTATGTGGGAAATCAGTAATAAAACTTGAGAAGGTGAAGATAAATAAAGTAAATACAAAGTAAAAGAACTGGTTCAAAGGGGCTTAACAGGTAGCGCTAAACGTGGGAAATCAGTTTGGATGGACAAGTCCACTGAAATGCCTCGAGGGTCAGTCTGGACACACGCCTTTTTAAGATACTTTTTTTTTTTTTTTGTCGGTGATACTAGCACCAGAAGTTGAGAGTATCCCAGCAACGTTAACCGATGACACAAACTTGGGACATACGTGCATACAGACAAAAACTGGAAAACCGTAACTCAAGGAAGAGCTGTTAAATTCAGCCGTACACACTGGCGTCACAAGGTATTTAGGGACAAATAACACGAGCTTCTGCTCTAGGAGTGGGCGTAGAGTAACTGGAAGGAGGATGAGAAGGCCCTGGATATATTAATTAATGATACCTCGTGATTATAAGCTGTCGGTCTGATTTAGCCATGAGAAGGAAAAGCAACTCTGAAAGTCCAGTCCGTGTACGGCCAGCAGCGATGAAATCAGTGTGACGTGCACAGGGCGGTGAGATACTCTGTGCGGTTCCACTCACCTGCAGGCAAGACAAACTAATTCAACCTGGAACAAGTGCCTTGAAAGACTTCTAAATAATCAGGAAGGGAGAGGCTCTGGCAGGGTAAGAAGCCCAAAAGTTTAAGTTAAAAAAGCAAAAGGTAAAAGGCTATCTATCACCAGGATAAACATTAAGGGGGAAAATAACCCAGCGATTCAACACGGGTACAAGAACAAGTGGGTATGCATTAGCTGAGGATAAACTGTGTTTAGAAATTAGAAGAAAGTTGCTACTTGACAAAACGTAAACCAGAAGAGCATACATGCGGTTACAGGGATGGTGTGTCTCTGTTAAAGTGTTGGGCTTAGTGTTCTGGGAAGCCCTTGACGGTCCTGTTTTCCTAAATAAGACTTAATTTTTTTTTTCAGATGTCAACTTAATGTTCTTGAATAAAACACTTCATTTTAGAGCTCAGTAAATTTTATGAGTAATTATTCTTTTCATTGTCGTGTCTGTGTTGAGTGATGTCATGTCCTTGGCACTGCTCTATCATGTTTTGTTCCATTCGTTAAAAGTTGTTATATCACATTACTACTGTTCCATCTCAGTCCCACCAGTCACGTGTTGTGAATGTGAATAATGTCTCCCATGCACTCACGCTCTGTTCCTCGTCTTAAGGGTTCCTACACACCTCACCTTACGTTGCTGAAATGCAGCGTGTCTGGAACACTGTGCAATCAAAAGCTCTTGCAGTGTTATCCCTCTCTGTGCAGCCTACCGAAGGACTGGTCCTCCCCAGCCAGGACAACACCAACTATTTTTTACTTTCTGGCAACAACATCAGTTCCTCATGGACAGATAACGCAACTATCTGTAATTCCTTGTTGCATTAAGTACTCCCCGTCCTGGAGGGACTGAGCTGGTGCCAGCACGTAACAGGCAGTCAGTGGTTCCCCGGTATGTGTATGCGTTAAGTGTATGTGAGCAACCAGAAACTGCTGCAGCGCCTCACCTCCTCACCCTCCGGCCACCAGGTCACCATCTGTTGTTTCTCTAGGTTTCAGAACTTCTCCCTACAGACCACACGGCAAACTGATTTTCCAAATGCTAATTTGGCTAGACACTGCTAAGGAGACAGGGTGGTGGTGTGAAGGGCACATGCCCTCCACTGCATCTACTTTGGAGCCTACATCTTCTTAGTAAATGGTAGATACAGTCACAGAATCATAGAATTGTTTAGGTTGGAAAAGACCTTTAAGATCATCGAGTCCAACCGTTAACCTAACGCTGCCAAGTCCACCACTAAACCATGTCCCTAAGTGTCACGTCTACACGTCTTTTAAATACCTCCAGGGATGGGGACTCCACCCCTTCCCTGGGCAGCCTGGTCCAATGTTTCACCACTCTTTCAGTAAAGACATTTTTCCTTACATCCAATCTAAACCTCCCCTGCCGCAACTTGAGGCCGTTTCCTCCCGTCCTATCGCTTGTTACCTGGGAGAAAAGACTGACCCCCATCTCCTTTCAGGTGGTTGTAGAGAGCGATGAGGTCTCCCCTCAGCCTCCTTTTCTCCAGGCTGAACAACCCAGTTCCCTCAGCCGCTCCTCATCAGACTTGTGCTCTAGACAACAGTTTCATCACATCAGGCATAAAAGTGAGGGTGATTACTCACTGAAACAAACTTGAAGTCCGGGATTCTCTGTCTCCCACTGTCCTTAAATCACAATGGGATGACTTTCTGGATGATAAGCTTTAGCCAGTGTTGTGGTTTAACCTCAGCCAGCAACTGAGCACCACACAGCCACTCGCTCACTCTCCCCACCCCCAGTGGGATGGGGGAGAGAATCAGAAGAGTAAAAGTGAGAAAACTCATGGGTTGAGATAAGAACAGTTTAATAATTGAAATAAAATAAAATAGTAATAATAACAACAATAATAAAAGAATATACAAAGCAAGTGATGCACAGTACAATTGCTCACCACCCGCCAACCGATGCCCAGCCAGTCCCCGAGCAGCGGCCCCCCCGGCCAGCTTTCCCCCAGTTTATGTACTGAGCATGACGTCCCATGGTATGGAATGTCCCTCTGGCCAGTTTGGCTGTGCCCCCTCCCAGCTTCTTGTGCACCTCCAGCCTGCTCAGTCGGTAGAACATGGGAAGCTGAAAAGTCCTTGACTAGTGTAAGCACTGCTCAGCAACAACTACAACATCGCTGTGTTATCAACATTGTTCTCATCCTAAATCCAACACACAGCTCTGTGCCAGCTACTAGGAAGGAAATTAACTCTATCCCAGCTGAAACCAGAACAGCCAGTTAGTGGCGACTGGGCAATGCAATAAGACTATAGTGAAAAAGCAAAGAATTATGGACCAGGAAAAAAAAAAGTTATCCCTGGAAGTAAGAAATATTTTATGACAAAAAAACCCCAGAGAATAAGATACAAGAAATACAGAGATACGAAGTGAAAAGTTCAGTTCTTCCCACTTTTGTTCCCACTATGGAAAGACATGGAAGTAAACATTCCTTACTTTAGAGTGCTGTCTCAGTTTCTCCATCTTATGTGGGGAAGGGGCAGTTTTCAAAGGTCCATCTAATGGCGCTGCGAGTCTCTGCCATTATTCTCTCCATAATGCAGAACTTAGAAAGGCAGACTTGTGTTATAGAATCATAGAATCATTGAGGTTGGAAAAGACCTCTAAGATCATCGAGTCCAACCGTCAACCCAACACCACCATGCCCACTAAACCATGTCCCTAAGCGCCTCATCTACACGTCTTTTAAATACCTCCAGGGATGGGGACTCCACCCCTTCCCTGGGCAGCCTGTTCCAATGTTTCACCACTCTTTCAGTAAAGAAATTTTTCCTTACATCCAATCTAAACCTCCCCTGCCGCAACTTGAGGCCATTTCCTCTCATCCTATCGCTTGTTACTTCGGAGAAAAGACCAACACCCACCTCACTACAACCTCCTTTCAGGTAGTTGTAGAGAGCGATGAGGTCTCCCCTCAGCCTCCTTTTCTCCAGGCTGAACAGTCCCAGTTCCCTCAGCCGCCCCTCATCAGACTTGTTCTCCAGACCCCTCACCAGCCTCGTTGCCCTTCTCTGGACACGCTCCAGCACCTCAACGTCCTTCTTGTAGTGAGGGGCCCAAAACTGAACACAGTATTCGAGGTGTGGCCTCACCAGGGCCGAGTACAGGGGCACGATCGCTTCCCTACTCCTGCTGGCCACGCTATTTCTGATACAGGCCAGGATGCCATTGGCCTTCTTGGCCGCCTGGGCACACTGCCGGCTCATGTTCAGCCGGCTGTCGACCAACACCCCCAGGTCCTTTTCCGACAGGCAGCTTTCCAGCCACTCTTCCCCAAGCCTGTAGCGCTGCATGGGGTTGTTGTGGCCAAAGTGCAGGACCCGGCACTTGTCCTTGTTGAACCTCATACAGTTGGCCTGGGCCCATCTATCCAGCCTGTCCAGGTCCCTCTGCAGAGCCTTCCTACCCTCGAGCAGATCAACACTCCCACCCAACTTGGTGTCGTCTGCAAACTTACTGAGGGTGCACTCAATCCCCTCATCCAGATCATCAATAAAGATATTAAACAAGACCGGCCCCAGTACTGAGCCCTGGGGAACACCGCTCGTGACCGGCCGCCAACTGGATTGAACTCCATTCACCAAATGGAATCATGCAGTGGAATGCCCTGTTGCACTGAAAACCTCCCTACTATTGCTCCTAGCCAGTTATAACCCATGAGTACTTACATTCGAAGAGCTCCGTACCTTCCCATGCCTGTTTTCTTTCAGGTCTCCAAACACCTCTTCAGTAATGAGTCAGTGGTGACAAGTTCTGTGCCAGATACGGCAGATACGGAGGGAGCCACACAAAGGATGTCCTATTAAACTTAGACATTTCACCTGTATTTTAATAGAATCTGCTTCAATTTTACAATTGTCATCTGGCTTGTTTTGTTCTCTGCCAAACTGCAATAAAAAACCTTGTAGGTGAAAGAAAAGCTGCAGAATCCATTTCTAAATATAGATAAGGAGCACACTTATGGCTCAAGCAAGGTAATTATCCTGTCACACTGAAGAAGAACAAAAGAGGAGATCGTTTCTCCCTCCTGAGCTCAGCTTCGACTTTATCTCAGTTACCATGTTGCCTGCTAACTGGGAATGCCTGTGAGATGGAAGAGCAGCTTGTGACATGCAGTTAACCGCATAACAACAAATACCGGTTGCTAAGCCAACAGCTGGAGATACATACATACAGGGGCTATAAGGACCTTCTTTGGTACTTAAGATAGCTGCTAAAATGCAAAATTTTACATTCAGAATTTAAAATTCTGAAATTATTATGTAAATAAAAACAGAAGGATAGCAAAAACATTATTTCAGTTTCTCAGTCAGGACATTCTCAACCTCACCTTTTTAGTTACACTTGTTTGGGACCAAACTATGTTCTCTTTGCAACCATGTACAGCATAACTTCATGTAAAACTTGAGGAAAGTTGACATAAGAATTTAAACTCAGAGCCTTCTGACTTCTGAACACTTCTTCAGATGGTGCTGCATGCCAAGAGATCACGTACAAACAACAGCAGAGGCACTTGATTTCTGTGGGAGGTTCACAATGCACTTTTGTTGCTACTTGAGAAAAAAAGGAAAAATGAGGCAGGGCAAATGTAGCAGCCTAGCTGTGGAAGACAATCAGCTAGCAGGTCAAAATTAGGAATGATACCAGAAATGAGGAAAAAAAAAAAAAGGGATGTGAAGATTATAGCGTTACAAAGGGTAGGCCAGTCTTATACGATGTCTTGCAAAGCATGTAGAAGGAGTAACAAGAGTTACCACCAGTTTGCAGATAAAATACCAGGAACAGTGAAAAGACAAATATGACACTGAGGCGGAGGGCATGGGCATCAAAAGAATTCATAAATGTATAAATGTGTACGCTGCAATGGTAAAAGATACGGAGCAAAAACATGCTATACAAGTAGAAATTCATTAAAATCAAGGTATCAGTAAAACATGGAACACTGAAAGCCATCAACAGTGAAGATGCATGTTTAGGATTTAACAAAGAATTAACACCTAACTCCTACATGAATGAAGAGGTAAGAAGAGAAAAATGGAAGAATGAAGAAATGGAAGACTATAGAGAATGAGGAACTGACAGAACAGACAAGTTCTGTTTTGTGCTTCATAAAACATTTACTAGGAGCACCAGACCAAACAGTCTTGTCTTTACCTTCCATATTATTCAGGAATCTAAGGAATACAGACTACAGGGTAGACTGGGACCTACACAAACAGTGTAGAGATTTTTTTTTTTTTAATTAAAAAAAAAACTTAGAAGTGCCCTTTGCTTTACTTAGACCTGGTTATCAGCCATAATTTCTAACATCAATGGGACACAGCATAACATTAAAAGTGAGACAGTGTTCAGCCAGGAAATTCACCTTTCATCTGGAGAAATTAAATAAAAATTATGAAAGGAATTGAGGAAGTTTAAACTATTTGAGACCAACACCACAAAAGAATGTCAAATAGGATATCAATAGGTTGAGGAAAACATTTCAAAGTATGGATGCTTAATGACACAAGAAGTTAATGGAAGGAGACATAACCAGTTGGCAGGCAGTTACCACCTCAGAAGTACGTAAGAAATGAGGACCCGAGTAAGCTGAGTAGGCAATACCATATAATCACTGGGCATTTATTAAAATGGTCATGGTCAGTCAAGCATCCAAATAGTCGGCTGGACTGGGCAGAGGCTGTGATCATACAGTCCTGGGGGATGAGGTCTGGGTTTTCTGTCTTGTAGGAGCACTGAACCCCTCGCTGATGCTTAAGAGCTCATAATTACACAGTAATCACCACGTTCAGTCAACAAAAGCCACTGATTTGGCACACACCAGCAAACTGGCAAGCCAGCATGCTATACACGTTTATAGTGTTCTGGGTGGCATATCTTTTTTAAAATAGAGAATAAAGAAAAACAAACCTGAGAAAAGGTTGGTTTAAGCCATCTGGAAGAAGAATTAAACTCTACACTGTCAAATCTGTGGACGACAGAAAAGTGACTTAGAGCTCCTTACCTGCAGAGGCTATAAAAACCTACAGAATGAGCTAGAAATCAGCCATCAGTTAAGTTTAATTTTTAGAATTTTTGACATAACTAACTATAAATAAGTAAATGTAACTAGTACTAGTACATTTAAGCATACCTGTGCAGAGTGCAGTGCACAGCTCCAATCAGCCACAACCAAGAACAGTGAGTTCATAGCACAACAGCGTCCATGAAAGCTTTTTAGTCTAACCAGGGGAACAGAGAATCTGCCATTGACAGAAGTTAAACAAAATGAAGGCAGATCCTATTGCTTTTCATAAACAAACAAACAAAAGAGATTAAAAAACTACCGGAACTAAAGAAACACTGGCATAGGATTGGAGTGCTCTGAGCAGTGAATAAATTCGAATGAAAGTTAGAAAATGGCTTCCATCTGCACAAAAGTAGCATTTTGGAACATCTGCCAATAGACGGGCAGGTGGAAAATCCAACAGTTTTTAAAACTTATAAATTTATAAAGTGAATTGTAGACATGTTCCTAGTGACATCAAGGAGCTCTTCTTGATGATCCAAGAGATTCTTTCCAGTTCTACGTTTCTAATCATTAAATAAACTTTGTGCACTATGTCACATTTGGAGATGTCATATAAATAAAAGGGTCCAACTCACCCAGTGGTGGAATACGCCACTTTTGAGTCACCCCTCACCAACATCTTTCTTCACCACCGATTTCACAAGTGTAACAGAAAGGCAATTTTCAGTCAACGACTGGACTGAAACCAAGTATCTGCTGAAGATCTTAAATTCGCTGGTTACCTTCTGAAACATCTTATCTCTGTTTCAAGACATGAGATGCTGCAAATTAATTTTAAGCAAATTTTGCCACATTTTGCCACTTTGCTAAGAAAGCAACAGTTGTAAAAAGGGAAGGGCATAAAAGGTCGTGCCACTGTCTCTTCCTCCCCTCCTCCCCCCAGCAATTTTTTCCATATTTTGCACAATTTATCTTTGAGAAAACATTTGCCCTTGAAATGACTCTGGTTTGGGTTTGCTGCCTCAGCATTAGCTGAGATTTCACTGCTGATTACTCAGTGTTGTAGTGGGCAGCTCCTACTGCCCACCCTTGTCTTGTTTCTTTGTGGTTCTTTTAGACAGAAGCCTTAATACTCTTGTGCTGCTGAGAAAAACCACACAGAAGACAAATATAGCCTGTGGAAAATACTTCTTTTTACTTCAGAATAATGGAAGAAGTAAGCTATTTACGTTGCTATGCAACTTCTAGTATTACTGACGTTGCAAATCCTTCACCCCTTCTCCGTACAAAGCTTAACCAACTCCAGTGTTTTTTTCTGTTTTCATTTCTTCTTCACCTCCACTAAATTTGGTTTAGCCCTCTCCCATCACACCTACCAAAAACCTTTTCCTATCTTGCCTGAAGCTGGTCCAAAACACAGCTTCTTAAATTGTAAGTGTGGGGAAACTGAGTAGAATGGTCCTAATAGGCATTTTGTTTTTAAAATTCCATTTAGTGCTTAATATTTAGTAATGGAAAATAAAATGAACAGCTGATTCTCTGCTGGAGGTCTCTGAATACAGAGACTTGCAAATTGAAGTTATGGTAATGTTGCAAAACATGCTGGGACACTGAATTTGAGCAAAGAGGTACTGATGTATTTTATATTCTGACTCCCCTTCAGATCTGTGCTGAGCAGTTTTTAAAGGAATAGCAGGAAAAGCGTAGTAGCAGCAGTCAGCACAGACAAATGCATGCACGTACAAACAATCAAGCGCACACACAGAGCAGCGGGACAGGACAGGCGGCAGTGCTGTGTAAGGAGATGTAGGAGTTCTTTCAAACATCATACTTGAGAAAAAGGAAATCATAATACTGGGCTGCATAAAGAGAAGTAGCATTTGTGAGTCTGGCGAAGTGGTTCTTTCCCGAGCACAGTATCAGGATGGCACTGACCCGGAGTACTGTATCTTGTTACGGGAACCAAAGTTCAAGGATGAGTGGGCCAACTGGACAAGAGCCCAGAGAAGAGCAACTGAGTATTTCTGTATAGAAACCATGCCCTACAAGGAGGGCTGCTGTTTAAACGTGAGAAGAGAAAGCTTAAGGGACATCACAGCAACTGAAAAATAACTGTAAAGAGGAAAGGAGTCGAGTTGCTCAATATCCAACAGAGGAAGGACAAAGAGTAGCACAGAAATAACTCTCTAATGGTAAGACTAATTTCACACTGCAATAGATCGCCTAGGGATATTATGAATTTTCGATTGACAGAAGTTTTTTAAAGCCAGGTTTGACAAGCGTGTGTTATAGGCACATGTTCCATGTTATGAGAGAAACATGATGGGCATGTTTGTCCTTCCACAGGACAGAAAGAGGTCCATTCAAGACTTCCTTTCTGTGCACCATGAACACTATATTCCAAGCAAGTAGGATGCTCTTGTACTAGAACACAAAATTAAAGAATATTATAAACCTTCTACATCTACAATCATCTACTTTTGAGTTTGCTTTTGTTCCTCATAACATCTTTGTGACAGCCCCAAAATGCAAATTCAGCCTTGTGCTCAGATCTGAGGTGACATCATCTGAAGTTTCCTTTTATTTTTGTGTTTTGTTCACAGTTGGATGAAATGACGTATGATGACACTGAAGCTGAAGATCTCAACAAGAAGGAAAATATTTCCCATGCCAAATTTCATGTTATTTTTAAACTAGTACCACTACTCTGGAATGCTAAGTACATTCTTCTGACAAAAACTTCTGTCAGAATTGTATCATCAAAGCATACTCCTACAGAAGAATGTCTTCAGCCTCTTCTGCTTTTTTATGTAGCTGTTTCTGCATCCAGAAGAGAAATGTTGTGGGCTTGCAAGAGCTGTTTGATGTTACCAGCTCCAACCCACTTATTCACCATTTAGAGAAAATGACACTTTGAATTAAGAAGTATCTGTAGGGTTTTACTCTCCTTTTGGTGCACACATCTGTTGCCCACAAATGCAAAGAGCATTTGTATGTACACAAACTGAAGGGAAAATCCATTTTTTTAATATCTAGCTTCTATAAGCAGGTATTTTTAAGCTGTAACAATGGGAAGCAGTTGAAAATGGCAGCAGGGTGTTTCTAAGCATTGGTACTTCCTTCATATTTATTTCTTGAGCGTGGCATTTTCTGTCTCTCACAAATTCGGACCAGTAAGCTAGCACATAGATGTGAGGTAAACAGGTTCTCCAAATACTTGTTATCCCTGGTCCAGAAAACAAAGTAGCAGCCTTAGGGAAAAGCAATTTACTGAAAATCATAAATTTTACATTGGTGATGATAAATTTAATTCTCAGCCATCTAGGATGTTTTTAAGTGTATTTCACTAAGTGTAAATGGTAATGCTAGATTCCATTTACTCTGGGCTGCCAGCACCCCTCACAGAGAAAAACAAGGAAATACATTTGTACTTAGCTACTACATGTATGGACGGGGCAGATCCTGCACGTGCTGAGGATACCAAGTGTCTGACTTCCCTAGACATGGCAAAAGACACTGTAACACTATATATTATGTCACTACTCAGAACCGACAAATTAATCTAATTTTCTGGCACTACACTTAAATGGGAATATGTTTCTGTTCCTATTTTTTCCTAAGGAAGCAGGAAATTAGATTTCATTATAAGAACATGAAACAGAAAGATATGTCACTGCGAAACAACATCTCCTTCAATTATGAATGAGAGATGACCAAATTGCTTTATTATTGAAAGAAGCCAGAGGGTTTTTTAAGACAAATCCATCAGCCAAAAGAGACATGATCATTTTCTAACAAAATGCTAAAGAGTGACAAATGTCATAAACAGCTGCTCCCCTTCTCTATTAGTTTAATTCAAGTTTTAAATTTAAATATGTAGCTTAAATAAGCCAGAATCTCTAGAGGGAGAAAACTATTTTAAAAACAAACTGAAACAGTCCGATCTAACTTTAAAGCTGTCTCTATGGATCTGGTCCTCAACTGGATAATGTGTTGAACCAGAATGACCTCCAGAGGTCCTTTCTCACCTAAACTACGCTATGGCTCGTTGAATGTAAAGACTGTAGAGCAGCGTATCCGAGTCTGAATGCAGTCAGAGGATCACAGGATAATTCAGGCTGAAAGGGACCTCAGGGAGGTCTCCAGTCCACCCTCTTGCTCAGAGCAGGGGCAGCTTGACCTCCCCTGGGTTGCTCAGGGCTCTGGCCAGCCAAGGTTGGAGATGACACAACCTCTCTGGGCCCCTGCTCCACTGCTGGACTGTCCTCATGGGAATAAAGTTTCTCCTTGTGTCCCATCTGACTGAGACCCATTTTCTCTCATCCTTGTGCGATGCACCACTGTGACAAACTTGGCTCCATCTTCCTGACAGCCTCCCTGTAGGAGCAAGGTGGTGGCTATCAGGTCCCCCTCAGTCTTTTCTTCTCCAGCCTGAACAAGCCCTGGTCCCTCAGCCTCTCCTCACAGGGCAAGCTCTGTAGTCCCCTGAGCATCTTGGTGGCCTTCAGCTGAGCTCGCTCCCGGTTTTTGATGCCTTCCTTGTATTAGAGGCCCTGGTCAGTGAGGGTACTGCCTGCACTGTGGTCACCCTCAGCTTCTAGCTTGTCTCCCCTTGTTGAGCACCTGGGCATTGCTGTCCCTGACCACAGGGTCTGAATGCAGAGTGAGGGCTTGCTTCAAGCTCATATACTTCCTCTATTTTTAAATATGGTGGTACACTTTGGCTTCACTCTGTCTCAATGCACTTTAAAAGTGATAGTATTTCTTTTCAAATGATGTCACTTCATGGGACTGAATGTAGCACTGCACCATGCAACGTTTTACAGAGCACTTCAATTAACTGCAGGTAGTTGATACTGAAATTCAACACAGCAAGGAAAAAAAATAGATCTACTGATTTGGGTTACCTCAATTTAGGAAGTCACAACTGTACCTGCCACACTCCTTTAGAAATTGTTACCTGTAAGGGTGAGGCTGTGGAGTGCACTAGCTGCTGATACCATGACAGAAACATGAGATGGGATTCATTTGCCTTAACTTTGGCATCTTTCATTTAGATGTCTAAATCTGAGCAAGTTATGAATTCCCTTACAGTCAATGCAGACAGACAGAATTCAGAGTGCAAGTCATGTCACCATAAGACAGGTGCTTAAGGCAGGTCATATAAACTGCTGTCCGAAGGTACCTATTTACTTGACTGTGAAGGATCCCAGGGTGTCCAGATCAGACTTATTTATCTCATTTTTAGATTTCTCAAGTCAGAAGATATGAACCTTGCTCAGGGGCTAGATTCACAAAGAACATACAGGCATTTAAATGTCCCTTTATTCACCAAGGTCCAACATGAGGACATTGTTAACACTCATAAACCCCCTATCTAACCCTGCAGGTGCTTAAATTTTTATCTTATATAATGGAATAATTTCTTTCTAATCCATGTTAGAAAGTGGCTCCTGGTCCCCAGGCAAAGCAGAAGAAAATGCTTTGCGTCCATAGTGTCCTAAGTCTAAGATCCTACACGGCAAATCAGCTGGGGTGCTCTGGAGCACGATAGCTGTTGCTTTAGCCCTTGTACCTCCATAACACAAGCCTCTCTTGCACACACTATTAATACTCTCAGCTCATTTTCTTGAGACTACATCAGCGTACTCTACATAAGGACGTACCCTCTCTGCACACTTTCCGCTGCTGTTTTTCTTTAGCTGCATAAATATCCTGTGTGCTATTGCTGTGGAGCCTCCTTCCCCCCCCCGGAATGGCTTGGAGAGGCTGTGACCGAGAATGGAGCAATACCAGGCAGATGGATGTTGGCATCTTGGAGGCAACTGTACTGCAAGACCACAAGGGAATGGAAAGAGTTTTGTGCAAACCATATCCATTAATCTCTCCTCCCAGGCAGTGACTTTGGTTTGGGCCACAGCCCAGGCTTGGTTTCCCCTTTGTCAAGGAAAGGTTTTAAGCCAAGGGACTAAGTACACACTAGCGTGACTATATTGTCCTACTTACACTGAGCAACCCGCAGCACTTCAGAAGGGAAGAGAACAGCCCGTTCTGCCTCCGCCAGGAGCTGGTAGAGCCCACTCAGGAGGACTGAGGGAGCCAGCTGATGTCAGTGAGAGACCATTCCCAACTAAGTCTGAAAGATCATGGTGATCAGGGGATGTTCCTGAGGACTGGGCAAATGTCACTTCTACCATCAGGAAGGGCAAGGCAGATCCAGCCTCACCTCAATCCCTGGCAAAGTGATGTAGCAAGTAAGTCTGGAAACCATTTTGAAACATATGAAGGGCAAGAAGGTGATAAGGAGCAGTCAGTGAAGACAAAATCATGCCTGACCAACATTATAGCCGTCTGCAGTGAAATACCAACCTGCTAGCCATCTATGATGAGGGAAGAGCAGTGCATGTTTACCTGGACTTTAGCGCAGCTTTTCAAACTCTCTCCCATAATGTACTCATAGAGAAACTAGTGAAGTACAAACTAGATAAGGGGACAGTGAGGTGGACTGAACACTGGCTGAATTGCCAGGCTCAGCAGGTTACGATCAGTGGCACAAAGTCCAGTTGGAGGCCAGTCACTAGTGGTGTTCCCTGGGGCTTGGTACCGGGTCCAGATGTTTAACATCTTCATTATCAATACAGGTATCAATCTTCGGTATCAATACAGGCCGGGGGATGAAGGGATGGAGAGCAGCCCTGCCGAGAAGGACTTGGGGGTACTGGTGGATGAAAAGCTGGACATGAGCCGGCAACGTGCGCTCACAGCCCAGAAGGCCAATTGTATCCTGGGCTGCACCACCAGCAGCGTGGCCAGCAGGTCGAGGGAGGGGATTCTGCCCCTCTGCTCTGCTCTGGTAAGACCCCCCCTGCAGCACTGCGTCCAGCTCTGGGGTCCTCAGCACAGGAAAGACACGGACCTGTTGGAGTGGGTCCAGAGGAGGGACACGAGGATGACCAGAGGGCTGGAACACCTCTGCTATGGAGAAAGGCTGAGAGAGTTGGGGTTGTTCAGCCCGGAGAAGAGAAGGCTCCGGGGAGACCTTATTGCAGCCTGTCAGTACTTAAAGGGGGCTTATAAAAAAGATGGGGACAGACTTTTTAGCAGGGCCTGTTGCGACAGGACGAGGGGGAATGGCTTTAAACTAAAGGGGGGTAGATTTAGACTAGATAGAAGGAAGACATTGTTTACGCTGAGGGTGATGAAACACTGGCCCAGGTTGCCCAGAGAGGTGGTGGATGCCCCGTCCCTGGAAACATTCCAGGTCAGGCTGGACGGGGCTCTGAGCAACCTGCTCTAGTTGCAGATGTCCCTGCCCACGGCAGGGGGGTTGGACTAGATGACCTTTAGAGGTCCCTTCCAACCCAAACCATTCTATGATTCTATGATTCTATTAATGATCTAGATGACAGGACAATGTACAACCTCAGCAAGTCTGCAGAGGATACAAAAACTGGGAGGAGTGGTTGACCCTCCAGATGATTGTGCCGCCATTTAGAGGGGCCTCAACAGGCTGGAAAAATGGGCACAGCAGATCCTTGTCAAGTTCAAAGGGAGATGCCAAGTCCTGCACTCGGAAGGAACAACCCCATGTACCAGTACAGGCTGGTGGATGACTGGTTGGAAGACAACTTGACCGAAAAGAGATGTTGGGGTCCTGGTGGCCTGCAGCATGCCCTTGGGACAAAGGTCAACAGCACCCTGGGCTGCATTAAGCAGTGTCACCAGGAGGCTGAGGAAGGCGACCCTTCCCCTCTCTCAGCACTGCTGAGATCACTGCTGGCATAATGCATTCAGCTCTGGGCTCCCCAGTACAAGAAAGACCTGGACTTAATAGCGTCAGTCCAGTGAAAAGCCGCAAAGATAAGGCACTGTCATACAAGGAGAGGTTACGATCGCTGTGCTGCACACCCTGCAAAAAGCCTCAAGTAAGCCACTCCATATCGAGTGAATTCGGCAGCTGTGTTTCGACTAGTGTGTGAAACCTGCCCGAGGGTTATTCACAGGCATGAGACCGTATGGCATGGAATGGGCTGCGGCCACGCTACTGAAACCTGTCAGGCTGCACAAAACAGTGATTCTGTCCAAACTGCCTACCAGGAATGGCCCCTATCCCACGCAAGATGCCCAGAATTGCCCAGAGGATGTTTGGGAGAATAGTAATTGGGCTGGAGCTTACATATACACACTGAAATACATTGGTTGCTTAACTGTTTCAACAGTTAAACAGTACCATCAAATTCCAGTGCCAATGCCTACATCCTGCTGCTACTTAATTTACTAGCACAGATGCAGCCAGCAGAAAAAACCCTCCACGCTACCTCTGCCTAATCTGGTTCCACTGCTGCTAGTGGGCCTGACTCCAGGATTTGGGGAAAAAAAAAAACATGTACTATCATTTGCACATATATAGGTCAGAATAAACATTAACGCAGCACTAGCTAGAACATCTAAGCAGCACTTTTTCCTCTCATTTTCCTATTGCCTCATGACAAAGTATCTCCCTCCCACACATGCAAAATGTTAGTAGTCCCTCCTCTCCACACACAGTGCAAGAATCCTGTTCCTTTGCCACAGGCACAGAAAACATTTTGCAGAAGGAACCATGGCATTTCCACACAGGGAGACTGATCAGAGGGAAACTGCACGCACAGCCTGGAACAGATGCCCATCCCGTCTGATCTTCCTCGTAAAACATTCACGTACTAGTCATTGCTGTGACTGTTTGTACTACGATTGGTTGCCAGCAAGCTGAGCTGTAATATAGCTGATTGCTATGCAATAGCATTATCCAGCCAGACACAGATGGTCAAAGAATGGAGCAGGGGAGATTGTCATTTGAAAAAGTTGCTATTCCTCTGGTGGGGGAAGCTGTGAGACACAGCAGGGTGCTTTTGGAAGACTCCCCTGGTGTACAAGTGACACGTCCTTGAAGTGCACAGTTCCTTACAACCCAAAGCTGCCCTCCCAGCCCACGAAGGCCGTTGAAGGTATAATCACAGCAAGACATACTGACAGGGCTAAGGCACTACACCAACGTCTGACCTTCAGTGGAGGATCCCGCAGGCTGCTTTGGCGATGGCTGCTGAGGGGCTGGCTGTGGGCTGACTGTTGCAGGTTCCGTCCCACACCCTTACCTCCCTCCCTGGCCCTGGGCCTTTTCTGACGCGGAGCCTCCGCCCAGTCCTGAAACTCACCAACGCTCCTGTGGACAAAAGCAGGCCACAACTCAGCACACAGGAGCACGTGCTGCGTGCCAGGCCGGCCGGCTCTGTGGGGCTTTAATGCATACATATATATATATACACACGCACCCCACACACACACTTTGCGTCTTGGAGCCACAGCAACACCTTGGAGTGCTCTACCAGAGCCCACCCGTGCCGGGCCTCCCCCTGTCCTGCTGACAGGTCGCCCTCAGGCTCAGAACAGGGTTTCCACAGTTACCTCCCGACGTTTAAATGGCTTTAAGAAACCGCCTCCCCACTCCACACAGCTCTAGGGGCACCACAGGCGGCCTCGGCCCCGGCGGCGGACCCCAATCCCCGCAGGTCAGCCCCAGGCCGGGGCCGCGGCCGGGCCGCCTCCTCAGCGGCGCGCACTGCGCCTGCGCGCCGCCGCTGCGCCCTGAGGGGGGGCGGCTCCGTGGAGCCGGCGGCGCGCGCTGTGGCAGAGACGGGCGCGCGCGAGGCGGCGCTGGCCGCTGATTGGCTGGAGAGCACGAGCGCTCCAGGGGCCCGTTGGCGCAAGGAGAGCGCGCGCTGGCGGCGCACGGCCTCGGCCGCCGATTGGCTGAGGGAAAGGGGGAGCGCGCGGGGTGAGCGCACGCACGTCCGCCGCCGGAGAAGCGTCCGCCTCGTGATTGGCGGCCAGGCGGCCTAGCACGGAGCGAGAGGGGCGGGGCTGGCGGCCTCGGCTGCTGATTGGCTGACGGCGGCGGAGGGGGTGAGGGGGACGCGGGCTCAGATTGGCGGGGGTGCGCGCGCCCCTGCGGAGGCGTGCTCGGATTGGCTGGGCGCCGCGAGGCGGCCGGGGACCGTTGGAGCGGGGAGGCTGAGGCGTTTGGCCGCCCGTGTCCGTGGAGCCGGCGGCGGCGAGCGGCGGCCGGAGCCCGCAGCCCGCCCGGACGGTGCGTCCCGCGCCCGGGCAGCCCCGGGACCCCTCGACCGCCGCCCCCCGGAGAGGTGCGTGCTCGGCGGGACGGAGGCAGGCGCTAGCGGGGCCGGGGCGGGCCCGCTGCGAGCTCCGCTACCGCCCGCGGGGTGGGAGGGTGCGGGGCCTTGTAGGGAGGAGGGTGCCCCTGCTCCGCCGCTGCCCGGGCAGGGCGCAGGGACCGGCGGGCGGGCGGGCAGGCCCGGGACGCGCCCCTCCTGCCTGCAAGGTCTTGGCGGCAGCGCCGAGCCGGAGCCCCTCGCCTCGGCCCCGGGAGCCGCGGGTGCGGTGGCGGGGTTTGCCGGGCTGCGGGCCTGGCGCGGAGAAAGTGCCGAGCGGAGCGCCCTGCGGGAGGCCTGGGGCGGAGGAGAGCTGAGCTGCCGCGTCGGGCGCTCCTGAACGGGCCCCGGATACCTTGGAGAGAGCCTCTCGGGTCTGCCTGCCCCGCGGTCCGTCGTCGCTGCTCTCTTTGTGGCGCCTGTTGGCTGGCAGCGGGAGCAGTCCTGGCACCCGAGTGATTTTGGCTGTGTCTTACTGTTTCGTCTTGAGGCAGACAGATGCTCGCATAGACGCAGAATCTGCAGGCTCATTAACAGGAGACACAATCAGGGCAAAAGTAGCATAATCACAGTTGTACCTGCAAAATAGGGGGGGTGTGTGTATTTTTCTGTGGAAAACCACTTCTTTCTTGGGGAAAAAAAACTTGGCTTTTTCTCCCATCTTTTTAGATTGTCTTTAAATGTTTGAAGAAGGAACTGAGCCCAGGAAAGTGGAAGTCGCCCTGAGAGACTTCTCAGGGTAATTCAGGTAATGTGATCTGTTGTGACTACCTGTGGTATTGAACTTAAAAACTTGTCTTACGTAACTGATTTCAGTGACCTGTTTGTTCACACTCACATAATGTATATTGAAATTTTTCATTTGTGACCAACTTCCAGTATGAAGTAGTGATTTCTGCATTTTATGTGAGGTATTGGACATGTAAAAATATTCCTATGTGAGATGCAATCCTGTTTAAAAAAAAAACCCACACAATTGCATTCTTGTGCAACAGATCCCTTAGCTGGGGAAGGTGAAGCTGATGGATATTCTTATGGAGACCTAGGAGACCCTTAGTGGTATGCAGAGCACCAGCGTCGTACTTTCTTCTTTCAGAGGGGATTGGTGAGCCAGCGAGAATGGGCTGGACAGCACCACAAGGATACTTTGAAAGTTGTTTCTGTGCTGCTTGAAAATCCATGTCTAATAGAATCTGAGTTATTAAAGTTAGAATTTGGTCAGCAGTTGTGCATGACTGCCCTTTAAAAATGCTTTGTACTTTCAGTTTTCTTTCCTCACTCTGGTTCCTAAAACTGACTATATAGTCTGATGCTCTCTCTGGTGTGGCTGCCCAGTGACAAAACATTCCACGTGCCTGAAACAGTGGTTCAAAAAGTCAGAAGTCTCAGTTCCAGGTTTTAAAAGTTGGGAAATGCTGGACTGAAGAATTGGGGGTTCCCCCCCTCCCCTTTCTTTCTTTTCCCTGGTAAGTGTGTATGATCCTATGCTGCTAGATGATTTCATAACGTACACCCAAAGGAAAGGAGGTAACCCAAAAGCATTGGTTTAAGACTGTTGCTTTTTGTGTTTCCTCTTCTCCAAAGGATATTTTGGATTAATGGGGAATTTAGATAAAAGGGCAAACATGCTACTGACCTGAAGACTTTCTTTTTAGAGAAGCTGGAAAGAGGAGAATTAATCACTATAGACAGTGTAGGGCAGATTGAGCAGTAACCTCCCTCACCAGAACACGTACATTTTGCGAAGGCTGTCTGTGGCCTGTACTACAGTCTTTTCTGAAGTTCTTTTCCAGACTAGTCAATTCGTGTCATGTTACCAGCAACACCATTCCTTCGACCCTTAAATTCTTGCTATGCTTTCATCTGTCCAGGATGCTACTCCAGGGGTAGCTTGCTTAGGTCATTGCCTTGACCGTATTGTCCTCTTTAAATCCTATTTGGGTTTCTGCTTCTTATCATTATCATACGCAGGATTCTTGTCTTCATTTTGTAGCTGTTTGATGATTTATCCCCAATCTGCCACTGAGGTCTCGTTCAGTACCAGGAAGGGAGCTCCCCACTCCAGTGTTTGGGATGCCGGTTTGTTGCCTGCTTGTTACATGACCTCGCATTTAAGAGGGCACATCCAGTAGACCTCCATGTAAGCGTCTTGTGACACCTCCCTCATAGTTCATTAAAGTTTTTGTTGTGATGAATACGGAAGCCATGATAGCATTTAGACTGCTGGCAGGCTGCTCAGTATTGTCTCCAACGCCCTGTTTGTTTGCAGCAGACTGCTTCTTTTCTTAGGCTGTAGGTTATTTAGAACGGTGAACTCCTTCATATGTTGCAGCTAATACGTTCAGGCTTCTGGTTTATCACAGAACCTAGATGTTTTAATAATAATAGAAATTTTAAGAAGTTAAGTGATGCAGATGTATAGAAAACTTAGGAAGAATCCATAATGCAAGAACAGGGGCTTTTGCAATATCATAAAAAAAACCCCAACTGGATATATAACTGGACTGGATATATCCAATATCATAAAGGGTTGATAAAAAGGCATAATTTTTCCATCAGTTTAATTATATTACACACTGAGTACCGCAGGGTGGCATTAAGAGTGACAACTTACAATTCTTTGTAGCCATGGTCATATGTTATCTATGGTACGTTGTACAAGCCGACAGTTTTTGAAGAGGGAGAAAATCAAATCTTGAAGTTTAAACCAACGACCTGGGGATTAGTTGGTGCATTAACCAGAGTGCACAGCACATACTCTGTCTGCATACTTCAGAGAGTCTGGCTTCACGTGGCTGGTCTGTTACAAGCTTTTATAGAACCTAAATGATGTATTCAGATAAGGCACTTCTTGCAAATAATTTCCTAGAACTTCTTTTAAAAGGAAAGGTAAATAATTCTCTTGGCTCAAACATGGTAGTCTGTAGTGTTGACACTACCCTTGTAGTTTCAGAATACATCACCTGATAGGAACGGAGACAATTTCCCAGTAGGTGTGAAGGGTTGGCTTTCAGCATTCCACCACTCACAGCACAGCCTGATTCTCTTACCATTATCTATCACTGCTACTTTTTTTTACTTTGTGGTTTCAGGGTTATGTTATCTGGTGATAAGGGTTCGAATTCATAATATTTGTATTAAGTTTTTTTTTTTTCCCCCCTTGAGTACCAGGGAGAAGAAATCATGATTGTATTGTGTATGTTTGGTTTAGTGTTTAAACAGGTTTCTACTGATAAACGGTGGCTAAACTTAAATAGTTTCATGGGTCTTTTCCAGTCCTGTGGGCTTTCAGGGACTACTAGAAGGAATGAAAGTATTTTAACTTCTCAGCTGTGCTTAAGTAATACAGATTTATAAAAATACTTAACACCAATGAACATTTTTAGGCAACCTAAATCTGGAAGAAGTGATAGGAGATCTTATAATGTGATATCTGTTGTGGAATTTTATTTGGACAGTTGTATCTCTTTGAAAATGAATGGAATTATGACAGCAATTCATATCTAAATTTTAAAAAGACTGGATGTATAAAGTGTGTATTGTAGTTACAAAAAACTTAAAATCATAATTACTCTACTGTAAGTAGTTATTGACTGACTGCAAGTGTGAGGTATTCTTTAGTCTTTATCAGTCTTGCTGCTTTCAAATGCAGCTTTTTACTTCATTTAAGAGGTGGAGGAATGAGGAGGGTGTTTTGCCATAAAGCAAACAGTGAGGGATCCTAGTCCCTAATTTAAATTTCTTTAAAAACAGGAAAAATGACAAAGCTAAGGGACAAAAGCTCTTCGTTTTACAAAAGACAATGGCAAGCACGATCAATTAAAGTTTTACAATTGGCTTATTTTGTTTTTCCTTTCTTAAAGAAAGAAAAAACTTCATTTGTGTCCATAGTTGGTCAGGTATTTGGAATGCTGTTGAATCATAGGTGATTAGAAAGGAAGCTGACAGAGTTCCGCATGTGTTACAGACGTGTACATGGGAACAGCAACAGAAGACCATGTAGAGCTGAATGTGGAGGACTGGATATTCTAAAAGGGATTTTTTGAATATAGTCTGCAAAGAGAAGTTGGATGGGAGGCAGGGTAGGGATGAAGCTTCCAGTTGTACTATGTTTTCTGTGTTAATGCTGAATAGACTATGAGAAGAAACTCATGGCAACAATAAACGTTAAGAAAACTTGACTGGGTAGTAGTATCAGTTAACTTGCTGTATGATTGTGATCCTACGGGTTGTATAGCAGAGCAGACAGCAAATTATTTGGAAGTAGGTGTGCTATGAAGTATGCACATTAAAATGTTTCTTGCCCTGGTTACCCAATGGATGCAACCAAAATATGGCTTGGGGTTTTTTTAATACCTTGCAATATGAGCAAGCCTGCAAGTCTTGAGAAGCTTAACTAGGATTGCACAGTGGGGCAACCTAGCTGTGTAGGCACGGTAGAGTTACATCCAGGGAGAGAGGTGCTTTGGGGGCAGGCAGAATGCCACGTAAAAAGCACAATGGTATTCTTTGAGTTTGTTTGTTTGTTTATATTACATTTTTTGCAGTGCTTATGGAATCTTATCTTTTAATTATTGTGTGTTTATTTATATTTTAATAGAATGATCACATCAAAGGAAATACTGAGGCAGTAGGGAGGCACTGGTGGTTTTGACAAGTAGTTTGGGTACAGCCAATTTTTTGAAGGAGGTATTGCATGTTTCTGGCAGCTCAGACAAAACTAAGGTCGTCTTGTACCTGGGACTACGTATATGTTCACTTTCCCATTGACTGTGGCAAATGGCAGATATACATTTAAGTTTAGATTAAGGTAAATTCCTTATTCTGTACTCTTATACCCTTTTAATAACTTTTTAACACTTTTCAAAAAAACCCGATAACTTTGTAGACTTGAAGTTGGTGAGGATGTTTTTACATTTTAAATTAATGTAGGAGATAAAATTATCATTATGTAAAGAATTAAGCTTGGGTAAGCTTTTTTCCCCCTAATTCAGTTGTGATAGTGGAAGTAGTTCATGTTTCCAGGTGTTTGTCACTACCCCTTTGACTGGAATTTACCATCTCTACAGGTGTGCCAAAGGAGCTGTTTGTGTGAACTTTTTCTGATGTGCTGAAACTTTTAATCCAAGGTCATTACATCTGAAGTGAGGTGGGAAGGTCTTGGGTGGATAACTATTGATTGGTGAAGATGGTAGCAGGTGATAGAGAACTAGAGGTGATGACAGATGCTGAAAATGGTATTATCTGATACCGATGTGGATGGATCGGGAGGAGAGTAGTGTTTATGGTCCATACTGTCATCCGCCAGCCCGAGATCAGGGTTGGTTTGCATTCTGTCAGTGTTCACGCATATGTTATCCTGCTGGTGGTGCATTTCTCACTCTGTTAATCTAGGTTAATAGAGAAAAGGGAAAAAATGTAACTCAAAACATTTCCTAATAGCTGTTTCATTTTGGTGAAGAGGCAATTTTAGAATTCTCTCTTGTGCTCTAGTAAGCAGTTCTGGGAACCTGCAGATTAAAATGGCTAGAAAGGGTTTTGTAAGAATCACATTGGAAAAGCTGGGAAGCACAGATGGCAGAGAAATCCCCTCCAGTGTTACAAAGAAGATGAGTCTTCCCTTCCTGAGAGGGAGAGGTAAGCTATTAATTAGGATATTTCCAACTTCTTATTGCTTGAAAATCATGGTGCAATATTTCATTTATCTTATCTAACATTAACACTGCTTTATTTTAAGGAAACAATTTTAACTGCTAAACTTGCTCTTGTTTGCAGGCTCATGGTAAATCTTACGTATAGACATTACTTTTAACTTCAGCCTCAAAATCAACAGGGCAGGTTGTGAAAACCTATTTCTATTCCTCAGGCCTTTGGACAATAAACAAAAATAAGAATTTGTGATGGCGCTCTGCCTATTCAAGAAAAGCATTTTTGTATTCTAGGCACTTTGTGTCCTGACTTCTATGCATCCTCTCTTTAGTTTGCTGGAAAACAGATCTGACTGCACAAGAAATTTTTTGCGCTGAGTGTGGTGAGACACCGGCACAGGTTGCCCAGAGAGGTGGTGGATGCCCCATGCCTGGAAACATTCCAGGTCAGGCTGGACGGGGCTCTGAGCAACCTGCTCTAGTTGCAGATGTTCCTGCCCACGGCAGGGGGGTTGGACTAGATGACCTTTAGAGGTCCCTTCCCACCCAAACCATTCTATGATTCTCTACGTGTTTATACACGCAGTGTTGTCCTTAATAGCTTGCAGTTTTCCTGTTCCCCATGCTTAACAATTCCCTGTCTACTAAAAATGGATATATATTGCTATGTACCTAAAATAATACCTTGTAGTATTCTTTTAAAGCTTTCTTTGTTTTTGTGACTTAAACTTCACAAGAAGTAGGCTACTAACATACAGTGCCTACTGTCAGTCTCACCAACCCGTCTAGAGTCTTGCACCTGACCTGTAAATTCTTTAGGGCAGGGATTTCTTCCTGTTCTGGGCATTGAACAAATGGTTTACTCCTGTTGCTGTAGATACAGAAGTAACATTTTAAAGTATTTTTAATACTTTTGTGCACAATTGCTTATGCTTCAATTACTTATCCCACACACTGATGGGAACAGATTTTGAAATTTTAAGTTAAACTGGGAGAATTATCAGAAATGGTTAAAATATACTTTAAAAGAAGATGTTGCCAGTCTACTTGCATAAGTATAAAAGGCTTATCTTTTGTCTTCCTGGGTTTTGGTCTAAGTGCATTAGATGTGTCCCCCTGAAATAACTTCTAGATGGCTTTCTTTTTCCTAGTAAGAGGCATAGGGGAATGAAGGAATACTTTTAATCAATTACATATATTAATGTTTGACTGCTGATGAAAGGGAGATCAGAATATGAACCAAAAAAGGATGAAGAACAAAGAAATTAGTAAGACAGCATCAGACATTTTGGATAGACAGAGAGGGAGATGAGGGAATGAAATCAATCTTTGTGGGCTTTTTGTTCAAATTCTTAGTAAAGAAAAAGTAAAAATACTTCGTCTCTTTACTGAAATCCATCTAAGATGAAGAAATGTAAGCACCTTTATATCATAAATAAATTTGTTTTTATACTTTAACAAAGCATTTATGACAATTTAGAAAGTATTTAAAATTATTTAAGTCAAATGATCGTTGAAGCCATACAAGTTTAGAAGCCCAAAACAAATGATTGAGGTGCTAAACCAGATGCGAGAGCAATAACTTTTTCTGCAAGTACAGATACGCCCTGAATTTTTATTCAATATCTTCATCTCAATGACAGGTTCATTGAAATTTTTAAAAGTGAATGAACTGACAAGGGATGAAAGCTTTTCTTTAAACCACCCGTGAAGATGTGTTCCTTCTAATTAGAAAATTGGCAGAAAGTTAGTAAACTTCCTTCACTGTGTATCGAGTACATTTAAGATAAACATGTGCCCCAAACTGGTATTCTGATTTTTTTTTTATTACAAGTTATTTGTGAACATAAATAGGTATAAGCACAATTTTACCCTCACACAGGAACTGCAGTCTTATCAGAGATATCAAATATTATTCCTGCTAGTAAGATGCAACATCAAGAATCTGAACAAACTCACATTTAATAACTCATAAATTAACTTGTATTTCTGTGTTCTTCTGTTTGGCTGATGAGGCTGCATTTCAATGCAAACCAATGTCTGGAAATGGTTATCAAATCATAAACATCAGAATTTCTTTTGGAGTATATCTTAATGGTGGAAATACAAAATAAAACAAAATTGACTTTAAAGCAAAAAAAAAACCCCCAAAACTCTCAGCTAATTAACTGATTTAGTGACTAAATCAGAGTAGTCAAAAAGCAGTGAGGAAGCACCTGAAATTGCAGATACGGAACCCAAATGACGAAGTTTAAGTTTACAGTCTCTAACGTGGTAGGAAGTTAATATAATAGCAGTTAGGGAAGAATGGAAGTGTGACTTCTTAGATGCTGGCTATAGTTACTGCAAGAATATAAAGGCTGCTGTATTAGCTGAGATTAATTGCATAGTCTGTCTCCCTCCCTTCGATTTGAAGAGGAAAAGCTGCTTATTTAGGCCGTTACCTACAGCTGATGAGCTCCAAGAAGAGCGAAACCTTTTAAGATAGGTCCTGTAGTATTGGCCTAACAATCTCCAGAGTGGCTTGCTTGCGTTCATTTTTGTGCTTAAGCTGCAAGCGGGATCAAAAACCACAGAAATGTGTGATCCAGAGTCATCAGTGGCTGAACCTGTTAGAGCAAGTAAAGGGGAAAACAGTCATTAGGTTTTATTTTTTATTTATATTGTTGGTTTTTATCCAGCCAGGTATACATCTATAACGCATGCGTGTGTTGTGGGTGTGGGAGAGAGTTTTTAAAGGTAAGGAAAAGGGAGAACTGTGAAACAGAAGAATGGAATATTAACAGGAATTGCAGCTATTGAGAGAGGGAGAAGGTGGATGGATAAAGGGAAATAGTAAACTTCTTGAAAGTTTGCATCAAACATACTCAACTAGTTTTGTAAGGTACCATATCTTACACAATTTTTGTGCTTTAAGGTGAACATTACTTTGCAACAAGTATATACAAATAGCTGTCAGCATTTAATGATTTTTTTCTGATATATAGTAATAATTAAACTAGGTTTAGTGAATATTTTACTGCAGTGCAGATAATTCTTTGCTGATTCTCAACAGTATTAATTTAAATAATAGGCATTGTGAGCCAAAATCTTCCATGGGACTTGAGGTTAGTCTTCCCATTGCAGTAAAAAAAAAATATCCTTTTTTGTGTATGTGTATAGACATACAGATATATACACACACTTAGTGTAAGTAAAAATAAATTATCATTATAATATTACAGTGTCTCGGTAATTTTCAACAGCCTCAGCCTCTAGTCTGAACACTTTGAAAAGGAAGTTGAACAGATGCATTATGACAGAACTAGTTGAAACTGGAGCAGGTCGCGGCTTACTTTCAATCTCTCTGAAGTTAAATCAGCAAACCCAATCTGCACGGTGTCGGGTGCTGGCTGCAGCAGTACCTTCAACTCTTAAACTTCCATTTCTGGTTTCAGCTTGAGCACATCGACTGTTAAGACTTCTAGACTGCAGTCAGTACTAGTACCTATACTGACTTCTCTGGCACCTAAAAGATAAACTCTTTGCCCATACTGGGTTCATCCTATTGGTTTCACATTTTCTTCCTTAAACAAAGTTCCTGCCTCTTGCTATAAAGCAGGACCATATTCTGTGGAACCAGCACCATTCTTACTTTAGATTCAAGCACTGTTCTCTCACTGCAGGGAGGAAATCCTGTATTTCACTGAGTCAGACTTGAGCAGAGCACTTGCATGCTCTCTTGCAAGTTTTCTGTAATTCCACCTTAGGTGGTGAGTGTAAATTTAGCCTGTGCTGTCAGAGCAAGAACTGATGGGAAGACCAAAATCTGTGGAACTAACGTTTATTTCCAGCTCTCCATGCTTATCGGAATCCTTGAAACCTTGGGAGACATCCAGCCAGAAGAGATTGGCTCTGGCATGCAAATTCAACTGCAGCTGGTTTTAACAGCCTTTAAGGAAAAATGCAGTAGGTTGAACCTGCTCTTAGTCCTTATTCTTAAGTGAACCAAGAGCTGTCGTAATGCAAGTTCCTCTCCGGATTGCTAAAGGTTACAAAAAGCTTTTTGAGGAAGAAATACCTATGGAAATCATCCAGGACAGATAACGTAGACTCACTGTCACATCACCGTGACTGGAAGCAGAGTCAGTTATTTGATGTTACTGCTTTTGCTAGAATAGCAAAACAGGATGTTCATCATGAAACACCTCTGTGTGTGAAATTCACATCTTTATCAGATTTTAGATTCTTCCCCTCTGATAAAGACTGGTGGCAATACAGGTGGTTTGTGTCCAGGCATATTTCTTTAAGTACTGGAAGTTTCGGCCTTTGGTTGAATTGAGTGTTATTAAAGCTAAAGAAATTAAATTCCGGTATTATTCTTCAGTTGTTTATATGTGCACCAATTTGGTATGTTTTGAAAATCTGGTAGTCTCACTTAGCACTTGAAGCAATCTGTAGACCTCTTGATTTTTCTTTTGATTCAGTTGCGAGTATAGTATTTACTTTGACCATGACTTCTGTGTCTTTTTAGCAAGAGAGAAAATAGGTTTGTTTTATATCACACAATATAGATTTCTAATTTGGAAAACACTGGGGTGGGGAAAGGGAAAGGAAAACAAAACCAGACTAACACGTTATCTTACTGCTAAGAATGCCACAGTATAGGGTAGAGGTACGAAAAACATATCCTGCTACTCTAAGAGCAAGGTTACATTTTTGGGCAGAAGACAAATTTAGCTAAAGAGTCAGAGATCAGTTCCTTGTAGTCTCACCATTTCCAGGTTAACTCTGTCACTGTCATAAACAACAGTGTATAATCACAAATGGTAAGCGACCAGAGGGTAAACAGTGAGGTGTCTGCTGAAGGAAATTGTATTAAAAAGGCAAGCCAATTCTTAAGACGTTTAGAAGGACTCTGTTAGCAGTTGAATTTCATCTCCTCTTTTATTGTCCAGTGTAGAGGCATGGAAAGTTATGCAAATAAAGGGGTGAGAGAAGGGAGAGGATAAACAGTCCTAGTTTATATGTCTGCTCCTAGGCTCTGAACTGTCCCTTAGGTATAGTATCCCGATGCTTTAGTATAGTGCTGTGAAAGCTTCAGACCAGTCATGGTCCAAAAAAAAAAAGCTAATAGAATATTAAGAGTCTTTTAAAAAATAAAAAAGAAGACAAGAATGTTATTATTGCTGCTGTATAAAGCAGTGGTGTGCCTACATATTGAATACTCTGTTCTGTTTCTCCTTCATCTCTGAAAGCAGGTGATGGAGCAAGAAAAGGGGTGGTAGAAGATGATGAAGATAGATCATGAGTGGTTTCTGTGCAAGAAACAGCTAGTCTCCAGACTCTTCTGCCTAGAAAAGAGATGATGTCTGAGGATTGTTCATGTCTTGTCCGATACAAAAACAGGTGGAGGCAGGAGGAAGCATAAAATGGAACTAGCCAGTAATGAGTCTAGAAGAAGCAGAAAGATTTGGTCTGACACAGTATGGTCATACTTTTATTTGTTTATTTTAAATAGAAACATAATCCACACCCCTACAAATTTCTAAGAGTGCAGAATGGAATTTTACAGGTTTCTCAATCACACAGAAGAACCATAGAGAAGACAGGACTCAGAACTACAATTTTAACCCTGACCTTTAAAGGAAAATCCAGCCTTTTCAGAATAATTGAAGCATAACATCTCTGAACCGAACTAGAAAGAGTTTTAGAGTTCTCTGTTAAATCCAGAGGGTTTTGATTTCTAGCTTTATACAAATAGCAAGAAGTATTGTCTGGATCTCAAACTGCTTGGCTTTCAAGAAGCTGAAGTATCTCTGATGGCAGGTGAGATGTTTTTTGCTGCAAGGACCTTTTGGGGAACCTTGCTTTTCTGTGTAATTATTCTGAGGTTCAGTGGTGATTTAGAGTTGGGGAAGGAAGCAAGCAGGTTCTTTAATTAAACACTACTAATCCCAAGTCTTGGTATCTTAATGCATAGACTCTTTTGATGAACTTTACCTTTGAAGCACCCAAAGGGTAGATGGCAGGAAGCGTAAGGGAAGAAATAAGAAGTCATTAGGCCTAGTCTATAGAAAACAATTGTACTGTCTAGCATTAGAAAGGCTCAGACTGGATGGAGGTCGGGCATTTTGTACAATGGCCAAAACCACAGAAAGCTCTCTGGCATTTCTGGTATTTGCGTATGCACTTTAAGACTATGCTTAAAGAAACACTGAAGTTAGAATTTAACATTTCCCTTTCAGTCTTGGCCATTCCCCTTTAAATACATGCACTAAGATACAGTCTTTACTGTTGTTTTTATTAAAGTCTGATTAATACTTGGGGTAGTTTTCTATTAAAACTCCCTCCTAATTTCATCTTCTGAATCCGTATTGATTCCTGCGTGGGTTTTCCATCTGCAAGTTCTAATGTTTGTAGGCATTTGCACCTTCAGGTAGCATGTAGCTACATGTACCGAAAGCTACAGGAAAATGAAATGCATTTTATTATTACATTTCATTGATAGAGGAAAACTTAAGTTCAGAGTTACTTTATTTTTGGAAAAGCTGTTTTTTTCTGCTGTCTGTAGCAATTTTGATTCTTACCTCTCATCTTTCAGTTTGTCCAAGTTGAGTAATGTTCTGTGTGTTCTGCTCTGCTGCTCATGGCCATTCCAGTCATTCCTGTGCAAAGCCGTGATCTCTGTTCATCTTTACTTCTCACCTCCTTGTTCAGTCTATTGTGGTTTTCCATCCTAGGCTTTTCCTAGTTACATGCACATTAATTGCTTTAGTCACCCCTCTTTGTTTGACCTTTCCTTGGCTGCTCAGCTTTCTTGATATGCGTGTGTTGATTTGGACTCAGAGGAGCACAAAGTGCATTCAGTACAAGGAATGACAAAATAAGCTGAGATCCCTCAATGTGGAAGAGAGGCAGCAGGGGAGAAGATATGTTGGAGGTCTATAAAATCATGAATGTCATGGAGAGGGTGGATAGTGATTGATTGTTCCATATCTCTTTGTAGAAGAACTAGGAGGCTTGTGAATCTGATAGGAGGAGGCAGGTGCAGAAAATCCAGGGAGGTGATTTGTTGAGCTGTGGCTTTCATGCTCGGGGAATTCTTGCTGCAGAGTGTTGTGAATGTCAAAAGTTGATGGGCGGTAAAGGGACAGACACACAGGCTTGTGGGGGGGGAAAAAGCTGTTGGTGGTTACTAAATATGGAGAATCACTTTGACTCAGGAAGTCTTGGCATTGCAAACTTTTGGAACTTGAAAGGAAGTTCTTGGGAAGTCTTACTGCATGCGTGCCCCATTCTTGTATTCTTCCCTGCACATCTGCTTTGGGTTCCTTTTGGAGACACGATACTGCATTGGCAAGGTGCGTTTGGCCCAGTAGCATGCTGTTATTCTCTTAGTAGAACTTCGCAATAAAATAAGGCTTTTAAGAATGACTTCTTCTAAAGCCCTCTTTAGCATTTTATCTGAGTTCTTTTTATGACTCAAATCATAGAAATCATAGAAATCATAGAGGTTGGAAAAGACCTCTAAGATCATCGAGTGTCGTGGTTTAACCTCAGTCGGCAACTGAAACCAGGACATCGAGTCCAACCGTTGACCCAACACCACCATGCCCACTAAACCATGTCCCTAAGTGCCTCATCTGCACGTCTTTTAAATACTTCCAGGGATGGTGACTCAACCACTGTCCAATCTAAACCTCCCCTGGCGCAACTTGAGGCCATTTCCTCTTGTCCTATTGCTTGTTACTTGGGAGAAGACACTGACCCCCACCTCGCTACAACCTCCTTTCAGGTGGTTGTAGAGAGCGATGAGGTCTCCCCTCAGCCTCCTTTTCTCCAGGCTAAACAACCCCAGTTCCCTCAGCCGCTCCTCATCAGACTTGTTCTCCAGACCCCTCACCAGCCTCGTTGCCCTTCTCTGGACACGCTCCAGCACCTCGACGTCCTTCTTGTAGTGAGGGGCCCAAAACTGAACACAGTATTCGAGGTGCGGCCTCACCAGGGCCGAGTACAGGGGCACGATCACTTCCCTACTCCTGCTGGCCACACTATTGCTGATACAGGCCAGGATGCCATTGGCCTTCTTGGCCGCCTGGGCACACTGCCGGCTCATGTTCAGCCGGCTGTCAACCAGCACCCCCAGGTCCTTTTCCAACAGGCAAGTCCAACCGACTTGGTCTGGGTTCCTGTTATGGAAATCTTCAGGTCCAAAGCTGACATTTTGTGAACGTATAAGAACTTTCTTCTGTTGACAATGTAAAGTATTGACAGTTTTAGATGCATGTTGCTGCTGTCCTTTTTGTAGCAATATAGTGTCTGGTTACTGTAGGCATGGACTTGGAACTTCTTCAGCATAGAGTGATCACATAGTGTATGCTATATAGTTAGCACATACTAAAATGGTAGCATATGCTAAAGAGAGAGCACAAAAATGCAGTACTGTTATCTAAGATAGGCATTGGTCTATGTATACTGTTTATCCCAAGCATTGCCCATCTGTTGACGTTTTGAAGAACGATGAAGGACTTGGGGGTACTGGTGGATGAAAAGCTGGACATGAGCCAGCAATGTGCGCTCGCAGCCCAGAAGGCCAATCGTACCCTGGACTGCATCAAAAGCAGCGTGGCCAGCAGATCGAGGGAGGGGATTCTGCCCCTCTACTCTGCTCTGGTGAGACCCCACCTGCAGCACTGCGTCCAGCTCTGGGGTCCTCAGCACAGGAAAGACACGGACCTGTTGGAGTGGGTCCAGAGGAGGGACACGAAAATGATCGGGGGGATGGAACACCTCTGCTATGGAGAAAGGCTGAGAGGGTTGGGGTTGTTCAGCCTAGAGAAGAGAAGGCTCCGGGGAGACCTTACTGCAGCCTGTCAGTACTTAAAGGGGGCTGATAAAAAAGATGGGGGCAGACTTTTTGGCAGGGCCTGTTGCGACAGGACAAGGGGGAATGGCTTTAAACTGAAGCGGTGGTAGATTTAGACTAGATATGAGGAGGACATTTTTTACGCTGAGGGTGGTGAAGCACTGGCCCAGGTTGCCCAGAGAGGTGGTGGATGCCCCATCCCTGGAAACATTCCAGGTCAGGCTGGACGGGGCTCTGAGCAACCTGCTCTAGTTGCAGATGTCCCTGCCCAGGGCAGGGGGGGTTGGACTAGATGACCTTTAGAGATCCCTTCCAACCCAAACTACTCTATGATTCTATGATGTAGATACCAAGTGTTTAGAAGCAGCTTATCATGAAATGTGAAGGACAAAACTGGATGAAAAAACCCTCATAGGTACCTGTTTAAAAATGTGGTGTGATACTGGAGAATCCCCAGTGCATTCACATTGTCCTCTGTTGGTACCTAAATATATTGAGCGTTTTTTCTCCACCTATATCTGTTGTAAGGTGAACATCCATCTTGAGAATTTTTGTTTGCCTTGTCATTTCAATCCATGCATGTTTCTTGGCACTTTTCTCATGCATTGTGCCACAAATGTTAAAAAAAACCAACCAAACAAAAAAACAAACCAAAAAAAACCCCAACCAGCCAAACAAAAAAAAAAAGACCAAAAAAAATCCCCACCAAAAAACCAAACCAAACACCCCCACTCTGTTCAAACAAACCAAAACAACCAAACCAAAAAAACACTGCAGAACAAACTGCGGTTTACCTTTCTTGTTTTGTGATGTTGAGCACTAATTTGCATCCTTAGCATAATTGCAGTTATTCTGGTTTTAGTTCATTCCTGTTTTGAACTTGAGATGGGTTTAAAGTGCGAAGGTGAATATAGACTTTCCATCTTTCTTCTTCCCAGCTTCATCAGTAAGGGATCCTTCTGTATCTGATTGTTCAGGCTTTAAAAATGGGTTTGTCAGTTACTCAAATAGATCTCATATGACTAATGTAGTTTCCACAAATTTTCCAAATATCTGCCAGTTTCTCTTCTCTCTCCACTCTAACTATTTGTCTTTAGAACGTGTAACTCTCTGGTCCAGAAAGATAATTTCCTAGATGTTTGCCCCGTCACAGATAATAGCAGGAAAGAATCAGCAAGGAGAGCTTGTGAATCTAAATAGTAACGTGATTATTTTTGGTGAGCAGGCACAGGATTGTTGAGCTGTTCATCTAATGAAAATTTCAAATCTTTTGCTCCCTTCAAGAAAGGCAAGAGACTTGGAGGAGGACCTGAGACAACATACCTTAGGACATGATTTTCCTGAGGCCATACCTGAAAAATCTGTACAAGATAATTCCTGAGCTATGGGTTAATTGGGCTTTGTGGATCTGTCCCTGCAGCACTTCATAATCATGGAGAGACCAGTTTACTTATGCAGGTCTCATTTCAAGGACATTGCTGAACAGATAATTCACTCATTTGCTTTGCAGAGAGCATGAAGGGTAATACTAGCTCCTCTAAAATTTTAAAAGTGTATATCTTGGTCAATCTAACCTATTTAGCTGTGAATTATGTATGATAGTGTTTTATGACTGTGGTCCATGCAGCTTGAATGACCTCTTAAAAAAACTGAAGTCCTAACACCTGCAAGGCAGTAAAGTGTCTGCAGGGAAAGAGATTGATGTCATGGTAATATCATGACTTCAAACGTACATGTTACCAGACAGCAGCAAAATTAATTGCAGCCCTTAATATACAGTATTAGTCTCATACCCTGCTTCATCTCTGCCGTTAGCTCTTTCCTCAGCCCCGTCTGTGCTACTTGCACAGCCTCTTGAGTGGTGGTGGTGAATGGGAGCGTCTGGCATTGCCGTACCCTTTTTCTTGCTGGTTGGTAGCACGTCTCTGTGCCTTCTGTGGTAGCATGGTAGGAAGCCTGTCTCATGGGTTTAGCTGGAATCCGTGGGCTCCGGTAGGTAATTGCTAGGAGAAACGACAGTTACGGTATCTCTAGTACCACTGTCTTGCTGCTCTGATGTGAGGCAAGTTCCTCGGGGACTGGTTCCAGCTTTGCAGAAAAATGAGATTGGTTTGGAAGCAGGGGGTTAGGAGGGTGGAATGAGGGACACATGCACCCAAAGCCCAAGGACAATAAGATCTAATATTATCATGATTTATTTTTTTGGTGTTGCAGAAGAGTCAAGTGGTATTGTCCCTTATGCCTTGATAAAATAGTCTCTACTAAAAACAATTTAAAAGATCAAATAACTAATCTACCCTTTGGAGTCAATCTCTCGTGGAATTTAGAGAGGCGCTAGCGCTTGAAATAAAGCTTACTACTGGTACAGTAACTGGCATTCTTCGAGATGACATGCATGTTTGAAGTGATGAGGAAATAAAGAGAATACTAGTTAGTTCCAGAAACTCTTAAGCTTGGGGCAGTGTATGAGGATAGCTGGAACTTGTGGGTGAACAAAATGAATCGTACGGCCAAAGTTTCCCAGTGCCCAGCTCTTTGAACACCTGCTTCAGTCTACAGTGAAGTACAGCTTGATAATGCATTGTGAAGGACCTTGGTTGAGAAGATAAGGCACTCCGTTTGCATATATTTATTTAACTTAATAAAATGAATTTATTTCAGGAAGTTGAAAAAAAGAAACTTTTACATATCTGCAAAAACGTCATTGAGGTTTTTTCCTTTAAAAAAATAAAATACAGAAGCACATTTGTTCTGAGTCTATGGTTTTCTAAAGTAGGAAAAAATAAGGAAATAAAATATATTTGCAGATTACTATATACCACCATACGCTTATTTTCCTTTTATGAACAGTTAAGGAAAAAGGTTTTGGTGGCTTTCAAGATGAATATATGTTGCGAGATCTTCACTGGGGAATAATTAACAGGCAATGGACAACTGCTGAGGGAAACTGTTAATCAGAGTGTATATATTAACTGCCAAGACAGGACTTTTTTTTTCCTTGGTTGACATTTAAGCCTAATGAAATCTGTTCTGCCATGTTGCATGAGGGTGAGCTGACTAACTCCCTTAGAGTTAGATTCTTGTGTAATTGTAGAATAATTGTTTGGTATTTTTGCGCTTTTTTTAATGTCTAAAAAAATATTTAATGAGTTGGTGAATCTGGTAACAAAAGAATAATACAATGTAGTAATTTTAAGTGAAATTTTACACTGATACTGAATTAAGTTGCTTTTTTTTCGCTGGAGTTGACTGAAATTTAGCATCTGTCTTTTAGGACTACATAGTGAAGTAAGCCGCAAGAGGTACTAAATCATCCCTATACCTCCTTACCTTGGGGTATAAGTTCCGCTATGTTGCTGTCGCTTCTTTAATCTCTTTTCCTAAGAAAGGGAGGCCTGTGTGACCAAACTATACATTTGTTTTTCTTTCTACCTTAATTATATTTAAGATCTTTACTTCCCTGACAAATATGACTTGACCTTGGGCATCAGGTTTCAAAGTTAAATGAATTCTTACGAGTTTTGTTTAAAGACAACACAAGTCCCCACCCCCAAAACCAACATCCCCACAAAAACCTTAGGCAGGAAAGAGGAGTGTTATTGATTTCTGTCAGCCAGGGAAAGGAAAGTAATACACTTTCTCCTTTTGAACACCGAAGTCTCTAACGTGCAAATCTGTAGGGCTCTGCACTTCATTGGCTCAACTGCTCATGGAGAGGTCTTGCTTGCTTTGTATTTTGCAAACAAAATCTCTTTGAACAAAAAGGAATTCTTTACATGATATTGCTATGCAGCTCTGAGTTCTGCGAACTTTAAGATTAGCAACTAAAATGTTTGGAATTAATGTTTCCTGTACTGTGCACCACTTTAAAACGTATTAATGAGTCTAAAGTGTATCTCTCTGTTACGTAATATGATCGTTATGAAGAGATGTCTGTCTTTCTACTGGTCTCTTCATTTACCAAATATAATCAAACTGTTTCAGTTGAGGGATAAAATAATGTTGTTCACAGTAAGTTGCTCTTGTAACAGAAATTCTAGCACAAACAATGTTTGCCATTTTTGTCTTCAGAATGATTGAGGAGAGTGGGAAGAGGAGGAGGACAATGGCAGAGAAGAGACAGCTGTTCATGGAAATGAGTAAGTAAGAAATTTGAAGACATAATGTCATTTATTCTTTACTGAGAGCTTCGCTTTGATAGTTTTACCAGATCATTTACATCTTGTTTCTGCAAGACCATTGCCTCATCTAGTGAAAAGCATCCTGGGTGCTCCTGGGTGCTGGTCAGGAGGAGCATGCAAGAGGTGAGTCACAACTGCCGAAAAGGTCATTCATTTCTAGGTTTTGTGAAGCTCCTTTTTTAAGGAACATTCACATTTCTCATATATGGCAATAGTTGTCCACAAACTTTAGATATTAAAATAAATAATGACAACAGATCACCTTTTACCTTAAAAAAAAAAAAAAAATTAAAAAAAATTGCACCACAGTGCTAGCGTGACTCAGAAGAGAAACAGTTTGAGGGGTCTGGGGGGGTGTTTTTATTGTACAGGACCATTCTCTGAAAGAGAGGCTGTAATTGTTACTAGAAATCAAATGCCCGTCCAGAGATAATATAATGTAAAGGAATGAGACATAGCCTTTTAAAAAGATATGTGGTTAGAAGTAAAAGATTGTGTGTTTGCATGACACCGTGTTATTTTACTTTCCTATGGGAACACAGGACTGAATGAAATTCCTAGGTTAGGCAAGCATGTCCTGTAATTCCAATTATAGGCTGATGAAGGTCTGTCTTGAAACAATAGTATATTCGTGCTATTTTGTTGAAGGAATTCCAGAGTAATATTCTTACTGTGGTTATAAGCGTCTTACAATTTCAGGAACTAGTTTCATTCCTGGCTAACTTATATCTGCTTCCTCTCATGTGAGACCAGTCTTGGGTAGTATTTCTCCCCACCTTCCCAGCTTGCTTTACACTTGAGTTTATAGTCATGTCTCTTTTTGGCTTGTTCAGCATATGACACAAGCTAACTCCTATAGTCTCCCTGCTATACACCTCCTGTTCTTCTCTGCCTCTATTCAGTTTTACTTGAGCAAAGGTGACTGAATTGTGCGTGATATCCTGGATGAAATCTCATTAGAACCTTTTAAAATGACAATAGTACTTCTCCACTAGAAATGCTTTGACTGGTGCATCAGAGTATTACATTTGTCTCATCAATTTAAAGTATTGTAGTCATCTTGTGATCATTTAGTACAGAAATTGACTTGCTAATTTTTAGCTTTGGCTAAATTGTTAAAAATATTCAGGATTCTTCTGACTATCTTTATACAAGGTATCTCTTTTTGCAGCTGTGGTTCTTGCTGTTCATTATCCGTGAAAGTGCTGGTGTATAGACATTCCGAACTGCCTTTCTCTGTAAGGCTCTTTAGCATATCAGTATGAGAAATCTAAGGTCTTCAAGCTTCACCTGTCCTGTGGTGGAATATTTCACTATAAAGTAAACACATAAATGTCTTCCTTTCTAGGTGAGCTTCAAACACAGAGTAGATGTGCGATGTCTAAAATGGATGCTTTCAGTGATCATTTCTTGTTGGTCAACATACAGATTTGCTGAAGCGTTTAGATAACTGCTCGTGTGAGACAAGAGTAGGCCTTGTCATTCACTCACATTGGACATGCTACCCAAGGATGCGTGTGTGGGTTTTGTAGTACTTACGGAGCTGTCTGACGGGCAAGAGTTCTGTGCAAGCTATTCTAATTTCTCTGAACTGCAGAATGCATACAGAGTTTATCTTATGGGAGGGTATAAAGAAGATGGAACCAAACTTTTCTCAGCCCAGTGGCAGGATACAAGGCAATGGGCACAAACTGAAACACAGCAAATTCCATCTGAATGTGAGAAAAAACATTTTTAGCATGAGGGTGGTTGAGCACTGGGAGAGGTTGCCGAGTGAAGTTGTGGAGTCTCTGTCCTTGCAGATATTCAAAACTCAGCTGAATACAGTCTTGGGCAAATTGCTGTAGCTGTCCCTGCTTGAGCAGGGCGGTTGGACTAGATGGTCTCCCTTCCAGCCTCAACTATTCCGTGATTCTGAGCTATACAGATTGTCTTGAAAACACATCCTATTTTATCTTCAGATAGTTTAGAAGAATGACCTTGTTGAAGCTTTTGTGGTAATGTAACGCAGGAAGACAAGAACAGAAAATGGACAACTCTTTGTTTTTGTTTTTGCATGTAGCTGTTTGACCTTTTATAGATGTAGAAAAATATACCTACATGTATATTTTATGTGCATTTATATACATATATTTTATATAGACAAAGCATTCTTGGTCTGTGGAAGTGCTTTCTGTGGTTTGAAAAATAGAAGTATGCACCCTAATTGAGAGTTTTGAAAGAATATTGCATAGAAAACACAAAATAGCTAATTTGTTGTAGCCTTGGATCTGAATACTCCAGCTTACATTACCTAGCCAAGTACTTTCCTGAAATATATCGGAGACTAGTTTTCTAAAGATGATACTGTGAAATAATCCACTTAAGTTTGTTGCACCTTATTATCAAGGAGAACGCTCCTCAGGTGTTGGCTAGTCTAGTGCCACTCTTAGGTAAGCTGTCATGGGGATCCTTGGGTTGGGAAATTGGTCAGCCTCCTCACCGATCTTGTCAGTCTTTTCACCTCATGTTCTACATCAGTGATGAAGAGAAATAATCCTTGTATGTCACTTTCAAGACACAGTACATAGGTCTCTAAGAACAAGCAGATGCTTTGGCATGTGCGCGGATGCTTTGGCATCGTATTTGCGAAATTGTAATGAAATATCTAAAAGACAAGAATACTTTCTTAAATTTGCATCTGTGAGTCAGTGGGTGCATACACAAAGGTAATGCAAATGAGGTATTTGCAAGTTGATTTCTGAATTCAGAATGTAGGAGGGAGTAAACTGTCACCTTTGAGCAAGACCCCCGATACAGCAATTGGATACCTTCTTCGGGAGGATGTGGGTTTAGTTTTTTGTTTTAAATTATTTTTTAGAAGTCTGGATTCTATAAGTCACGGTTCCCCATTTCTCAGTTCTCTACTCATCTAGGCTCTGGCTTTTGAGAGAAGTATGAAGGACTGCAGCCGGTCCTGCTTTTATGTACTCGCTGAGAATACGAGAGGCACAGGAGCCACGTGCATCCGTACTGTTGCCCACATGCAACTGGATTGTTTCACGCTACACCTTAGAACTATATTGATTATAGGACGTAGCCACGAATGCTGTTGAAATGTGAGCCCTTTAAAAGGCATTTTGCTTCATGATTAATGGGATTTTCAAGACTTGACTTGTTGGCTGCTTCCAAATTAAAATGATCAATACTGGAATTTAAGCCAGTATCATCTGATGTCCCCACTTCATTTATCATCTCATTTGATCAGTATAGGAGGTACACAGGTCTGTTTGGCAGAGAGTTAACACAACTTTCTGAAATTGCTCATGTTTGTAATGTTCGGAGTAATTGCTGGAACTGGTAGATGTGGTGCAGACTAGTGATAGATAATGGCATTCAAATCCTTCATGATGTGGCATTGTTTGAAGGTATAACACACATCTTGAAGTGGGAGGTTGTTGGTGAAGATAAGATTCCCCCCCCCCCCCCCCCCTAAGCTTTTTCTTCTGCTTCTTACTTGATTAGGATCTCTTTGGGAGACGAAAAGCATGCTCCTGATGGAGCAATGCAGATGGCGGTAGGAGTACCAACCCCCCCTTTTCTTTGTCTCTTATCTTTTGTGTACATGTCTTCCAATATCAGTTGCAACCTCTTCCTTACCCACTCGCCACTTAATTCTTGCTTCTTTTTAAGGTACTCATATCAGTCTCAAACTTAGGTCAGTTTATAATACACTGCTGAAAATCACTTTACCATGAGATACCTAATGAAAATCTTTGTCATGTTCATATGACAAAGTTGATATATGTGAAGAAACACTCATACCATTTTTGAAGTAATTCTCTCAGATAAGCTGAATGTTATAGAGGAAAGAAAAACACAAACTTTTTTTTATTCATAGGAGCACAGAATTTTGATGTCATCAGACTTTCAACGTATCGAACAGCCTGTAAACTGCGGTTTGTACAAAAAAGATGTAATCGTAAGTTATAATTACTCTTTATCTTCAAAAATTTCTCATGCATGATTGTTTCAAATATTCTCCCCATGTGAATTTTAAGTACAGCAAGAGTAAGCAAATGTTTTATCAGACAATGGTAGCTGTTACTTAAACTAAACAGAGGTTAAATATATAATTAAAAAGAGGCAGCAATCTTTGTCCAATACTCTATAATAGCTTCAGTTTTATTCTTTAATGTTTCAAAAATTTAAAATATATGGGCCAGCTTGATGTATTTCAGTTGCCCTAAGTGTGGGATGCAGGCAGTCCCAAGCTATTTGAGCTCCTGTTCCATCGTGGTGTACCTGTGTACAGACCATGTACACACCGAGTGTCTGGATCTGATCATGGTGGCATATATGAAATGGAGCAACCGTAAAGAATTCTTTAAGCTCATACCATACTAGTCAGTGCAAGGTTTCTCATTCTCTGCCATGGTCCTTTGACCTTGGATAGCTCACCAAAGATTAATCCAAGGGTGAATAGGTGATACCACTTTGCATTCTGCTACCAGTGTTGAACTGGACAAAGCAAAAAGCGGAACCAACTAATGTACGCAGGAATAGGTCCCTCCTCCCAGTGAACTGGAATTAGTGTGTCTCTGGTGTGGAAGGGGACAGGAGAACAGCTGAGGAGTCCTGTAGAGGACATGTGCAACTGCACACTGCAAATTGTAGCTCCTCCGTAGTGCAGCTGACCCCGGGATGTTTGTGTCTCTTAGGGCTGTTGCAGCAGTACCCGCAGTGCCTTTAGTTTGATGGATGGCTTACAACTTTTTCATTCCTGTGGAAAAGTATTAGTTCTTGTCTGTAATTCATGCTTTTGAATGCAAAATCTCTCTTAATCAGTAGAGAGGTATTAAGAAATGCTAATTATAGTACATTGCACACATTGGGCCCAACTCGCTGATGCCATGCATATGCCTTGAGTAACCTTTACCATACGTGTATGTATAGATGAGGCTGTGCATTTATGATCTTTGTCTGGACCACAGGGTGATCCAGGGGCATATGCTTGGTGTGAATAGGTAGCTTGGCTTTTATTGTTGTGTGGCTTTTATGTGAGAAATATAAAGATGAGTTTTACGTAAGAAATGTTGGAGATCACACTCTTACTTCAGACCCTTTTTTATAAGGTAAGGAAGATAACGAAAGTTGTGAAGTTAGCAAGTAAGTCTGTCCTTTGTAACTGTTGGATCACGTTCAGGTTGGACTGATGGATTACTGTTGATCCTGAGATGTCTTCTCCCACTATCATGCATACCTTTCAAGCTTTGAAACATTTTATAATGTTATTCAATGTGGTTCTGCAGATCACTTACTGTGGTTTTGGAAAACTTTTTCTCTACATTGTTAACACTTCTTAGATATGCACTAAGATATGACAGGGTAATTTAGGGAAACTCTTTGGAGCTCTAGACCTATGTTTACAAAGTATTATGCTCTGGACTTGGCAACTGGATCAACTGGAAACAATCATAGTTTAACTGGAACATCAAGTTCCTCCTTCAATACCCAACTACTAGTCAGCATGAGGATGTTCAAAATTATTGTAACCAATTTGTAGTGTTTTTAGAATGTGGCTGATGTCTTTCTCAAATGAAAATATCTAACTCTGCTAAAACACACTGCATGATGATGGAAGATCGCTTTTCTCCTTTATGTAGTTTTTCTGTCAGAGTACCCAGACGTTGAAGGGTGGAATAAAAGGCACGCAAGATGTCTGGGCACTGCTCTGTTACTCATAGTTCATGTCAGCTAGTTTAAAGTATGAGTATTAAGAGTCTGTTTCTCACTTGGAATACAAATAAGTAACTGTTCATTCCAAAATAAAAGCTAACATAGTATTTGGAAACAGTACCATAAAAGTAAGCTTGCATGCATTACAGAAGAGAAGTTAATTTTTTTTCCTTTATTTTTAGTTCATCTTGTTGATATCTGGAATATGATTGAAGCCTTCCGAGATAATGGCCTTAACACTTTGGATCATAACACAGAGATCAACGTGTCTCGACTAGAAACAATCATTTCATCCATCTACTACCAGCTAAACAAACGCCTTCCTTCTACTCACCAAATCAGTGTAGAGCAATCCATCAGCCTCCTCCTCAACTTCATGATAGCAGCATATGACAGGCTAGTAACTCCTCTAGTTGTATTCTTAAACTAATTTTCTCTTTTAGTTAGATGAATGCAGCCAACAACTGCATGAGTCTCCGGCAAACTGTCCGCATGCTATTTCTCAAGTTCATGAAATTGTGTGTTGCACGTACACACACATATATTTAATATCATAGTAGTGCCTGCAGAGAATTTACATTGCCACTGCAGCAATGCTTTGTCTTAAAAATTACTTTCTTAAGAAAGATGAGTTAGTGCCTTCTGGAACTTGGAGACTGCTGTAAGCCGTGTATCTGAACTGAAGATGAAGTAAAACTGTGTTCTGCAGACTGTGATAGAACATAATGTTAACTTCATGGTGGTATAGCACTGTTTTTAAAAAGTGAAAGTGTTTCATTGAATCTTGATCAACAAGACCGTTTTATAATGCTGCCTTGTTTTGACAGTCAGCTTGGATCCTATTCTGACATGCTGTGACCCCATAAAGGCTAATTCTCATTTCTTGGCTGGAAGAAGCTTGATTTCTTGTTCAGGGTACTGTCTGGGCATTTCCTTGTGTCCAGTTTTATGAGTTTCTTTCACAGCCTCTTTCTTCAGGGTTCGGTCTGCTCATCTTCTTGAGTAGATGTGTCTCTGTGGGTTCTCTGAGTAGCAACTGCAAATCTTCCACTGTTGTTTAGCACTTCTTACTTTTTGTCTTATCTTTCTCACAGTCAGCTATTATTTCAGTCTTATCTTTCTTCTGCCCTCTCTCCTAGCAGTAGAGAACTGCTTGTGGCCAGGAAGCTGTCACAGAGACCGAGGAGTTTTACCCAAGACAATCTGCAGCACTGAATATGCCAAATAGTTGTTCTGTTTGTAATGTCCAGACTTTGATCATTTCCTAATGTGATGACTTCTTATTGTCACCAAACAGAAGCTAGGTCTCCCCCAAAAAAAGTCCCAAGTGTTCAGAACAATCCCTGTCTCACTAAGGACAGATAAAAACAACACAAAGCTCAGAGCAGGAAGACTGCTACGACAACAGAATCAAACGTGTATTTTCCTGTTTAGTTCTGATTTGGTATTAGTTGTGAGACGAGTTGTAAGGTTTAGCTGATGGGTTTAGCTATTCTGAGACAAATCGTACTAGAAAACTACAGAATTTAAAAATAGAAATGGTCGTGTTTTGGGGGACTGGCCCGAAAGATTGAGGCTTTAGTTAGAGATAATGTTTTTCTCCCCCACTGCCCCCAACCCTGCAAGTTCTGCCTCTTCTGGAACCCAAGCAGCATGCTTGATCCCAGCACAGTACAACAGCTTCTCTTTAGCTTCCTCTATCTGGTACGTGGGATTGAGAGAGAAGCTGGGGTGCTGCGCTGCGTTGTGCAATGGGAGAACCAAGAATAAGAGGAGAAGCAGGGCTGAGGCTCCCTCTCCAGGAGTTCATCAACATGGCAGACATTTTTTTTTTTTTTTTAAAAAAAGTATACATCTGCACTAGAATTGCATCATTGGGGTAGCTGTGTGGTTGTTTGAATGCAGATAGTCCAGTAGCTTCTTACAAGGTGGTCCTGGTGGTAACATCACAGAGTCATTAGCATTCCACCAAACAGGTACAGGAATCAGAGAGTTGACTAGCATCTTCCCCATGGAAATATTTAAGGTAGAGCTTATGTTAGGTAAGTATGAAAAATGCTCACAATGAACACTTCGCTGGGACCTGTAGAACAACACTGATCATGGTGCAGAAATGATGGCTCATACTGCATCAGAGGTGAGTTGTGAGGAGGAATGGCTTTGGTACGATGATCTTCGCTGCTTTCTTCCACAGAGCTTTGCATGGGTGTTTGACAGTTTATTCTGGGTCTGTTTTTCCCAATAGCCTCTCGTGGCTTTCCAAAGTCCCTGACCCATTACTGGCACCCCAGAGTTACGGCTCGTTCCATGACCCCCTTTGACTTTCAGAGCAATCAGGTTTTTATTTCATCGTTTCTAGAAATCGCATTGGATTTGACAGTGGATTTAATTGCTCCAACTTCTTTTTTCTTTTTAAATTGTAGGTATCAAACCACACTGTATGCTGGTAATAAAGCAGCGTGCAATAAGGGGGAGGGAGAGGGTGACCAGCAAACAAATGACGAAGTGAGTTGGCAAGCAAAGTGTGGAGTGATGTGATTAGGAGGAACCTCGTAATCAGCACAGCAGAGCTGGAAGGGGCATATGTGTATACATAAGGAAATGCTTACGGATCAGCATTATGCAGAAAGCTCTCGTGCCTTTTCTGGGAAATCAGCATGACCGGGTGCCTCTCTGAAGTGGCTGTACAGTGTTGCGTGCAGCATGGGGAACAAACAGGAAGAATGAGAGGTCTGATTCCTCTGGAGAGGACACGGTGGGAGAGCTGACACAACTGGAGTGCTGCAGTGGGTTCTTTAGGAGGGACAGACGAGGAGGGGGAGTTGCCCTTTACGTGAGAGAGCGGCTGGAGTGCATGGAGCTCTGCCTGGGGACGGATGGTGAGCCAGCTGGGGGTTTGAGTCAGGATTAGTGGGCAGACTGACATGGGCATCATTGCTGTGGGTGTCTGCTACAGACCGCCTGGTTAGGAAGACGCAGAGGATGAGGCTTTCTTCAGACAACTGGAAGAAGCCTCGTGTACACAGGCCCAGTCTTTTTAAACAAGTCCCCCAGTTCTGTTTCAAATCCTGAGAACTCCTGATTGTTACCGGAGTTTAAAAAATCATATTGAAAGTTTTGCCCTTTTTCCTTTTGATAGGCAATTCAGCAGATTGAATAGCATTGGTAGAAAAATAGATTTTGGCAAGCTGCTTAATAACTACACCTCTACCAGATTGCAGGGGGAGGAGTTTTGGGTTTTCTTCTTGATTAATAAACAGAATGTCAGCAGCAGCAGGCCTATATTGGAAGGCACCATAAGATATCTTTCCAAGGATAAGATTGTGTCCTGTGAGGAGATACTGATGGCTTTAGTCACTTGTTTTTTCTGGAAATTAATTCAAAGCTGAACTTTCTTTTGAGAGAAAATGAATTTCTATTGAAAAGAAAAGAGGGAGGGGGGCTAAGACTATAACTTGCGGAAATTTGAATTAGTAAGATTTGCTCAGCTAAGAGTGGAGGTCAAGGCTTGAAGAGGATGAACTTTTCAGACAACCAATTTCAGATGTAGTCAAGTCTTACTTTTTTTTCTTACACACAGAGAGAGTGCCAACTTAGTCCTTTGAGAAAGCTATTTAAGAGAAAAGAGAGAAACAAAGTAGGATAGCTGAGATCTTTACCTTGTTGTTAACTATATAGCCTTTATATAGCTTGAAATAAATATCTAATGTGTTTAGTTTTCTCCCTTTGTTTAGTTTCTTTAAACAGCTGTTAAAAGGGTACTGGATATCAACAAAGTGATGGCCTTTGAGTCACCATTCCTCTTCACAGATCTTCCTGCAGTTGTAGCTCTAGGAGAGATTGCCTCTCTTCTGTAGAGGGAATATTTGGAAGATACTCTGAGTCTGTATTAAAGAAATAGTATATTATATTTCAGGTACTTCTCAGTCTGAGAAAGGTTGAGAGCCTTTACCTCACCATGGAGTGTGTGTTACCCAAAGATATTTGCATTAACTCTGAATGTGGGAGGGGAAAAAAAAGTTATTTGGTCACTTCCTGATATCTCCATCTGGTTGCTTGTCTGTCATTGACATCAGACCTTGTCACTACTTTAATGCCATGAGCCAATATTTACTTCAAGTAATTTTACTCTTGACATTTTCCAAGTGCTAGTGTTCAAGTGCAAATGTTAAATGAGCATCTCATTTCCACTGAGAAGTATTGTAGAGTTCTTCCAGATCGCTTCTAACACGCATAGTGTATTTTCCCCATCATCGTATTTCCCATGATAGTACAAATTATCTGTCCCATACATTTAATTACAGTTACTTGAACATATTTTAATTCTTTTTCTCCTTTTATATGTGACTTAACTTTCTTGGTTGTTTATCAGTCTGTACCACTGTTGCTGTTTATAGTTAAGGATAATGACTCGGTACATTTCTGTTTGGCAATAAGTTGCTCGGAATTCCAAGAGCTTTTACCCACGTTTACACACGTTTCTTTTGCCCTGTGCACCACTAAACTAATGTTCTACCGACTTCACAGTGACAGTGGATTTACACCGAGATCGCCACACCGTGGCTGTCTAATATCATGTGTTGGAAGTTCTCCGACTCCTGTCTTTATTACTGTGAAAGGTGGTAGAGAAATTCAGGAGACGGGGAGGCGGGATGCATGCCTTCTGGGCCAGCACTAAGCTGGGAGAAACTGTTACTGATATCGGCTGCGCTGTGCTTTAACCCAGCCAGACGCCTTCTGTGTTTCTGGTGACTTGCTTCCCTCATAATTTCATCCTTATCTTTCTTTCTGGTAACAGGAGTTTAAATCAAGGAGTAAAAATTTAAAGCAACTAACAAAGGGTAGCAGAGGAAAAAAAGAGATGTTTTACAGTGAACAAATGTATTTTAATGGAAAAAATTAACACATTACTTTTTTATAGGATGGTTATGGGATGAACAAGACAAATTACACTGTCTTTATCTGTGCATTTTTCCTAATTCAGCAAGAAAATTTGATTTGTGATTAGATACTTGTTAACTCTTCCAATATATTAAAAATGCTATTTTATCACTGTTTGAATGTTATATTAAATCGTTTTGGCAGATCTTAGTAGTTAATGGAGGGCGTTTATGCATTTCTTTCCTAGGCCTCAAGTATTTTTGTTACTTATCATTCTATGCAGTAATTACTTACCGTGTAATTTTTTTTCACAGTGAGGGCCATGGGAAGCTGACGGTATTTTCAGTGAAAGCTATGTTAGCAACAATGTGTGGTGGTAAAATACTGGACAAACTAAGATGTAAGTATTTTCAAGCAAATCAAACCATTTTATGAAATATTTTGTTTCCATTACTGGCCACGTTTTTTTTTATTGTATTAAGTTCTGAAAGCTAACTTTTTTGCTTATTCAGCCATCTTTATATGGAAATGAAGCTTGCTATATTAATGTTTTTGTTACACATGCCATCTGCTGGCCGTGAAACATACTGAGTTTGTTATTGAGTAGGCTTTACAAGTACATTTGTTTATTTTGAAATGCTTGGGCGCTTCTTTAAATGTAAAACTTCAGGTCTGATTTTTCTGATAGTAATGTCAAATTTGTTGCCATTTCCCCTGTTTTGAGGACGCTGGGGGGCTTCCGTGTATCTTCCGCTTCCTCTGAGGTGCTCTCTGCATCTTTTCATTCTGTAATTCCAGCTTCTCAGTTCTTTATTTTTTAACTCTCTTTTTATTCTCTTCATCAATCTTACTTCCTCTTTTCTTGTTTCCATGAGCCTTCTGCTGTATCAGTAGAGAATCAGAGATACCCATAAACATTGTTTTTGTCCTTTAGTAGTAATTCTTGTTTTCCTATCTTTCTTAATGGCAAGGTGTACTGTTGTTATGGGTGGTTTTCTTTTCATTTCCACCCTGAAAAGTTGGGAAGATAATCTTACTGTCAGTGCCAGATTTTACTGTTCAGGTCTTGTCATTTTCACCTCACTCTAAATGCCTTTTATGAAAGTTATCTTGTAATAATTCATTCCTCCTAATCTCCATGGTTGTCATTCACTGTAAATAATTCTTTAGACTTTTCTACATCATTAAGCTTCTTTATTATATTTGCTTTAAAACTAGCAATGTGAAATACTAGTGTGCTGAATTAAACTACATGACAAGGTCTGAAAAATAGATAGTGAGAAATCATTGCGTGCATGTATTGATATTATGGCTGCACATGTTTCAGTACCAGGAAATGCCGTTTTTTAAATCCAGTAGCAACTACAAAACTCTCCGATTTAAAAACAAAGCTGCAGGTGACTAAAGATTAGTGTTAAATAAAGGGGACAGGCATATATGACAAAGGATATTTAAGACTTCTTAAGCATTTTTAACAAATTCATTACCTCTATAAAACCTGCAAGATCAAACGCTGGGGGAAAAAGATAGAGGCTATATCTCCTCAGTAAAAGATTACATTTTGGATTTAATTAGGATAAGATTTGAGGAGGTTACAGTAGATGAGCAGTTCAGCACAGGCCTGGGACAGTAAAGGAGCATTATTTCTAGAATTGCAAGAGAATACTGAAACACATCAAGAAAATGGCAATGTGACCTTTTAGTGGAAAAGGCGATTAACCACAGGAATTAAATGTTATAGGAATCAGTAAACTTTTGATGTTTTCAGACAAAAACCTAGATATCGTTCTGGAAGTTATATTAAGCCTCAAGTTATTAATTCCAAAGGTGGCTAGTTAAGATGCTTTCGCCTGAAGGACACCTCATTTAATAGTGCTATTTATCAGGTGTGTCTAGTCTTAAAGCTTAAAATTTGTGCATTTAATGTACTGTTCTTTCTCTCTCTCTCTCTGTCTTTTCATAATGTCTGCTTTTCTTCATAGCATTTGAAGATTCCTTTTTCTTTTTTCTTATTCTGTTGGCTCCTGTTTCCTTTGCCACTAACTTTCTTCTTTATAAAAATCCTTAGCTGATGTTCATACACTTTGGATGAAAGGCTTTTGACTGCTTTCACTGAATAGTGCTGCTCCTTATAGTTTTGTTATATTCTGGTTGTAGTGCCATTTACTTATTCTTTCTTGTATCTTATCATAGAATCACAGAATGGTTTGGGTGGGAAGGGACCTCTAAAGGCCATCTAGTCCAACCCCCCTGCCGTGGGCAGGGACATCTGCAACTAGAGCAGGTTGCTCAGAGCCCCGTCCAGCCTGACCTGGAATGTTTCCAGGGATGGGGCATCCACCACCTCTCTGGGCAACCTGGGCCAGTGCTTCACCACCCTCAGCATAAACAATTTCTTCCTTATATCTAGTCTAAATCTCCCCCCGTTTAGTTTAAAGCCATTCCCCCTCGTCCTGTCGCAACAGGCCCTGCTAAAAAGTCTGTCCCCATCTTTTTTATAAGCCCCCTTTAAGTACTGACAGGCCGCAATAAGGTCTCCCCGGAGCCTTCTCTTCTCTGGGCTGAACAACCCCAACTCCCTCAGCCTTTCTCCATAGCAGAGGTGTTCCATCCCCCTGATCGTTTTCGTGGCCCTCCTCTGGACCTGGTCATCTGACCTTTAGTTTGCATTGTACTTCTGGGATCTTTCCTCCAGTGTCTGCTGTCCCTTTTTTCTTGGCGCACTTATGTTTGGATGTGGAGCATCATTTTCAAAGAGCGTGCAGCTTTATATTTGACATATTTTGGACAGTAGCACTTCTGTCTTTTTTTAATTCAGTGTTAAAACTCAGTTCCTGTCCTTGCCTTTTCAGTATGTCGCTCGCACTGACTTGCCACCATTTGGTGTTTCTGGGCTAGTTCTTATGACAGGACTAACTGTTGACCACACCTATTTAAAACCTGGTTTTGGTGAGGGTTTTCTTCTTGTTGTTCTGTCAGGTGTAGTATCTTATGAGTCAACTGAGAAAGAAAAATTTCTTTATCTGTAACTGTAATGCTGATTTGCCACTGCTTTGTATGGTCATGGCACTTTCTTCACGTGCATTGTCTGCTGTGGACACTCCTCTGTCACTTCTGGATACTCCCCTGTCCCCTCATGCTCTCGTTGTTGTCTCTGCTTCGTTGGAGACAAAGTTGAAGACTGGGACCAGCTCACTGTTATTCTCTAAAATGCTCATAGTGCCATGTGCAAGGTTAGACACAGAGGCAGACCCTCGGCGCATGATTAACAAAATTGTCCAGGAAAAGGGGATTTTGGCTAATTTGGAATTGAGATTTTTAGGAGTATAGGAAATCTGTGCAGGAGGGAAAAGCTTTCTCTAAACCAGGATAGAATTAGGCTGTGGACTTTTCAGACAAGGTCAAAGGACCGCTTTCTGTGGAGTGTGGGAGAAAATCTGAGATTCAGGACAGTAGGAACTTGTAAACCTTCTGAAGGCAGAGGAGAAGAGAGGAAATGTGTCATGTTGTTAGCAGGGTAAGTTTCTGAGTATCACCAGAACTCAATAAAAGTAATAAAATAGCTGAACTGTTACTTGTTGGTTACCTGTCTTTCTGAAAACTTTCTAAGAGGCAAGGGAATGGGAAGAAGAAAGTGTCATGTGAAGTTTGGGAGGGGAGATGTGGGGAGCTGCAGGCCTGTATACCTGGCACACGTTCTGGGCAAGCTGTTAGTAATAAAAATAGAATTAGTTGACGCATGGATAAATGAGATTTTATTGTTGGGGGAAATGGCTTTTGTGAAGGGATGCCTTATAAAACCACAGGAGTTCATTAAAGGAGGCAATAAAAAAACAGATGGACAAAAGGGTTCTGGCTGATACAGACTTCTTGGATTTCTGAAAGGCATTCACGAAGGTCCCTTATCAAATGCTTAAAGACATTTAAAAGTTTGATGAAAGGGATTAAAGGTGGGGTCTTTGTGCGGGTAGAAGATTTGCTAAAAGGAACCAAAAAAGAGCAATAAACATCCTTTTTGTATATTGAGGTTGGTGGATAGTGCTGGACCTAAACTGTTTTTAACACTGTCATAAATGATCTGGAAAGATACAGTGAAAGGTGACAATTTGATACAAAGTAAATCAGCGTAGTAAAAGCTAAAATAGACTGAAGTGTTGTAGTATCATCTGACAACGCTGAGTAACTGTGAAATAAAAAGGTAGGTGAAATTCAGCGTGAATATATGTAAAGTGGTGTATGCTGGAGGAGTGAAGTGTAATCCTAACGTGATGCAGAGAAAGATGAGCTAAGAAAGTTGTTGTTGCTCAGATGAGACATCTTGGAGCTATACTTCTATGAAGATGTTAACACTCTGTTTAATGGCTAAAAACCATATGAAATGTTACAGAGGGGAAGGACGTGAAGAACAAAGCGGAGAGGTAAAGGCACTGTATAAATCCATGGTGTCTTTATGCTTTGAATGAGTGCTGCTCTAGTACCCCCGTCTGGTACTCTGCCCGTTCCAGTTCTGATACATCTTTTCTGAGAAGAACAACAAAGATCATCAAAGGTAGAGAAAGCTTTCTGTACGAAGAACAACTAGATAGAGCAGGATTCTACAACCTGGAAAGAAAAATGGTGGTGAAAGGATAGTGTTCTTTAAAATCATGAGCAATGTGTTAGTGGTGAACAGAAAACAGTTGCTCCTTTCCTCTTCCAGTACAAGAACTAAAGGGCTGTAACTGAAATTAGCAGTGACAGACTGAAACAGCAAAAAGCAATACGTCTTTAAACTTTACCAAAGGATGTTGTTGGTATCAAACGTTTACACCAGTCGATTACTCCTTGAACCAATTTCGCTGAAGGCAAATTCATCAAAGGTTGCTGAATGCAAAGATGCTCTCAGTGAGTGGAGGAATATTCTGGGCAACGTGCTTGCCTGAGCCATCTGCTGTTGGGATAAACAGACTTTTGATCTGATCTGCCTCAGCTGTTCTCATATTCTTTATTTCTTCTTCTGATCATTATGAATATGCTGTCTTGTTTTTTTCCCTTTCCTGTCTTTCCCACCTGTCTCTGATTACTGACCCATTTCATCACTGAACTTCTGTTTCCAGTTTACTTGTTCCCCTGATTCTACCCCCACTCCTGCACTGCCTCCGCTCCCTTTCCTAAGCAGGCTGTCAGCTCTGGCTCAGCTGGAACGTGAGGCTTTCTGGAAATCCTGGAAGTTGTAAATTTTTTTTTTTTTTCCCCCCTCATCTCATAATTTATATGAATGATAGTAACTTGGTCTCTGTACTTGCATATGCACAGGCTTATTTTTTTTTTAAATCTGAAAATGTGAACAAATGGAGTGTTTTTCAGTCCATACAGTGTCTGGCAGCACATATGAAATGGGACTTGTTCAATGATACCACTTTGCTGCCTCTGGAAAAGATTATTTCCTGTGACATGATATTCCTTGCAAAGGAGTTCCTTTACGTGGTGTGCAAGGTAGGAGTTGTAAAGCCAGCCTACTGCTATGAACTTTATGATTTTTTTGTCATAGCTTTTTAAGCCCAAGAAATGCCGTATAAAAATGCCAAATTTTGTGGATTCGGATGACTTCATTTTGGCATTCAAGTAGATTCATTGTGAAGTAATTAGTGTCTCCTTCCATGTCATTTCTGCAAGTAAATTGCAAACAGAACTTCAAGTAAATCAAGACTCCATCCTGCTCATTTTAAGGGCTGTCTGACTTTTCCAACGACTGGCTCTACCTGTGTGGTGCTCCTTGGCTCCCTTGCCTCACTAGCTCCTTTTTCCCTCTCACCATCTGGCTCTGATAAGCCTTTCGTGCTTACTGAAGTTCACCCTCAAAATTCATACAATAATGTATGCTAAATACTAGGTTTCACATAATAAAGGTCCTGAAGGTTAATCTGCTGTAGATAAATTAGTCTAATTGTGGGGTTTTGATTTTGGGGAGAGGGTATTTTGTTTTTTGGAGGAGTGGGGGTGAAAAGGGAGTTATTTGTTTTAGTCCTAATCAGTGGACCAGAGTAGTAGTAGTAATAATATGTGGTTTGTTGTGGTATCACATCTATTCAAACTGAACAAGCTCAGTGCATGATTTTATACAGGCTTTTTTACATCTCGTTTGTTTATTACAAATGTTAGGAGTTGCCACAACAGCTGATCTGATAGAGGTAAGGCTGCTGCAGTGTCATGTCCCCAGTCCACCAGTGGTGAGGATGGGCATGCGTTCCCAGTAGGAACATGCACACACAGCCACATGGATCGGATCAACACAGACAGAAAACACCCATGTGAATATGAACAGCACCAATGACCTGGTTCTGTTCCCTCCTCGGCCTGATCAGGATGAAAGTCTGTTAGTGGCATAAATATATACATATATGCACATGCCTGTACAATATGGATCCCTCCAGTGACTGGCCTTAGATGTTCATCTATCTAGTAGCTGGTCCTTGGGGCCTCTGAGATCCTCTGCTCTCTCCAGCATCTGTCCCAGACTTATGACCTCTCTGATACCTAGCTCTCAAACCCTAATCACTAAATTTTCCTCCAAAAGCATCTTCATAATCTCCTTGTAGGTGCGTGGGTGGTGTAATTAGGTCTTAGTGTCTTATCTTCTCCAGGCTGAACAATTGGTGTTTCCTCAGCCTGTCCTCAAAGGATAAGTGCTCCAGCACGCTGACCATCCTTGTAGCCCTCTACAGAGCTCACTTGAGTTTGTCCTTCATATTCTGTGATTCTCAACAATTCTGTGATTCTGGGGGGTCCCAAAACTGGACAAAGTACCTAGAGGAGGTCTAACAAGTGCTGAGTGGAGGAAGATAATCACTTCCCTCTACTAGCTGAGCTCCTGTTCATGCAGCCCAGGATGCCGTTGGCCACCTTTGCTGCCAGAGCATGCTGCTGGCTCATGTTCAGCTTGTGACCTCAAAACCCACAAGGACCTTTCCAGCAGAGCTGCTCTCCAGCCAGGCAGTCCCCAGCCTGGATCGCTGCCAGAGTCTCTTCCTTCCCAAGGGCAGGACTCTGCATTTGTCCTTTTTGAATTTCATACAGTTCCTGCTGGCCCATTCCTCCAGCTGGTCTAGGTCCTGCTGGGTGGCAGCCCTTGCCCTCAAGGGTATCACCTGGTCCCCTCAATTTGGCATCATCTGCAAACTTGACAAGAGTGGACTCTGGCACCTCTCCCAGATCATCAATAGACATGTTGGAGAGGACAGATTCCAGCAGTAGTCCACTTGTTATTGGTCTCCATGTAGAATTTGACCCATTATCCACTACCCTCCAAGCCTGATCATCCAACCAGCTACTCGCCCATCTGGTTGTTCACCCATGCAGACTGTGACATCCCAGATTGGATACTGGAATATTGGGGGGGGGGGGGGGGGAGTAAAAAGCCTTGCTCAAGCTGAGGTGAATGACACCTACAAGTTCAGTCATCTTATCACAGAAGACAATCGAGATGGTCAGGTGTGATTTAGCCTCAGTAGGTCCATACTGATGGATCCCAGTCACCTTTTCTTTCCTGTGCCCAGGAATGTGTGCCAAGAAGATTTGCTCCATGATTTTCCCAGGAACCAAAGTGGGGCTGACTGGCCTGTATTTCCTTGGATTGTCCTTTTGACCTTAATACATACCTTGGATTAATGCCAGAAAACCTGCATGTACATGCACGCACGCACACAAAAGCACAGTCAAACAAATTCATCTGTTAAATTTATTTTCTTGGATTTTACCGGTATTAAACCCAGTATTTAACAAATATTTTATGAATTTGTACAATAAAAATTGACAGCTTCATAGGAATTGTGAGACGCAGGATACAGTCAAGGTCAAGACCCTAGAAAATGAGGGTGCCAGGTTTTTGTTGCTTTGTTTTTAACTTGCTCAGAGAAATGGTAGAGCCTTCAGCTGAAACTGTACAAAGCATCAGGCAAACACCATGATCGGAAAATGCAGAACAGTCAAATTTGGCAGTTACAAGCAACTGAAAAGAGGTTCTCGAGGGAACTGTTGGCCAGGTTTAACAGATGATATTATGAGCTCTGTTCTTAATGTAAAAGTTTTACTACAAACATTTGAAAAAAGGAAATAGCGAGTTGCACAAGTACCGTTTTACGTTGGCATTTTGGGGACTGAGCAGTGTTTTTTGTAGTTCTAAATTTTTTATTCTCTCAGGTTTAAAAAAAAAAAGTTCATAGCATAGTTGCACTGAACCGAAATTTTATGAGAATTAAAGTATAATACCTTGTCATCAGGAAACTTTATTAGCACATGCCTGTTGTGACCTTGAGGTGAGCTCTTGAGAAATTATACTGTTAGCCACTGTTTAGCTTGAGGTTTTCTCTTTGAGGGTAATTTACTGCCCTTTAAAAGGGCAGATGTCTATATAATTATATCCTACTAATCTTTATCTCTTCCAATTTCACTGGTAATTTCCCATGTGGAAGTTTCTCACGTAAACGAGTTCAACTTTACTTTGACTGTAAAACCACTTTTTTTATGACCGCAAGATACAGGTTAGTGGGGTTTGTTTGGTTTCGGTGGTTTTATTTATTTATTTATTTATTTACCCTTGATATAGCTGGTTCTATTTTTATCTCATTTTCAACTTATTTCCATAGCTTTAGTCAACTTTCTCCTTAAAATCATCTAGATCTTGCATACTGTTGAGTTCAGGTTAGTAGACCGTATTTGCCCAGAAGATTTCTGTTCTTTTTTAAGTAGAAGTACTGTCATGTTCCAGTCATGTTCTACCAGTCCCACCTTGACAGATTTATTACTAGACCTTCAGTTTTTGTGCATGTGACAGTTCTGGAATGATTCTGATCTAGAATGGATTAGGATTCTGGAATTTTGGCGCTCTAATTAGTTTTAGTTGTTTCCATAGTTTTCATTTGTGTGCATTTTGATGTTGACTTTTCTTCCACGTTCAATTTTCAGGTAAAATTTAATTTTTCTGCTTGTCTTAATTTTCTAAAATACAGCATTCCCCCCTGACCTCCACTGATCTTTTTTTTTTTTCTTCTTCTTCCCCCCCCATTATTCCTAATACGCCTTATAAGATTATTCAACAAGGGCTTCAGACCTTCACTTCAAGCTTGTCTGCTTAGCCAGTGATACAAACTCCAGATAGCTTTATCACCCTTAACTTAGATATTGTAGGCTTCTTCATGAGCTCGTTCGTTCAGGAGATTGGAATAATTTCTCTAGTTTACTAGGAATATTCCTTTCTGAAATAGTCTTTTTTTTTTAATTGACCTAGTTTTGATCGCTTATTTTCTGTCAACATATCCTTTTTGATGTTTAATTACGGATGGTGTCTTAAATAACCTCATAGATGATTCAGTGGGTGTTTAGTGAAGAATTCTGGTATCTGTCACATCTTCGAAAATTTTAGGTCTTACTAATATTAGTGCTCTTATTAGAGAAATCTTCATTTATAGAGTAATTTGACTCTGCAAGTATATCAGAGACTCAGTTTTGCTGTTTGAGAGATTTGTCTTTTCCAAAGAGATTTTTGATCCCAGGACAGTTCTGCTTTATCTGTATGCAGCTGTCCTAGTATTTTATATGACATCATTTTCTTATAATGCTATCTACACATCTTCTCCTGTATTTTTTACCTTTCCTGAGACATGAGAGCTGGGAGCTTTGGGTTGGTCGTGTGGAATGGCTGGAGCAGAGGGCTTGGAGGAATTGAGCTCTGTGCAGTAAGGGGATAGAGGGACTCCAGAGCAGGAGGCTCAGGAGACGTCCTTCCATCCACGTGCCCGTGGCTAGGAGCATGGCGTGGGAGTGAAAATACCTGCAGAGCTGCCCTCCTCCCTGCCACCTTCTGGGACCACCCTCCCTATCTTTCTTTTTCCATATATACACAGGATTGCTGAACATCTTGCTCGATCCTCTTTTTGGTTTCAGAAATGTATTTAGCCCCACATAGCTAATTGAAAAGCATACCTCGTCTCATCATAAACATTTTTCTTGTGTAAGGACAGAAGTTCCTATTCTAGCTCTTCAGTGTGCGCAGCATCTCTGATATAAAATTAGATCAGATTTCCTCTTCCCCATCTACTCAGCTGCATGCCTCACATGTTTTATCCTCGGAGATGGCAGTCATTGCACCCCGGTTTCTGACTGCTTTATTTCTGATGCTCTCTTCTAATGCTGTGTTACTTAAATTTAACATGCCGTTGACGTGCACCAGATTTACCAGGAGTTTTGACTTTGTGATTCTTACAACTTTTTTAATTCTAGGAGACTTCTCAAAGGATTTTATGTAGTTTTATTTTGAAGGTGTAAACATGAAGATGTAACGTTCTGTAACTTCTATAATGCCTCCTAGCTTCTGCTTTCTTGCTGTTACAGTTAATGCACTGGCAGAATCTTTTCTCAAGACTGGGTGAGATGGGATGGAGGAAACAGGAAGATTTATATCATAGCATGTTTGAATATGTTCATTTATAAGTTTTATCTTGATAGCAAGTGATAAGAAATTATGTTCAGAACAAAACAAAAAGAAATTTCTTGGGGTTTAAATGGATTGAAATAATTTTTTTCTTTTCTGTAGTAAGCATGTATTTACTATAGGGTTTTATTATATTTCCTTACAGATATTTTCTCTCAAATATCAGATTCAAATGGACTAATGATATTTACAAAGTTTGATCAGTTTTTGAAAGAAGTTCTAAAACTTCCAACAGCTGTGTTTGAGGGGCCTTCTTTTGGATACACAGAGCATTCTGTACGGACCTGTTTCCCACAACAAGTAAGAGTTAACAAAACAGGATTTTTGTATTGCTTGTTAATATAGTGCTTTCTTCTGAAGTCCACCGGCTGCTTTGGTTGTAGTTTGTATGGGGTTTGGAGGGAGCGGGGTTGGCAATATACACTATATAACCTAAGCAGTTTGAGGAAAGTCTGGATAATTTAAATAGTATGTCTAGGTTTTAGGCAATTAAAGGATTTTGCACAATTTTAGATTGTTCCCCCTCCTTGAAAGGACACTTCTGTTCCCCATCAGAAGAACAGCAAGGATGACCTATTTCTTTTCTAAAACATGAAACACGGCATTTTTACTATTTTCCCTTGATTTTTTTTTTTAAGCTTTCTTGTATGTCAAGAGTATTAGTTTCAACAAATCGCTTGCTAGTTGGTTGGGTCTGTACAAAATAAATATGTTGTGTACACATAGTTTATTTTTAAATCAATTTCACTGTTGTGCTTATTGGTATAGCTGTTTTTTCCAAAACATTTCCATTACAAGTAATGTTTGGAGCAGATGTTGTAGTAATGATCTTAAAAGAGCTTTTTATTTCTTTATACATTTTAGTTGTAATTTAATTGTTCCAAGGATTTGTTTCTAATTTGAGATAATGTAAATAGTATAAATAATCCTTAAATCAACTGTAAACATGAATCTAGATAATCTTAGGCCTAAAATTAAATGTTTATACTCTGGTCTTGGTTATGTTGTGGAAGAAATATTTCTGAAGTATTTAGAATTTATAGTCACTTTTGCTAAATTTAAGTTAATTAGCAATTAGTATATTTGAAATACAACACAGTAGGAAACAGCCTTTGATTTAGGAAATGATGAGGGCTGCAGCTCATCTGTGAGCTACTGAAGACGGTTTTGTTTTACTAACAGTTTAATTAATAAATTTTTTTTTTCTGTTTCAATACCTGCTGAGGCATTTGTCAGCCATACTTGTTCCCGCAGACGTGCCACCCTTTCTGTTATGTCAGTGCAAGCCATTTATGCACCTAGGGAAACTGATCCGATCAAATCAAATTTCGTGTAAGTGGCGCTGCTGTTGAATGTAAAACCACAGCCTCACTTCGGAGCCTCACTTCAGAAGTCAGACATTGGATTCTAAGCTCTACGTGCTCTTTCCATTGTCTGCAAAGGCAATGGGGATGGGTTTTTAGTTTTGTTGTGAAGCCTACGCTCTGGAAGTGACCGTTTCTCACTTACCCATGAAGAGGCTAGTATAGCTAGCTAGACCTTGACAGTTGACTGAGGTTTCTAAGATACTTGATGCAGATCTCACCATGGTAGCCAAGTGAGGTGTAGTAACTGCCCATTCGCACGTGGCTTGCCTGCAGCATGTCTTAGCGCTCTTTGACTTTGGCTCCCATGAACGAGAAAGCTAATTCTTCATATTGATTCACTTTTAGAAATTCCTTTGCTCTAATCTTATTCAGCAAAACAAAATCTCTAGTGTAAGGCCAGGTTTGTAGAGAGTGGTAATGTTTTTTTAATTAATCCAGATATACACTGTACCCCAAGACAGTTCTTTCATTTATTTGAAAACATTGAAGCAAAACAGGTCCTGGGAAGTAGATGGACAATCTGTCTTAGATTTAATTTCATTTTCTTATGCCTCCCAGGTTTGAAAATAAACTTCCCAAAGGTACTTCTGTGATATTCTCCTGTTACAGCCTATCATTTTGCTGAAATTCTCTCCAGATGGCATTGGAGAGAGCTCTGTGCAGTAGACTTTGGCATTTACATGATGGACTTATAAGCTACATCTGTACTAGTTAACTAAACAGTGCCAGGAGCAGTTTTGTGGTCCTAAGGCTAACTGGAACGGTCTAACCACTTCCATGCTATTAAACACTCTTATTCCCTCAAGCAGGGTGGTTACATGGAAACTGTTTATTAAAAATGATTCCTAGCTGATATTAACACCTGATCTGGATGCTGGAATCATTTGGGAGAGTGAGTGGTTAAATCAAGCACGGGTTTAATAACATAAAAGCATGCATGATTGAGTTTTAGTGCCAGGAACATTCCCTGGTGTTACTTAAACTACCAAGAGACAAATCCTTCCTGGCCAGCTGTGGTTCCTGGCTATTCATGGAGGTCCTGGTTCTGGGAGCCACTTCTTTGAGTGCAAAAGGATAATAATGTACTGCTGTCTGAGTGGTGAAAGGGCAGATAGGCAAAAAGTGTCAGTGGTTGTATACACTCCACAACTCTTGTTTCATTTCTTGGGTCACAGATGGAATAATTCAAACTTGTTGCCCACGCAAAATGGAGTTTATTGGGATGCTTTTGGCAAGAGCCACATTCTTTGTGATGGCTTCCAGATGTATAAAGAGCTTCCAGTAATAATTTACTATTCTAGGTCAAGTGAGGGCTTCCACAGATGTAAGATATCATGTCATACTTTTCTTAAGACTTTTGTTCACTTGGCTACAGTCCGTCTATTTGTCATAGAGATGTTGTATTACCATGACATTCCCTGCCTTAGTCACAATCTTTCTGTGTTTATGGCACAGCCTGTCCTGTCGTTGCAGAGGTGTGTCCATTTTATATCTCATTTACAGAGCAGTTCAATTGCAGTGTTTCTGCTGAGCTGAGAAGTTTACTTCAGAGACTTGGGAGCTTGGGAGCCAGGAGCTTGGCTTCTGTAGAGTCAAACTGCACATTATTCTGTTGAAACTCAGCAGCACAAACCGTACAAGCAGGCCTAGGTAGGCATTGATTTGTGCATATGTTACTCACATAAAAGCTTTGCTAAAGCATTGGCTGACTTAGGCTTCATGGATGGTATGGCTGATAGCTGAACTGACTGCACAAGCTTAACAGTGTCAGAAGGATGGTCAGGATGTGCGGTCTTGTTAAAGCAAGTAATAAGGATATGTTTATTAAGGACAGGATGGTCCTGTGTATAAAGGATGGTGTAAGAATACTCTGATAGAGTTGCAGTTTAAGCACAAGATGCAGGACAGTTAGAGATACAGGTGGGGTCTAATACACAGCTGTTTAGATCAGTATAACTTGTTTTGATCACTGTAGACTTAAAAATCACATATCTCTGTGTTGGCTCAGGGGATGTGGTTTTGTGCCAGTATTTTGTGGGGAAATATATGCATTAACAATTTGTTGGAATAAGCATGTTGGCAGTGTAACAATAAAACTGTCTGAGTTTTTGCTATTGAAGCAAGCCTATGGTATTCTTCTAACTATAAGAATAGCATTGGTATAACCTGCCACTGCACCCACCTGCAAGAAGATCTGAGACTACAGAGCTTATTAAGATAAGTAGGTATGCTAACAGCAATTCTGAAAACAATTATTACAATAGGATAGTGAGTAAGCAGGTGATTACAGAAAGCATCAATGCAGAAATGCATTTCTTCTCCTGGGGAGCATTTGACCCTCGTGAGTGGCTGTGCCTTCACATTTACTAATTTTCAGTTTATGTTCTTGGAGTTCGGAACCTGCTGGCAGACTATTTGGTTGTTTTTGCATCACAAATGGTGACTGAGTGATGTTTTTGTGGTTGCTCCATGGTTGGGTTCTGAACCCAGTAGGAAATGTTAGACTAGCTACAAGAAAGGGCTTTATCTAGGCTCCTTCTCTGACAGGTTCATAATTTCCAGGAGGAGGAGACTGCTGTTTGCTTTCCTGTCAACTCAGCCATTACCAAGAATGCCTATGCCCAGACAGACAAGATGTAGTACTGACGATGCTGCATGATTCTTTTTGGTCAATTCGTTGCAAAATATCCTACCTGTATCAGTGGGAAAAAATCCCCCAAAGCCTGTGTCTGTACTGCCCTCTTGTGAACTACATGGAAGTTGCATCACTCCATACACAGGCTTTGACAACTCATAAGGTTCTCACTGCTTAAAGGGAACCAGTTTTTTTTCTTTGAGGAACATCCTTGTCTATAGCAGAAAGAAGCTCTCCTGCTAGGTTTAGGTTCTTCTGCCACTGTGTGTATCATGTATCACTGTCTAATCATAGAATCATAGAATAGTTTGGGTTGGAAGGGACCTTTCAAGATCATCTAGTCCAACCCCCCTGCCGTGGGCAGGGACATCTGCAACTAGATCAGGCTGCTCAAAGCCCTGTCCAATCTGACCTTGAACACTTCTAGTGATGCGGCGTCCACAACATCTCTGGGCAACCTGCTCCAGTGTCTCAGCACCCTCATCATAAAAATTTCTTCCTCATGTCCAATCTAACCCTACCCTCTTTCAGTTTAAAACCATTGCCCCTTGTCCTGTCACTTCACTACAGGCCCTGGTAAAAAGTCAGTCTCCATCCTTATTACAAGCCCCTTCATATATTGAAATGCCACAATAAGATCTCCCCAGAGCCGCCTTTTCTCCAGGCTGAACAACCCAAACTTTCTCCATAGGTGAGGTGTTCCAGCCCCCTGATCATTTTTGTGGCCCTCCTCTGGACCCACTCCAACAGGTCCGTGTCTTTCCTGTGCCGTGGGCCCCAGAGCTGGACGCAGTGCTGCAGGTGGAGTCTCAGGAGAGTAGAGGGGCAGAATCACCTCCCTCGACCTGCTGGCCACGCTTCTTTTGATGCAGCCCAGGATACAATTGGCCTTCTGGGCTGCGAGCGCACATTGCCGGCTCATGTCCAGCTTTTCATCCACCAGTACCCCCAAGTCCTTCTCGGCAGGGCTGCTCTCCATCCCTTCATCCCCCGGCCTGTATCGATGCTGGGGATTGCCCCGACCCAGGTGCAGGACCTTGCACTTGACCTTGTTGAACTTCATGAGGTTCACACTGGTCCACTCCTCAAGCCTGTCCAGGTCCCTCTGGATGGCATCCCGTCCCTCAGGTGTGTCAACCGCACCACTCAGCTTGGTGTTGTCGGCAAACTTGCTGAGGGTGCGCTCGATCCCACTGTCTATGTCACTGATGAAGATATTAAACAGCACCGGTCCCAGTACGGACCCCTGAGGGACACCACTCGTCACTGGTTTCCACTCGGACCTTGAGCCATTGCCTGTAACTCTTTGGACACAGCCATCCAGCCAATTCGTTATCCATCTAACAGTCCATCCATCAAACTCGTGTCTCTCCAATTTAGTGGCCAGAATGTTGTGATGGACTGTATCAAAGGCCTTACAGAAGTCCAGGTACATGCCATCCATAGCTCTTCTCTTGTCCACTGATGCAGTCACATTATAGAAGGCTGCTAGATTAGTCAGACATGAGCTGCACTTCATGAAGCCATGCTGGCTGTCTCCAGTCACCTCCCTGTCTTCCATATGTTTCGACATGTTTTCCAGGAGGATCTGCTCCGTGATCTTAACAGGCATGGAGGTGAGGCTGACTGGTAGTTCCCAGCATCCTCCTTTTTACACTTCTTAAAAATGGGTGTGATGTCTAATGGATCCTGAGTCTTGTCTCCAGAAAACTTGTCTGTCTGTGAGCCGTATTTATTATTTGGAGGAACCTTCATACTCTTGTGTATGAAACAGTATGAGAGATGAGAGCCAAGTCAAAATTGGGAAACTTGGAGGCATATTTATGAAGTTGTACAATACCTATACAAGTGAGCAACTAGGAAATTATGTTAAGATTTGAAACATACAATCTGCACATCAATTACAGACAATGCTGCCACTTAACATCATTAGCACGGTGGTTCCTGGTTACGCGAGCAGCCCTTTCTGGTCTCAGACATCGCATACCACGATCAGTTAATTCCCAGTTAAAAACTGTGGTTCTCCTTCTATCAGAAGGCTTCATTCAGCATATTTAGAGTGTTTCATGGCCTTACTGAGATGTGCATTTGTTAAAAGATTTCGGATTTCTTCACCCCCAAAGAGTGGAGAAGGTAGGTTGACCGTGTGTTGTTATTAATAACCCGAAGGATGACTTGGCTGTGAGGCGGAGGGAAGGCTGGGATTGCCAGGCAAGATCCAGGCGTTCGTTCTTTTCCAGGTAGTGTGTCTGATGTCATATCTGGCAACGGAAATTCTTGGACTCTCTTGTAGCAGCAGTTAACTGTTCAGGAAAGGCGTTTCATTTACTAAGCAGAGAGACTGGAACAAGGACACCTTATAAAAGTTGGAAGAAGTAAGGTTAAATATTTCTTAGAATTTTCCTTAACGGTAACTGGAATAGATAATTATAATTCCATATTATGTCTCCAGGGTAGTTAGCTGCAGAGGTATTAGATGTATATATTTGCTACTACTCACAAAACTGTTGATGCTTTAAGTAGAAACCGTCTCTTTAATTAAAAAAACAAAACAAAACAAACCCCAAACAACCCACAACCAAAAAAACCCCCCAAAACCAGACAAAAACCACCTTAATTTTTGGCATGATAGTTGCAAGTGAAAGCTACAATTAATTTCACAGCTCCTAGAAAACCAGACTGACTTTTCCTGTAGCTCTGCTTACCCTCCCTGTTGTGGATGCTTTTTGGAGTAACACCGCCATATGCTAAGGTGAGAAAAAAGTGCGATCTGACCAGCTGGTCTTCTGCCTATGAGAAGTTCTTAAGCATCTAGCTTATTGTATGCAAAAGCCAATATATTCTTTCTTTGTATCCATAATATTCTTAGCTGTTTTTCTTACCAGTTATCTCCATCTGTTTGTATTTGCAGCAGAAATTTTCTCTTGCTCACTTGAATTTGAAACCTTAGAAAATACTACTCTTAACATCTTGCCTGACTTCCTTCTCCTATTGATTTCATTTCAATTTCTTTTTTATTGACATTATTTTTTAAAATCTTAGCTTAGTTCTCCCCTTGCCTCTTTTTTCCTTATTTTGCCTTTAAAAAAAAATCATTTACTGTATGGGTCATGTATGGAGATTAGTTGTAATTACTCTTTTTTTTGTGTGTGTCTACTTTTTTCAGTGTTGTCTGTATGTTTGAAATACTGTTTTCTACATTGTTAAATAACCTCCGCTCACATTTGTTGTATCCCTCTTCCAAATAAGAATGTTTAACTGCAACTTGGGAACCAATCCTGACTGACTAGTCCTCCATTTCTTGGAGCATTCTGTTCATCTGTTTATCATTTATTTTTGTATGATTATATCGTGTCTATACTAATACCTTCTTTGTGGTGTTACTGTTTGCCTAATATAGATTGAAACTCCCTGAGCCAAGAAGTTGTGATTTTTATCTCTTCATAGCATATGAAATATTCCTGGTAGACAGAAGTTGAGTCATAGAGAGATTTTTAAGGCTGAAGTAGTTTTTGGTATATAAAATTGAAATTTTTCTTATAATTAAGTTGTATTTCTCTTTTCTTTGCAGAAAAAGATCATGCTAAACATGTTTTTAGACACATTGATGGCTGATCCGCCTCCTCAGTGCCTTGTGTGGCTGCCTCTCATGCACAGACTTGCCCATGTTGAAAATGGTAAACGGAATATTTTCTCATTTGAAACATCTGGTCAGAGCAGGGTTTCTGTTCAACATACGTAAATATGCTGTCCTTTCTCACGTAACGAAGCACGTAATGCCTGCATCGTTCCCACTGTAATGGTCTTAGTCCCAGAGCATTTAAGCCCAGACTTTTGTTGGGGTGAAAAGTGTTCTACGCTTCTGGGATGTAGACTGATTCTTTATGAAATGATCAGCAGCAATGCAAAACAAGATTAGTTTTAGAGTTCTAGCATCGCTAGTAGTGGAAGATGAAAAAACAAGCAGCAGAAAACCAATATTCTCTAAATGTTCATGTTTATTCTGAAACTTTTAAAAAACTTCACTTGGACTATGCTTTAACATATGCGTTCAAGTGCTAACTCCCAACAACATTGGTACCCGTTCAGATGTCTGTCTTGAGTAGCATTTGAGCATGAGTCACTTCAGTGCTCACTATGGGAGGTAAATGCAGAGCTCCTCTCACTTCCAGACCTTTTCTTCGCTAAAATTTCCTGGGTTTACTGCCTATGGAAAGTATTTAAGGAGCAATAAGAGATGGAAAACTGGGGATTAACAGTGAGAAAGAGTGATGAAAGAGTCATCTGGTTGAGAGGGCTTTATGGAGTTCAGGGAAGCAAAAAGGTTTCCTGCAGAAGGTTGTGCAAGTGTACCAAAACTATTTGTTGTTTTTAGTGGCCAAAAAGGTGGTGTGTTTAATTTATTGTAAAGTTGCACACAGTATATGTGTATGATGTTTTGTATGTGAATTCTAGAAAGAAAAAAAAAAACTTCTTTTTTTTTTCTTCACCCATAAACCAAACTTCATCTTTTGTTTCCTTCCCCACAGAGTAAAATCATGTTTTCATCCTTCAAAACCCCTGCCCTACTAGTTGTTACCTCTTCTTCCGCTTAATGCATTTATAGTCATTTCAAGGTGTATAGACTTCTTCCTTTTAAGACACAGGTAGATAAACTCTAGACTCTTGTTTTTGCCTAGCTGTTTACAGGCACAGCTTGGCAGTCAGTCTCTAGCTAAGTTTTCATGATTTATATTCCATTCTGTTTCTTGTCATTTATGCCTGTGACATGGTTAAGTACTGCTGTGATTTTGATACGCGGTTTTTTGGCTTTTGTTTCATTGTCATCTTTTGATCCTCTTGCAAAGCATGTCTGGTTGTGAATTTAATCTGCATTTGTTCAGCAGTGAACAGGATTGGAGTTGCAATGCTCAATGGGCCTTTTCTTTATTGCAACAGAAGAGAAGGTGAATTTCCCAATTTTGCTCTATATGTTTATAGACATTTCCTGACAACTGTGTGTGTCATTAAAAACAGTGATTTTAAAAAGAATTTTGAGGGGAGCAATTTCATGGAGACAAATCAAATGGGAAAACTTACAAAAAAGGTGGGGAGGTTGATTTAGTTAAAATATTAGGAAAACTACAGTACTGCAGTGTCTTTCCCTTCCTTATATAACAGGTTGCACTAACAGAAGGGCAGCGGCAACTTTTTGCTTTCTTCTTCCTCTATCCTCTTACCCTTATAAACTCGTACTTCAAGAAAAGCACTCAGGGTGGAATAAATACGGTAAGGAAACAGGCAGTAAAAATGTTTATATGAATTACAGATCAGGATAGAATTGCACAGAGCTGCTTAGGCAAGGACAAAATGTTTAAACATCATGTTTGGACAGAAGTGAAATGGTGGAAAGATCTGGAGATAATCCATAGTCTGATCTCTTTTTCTGCTTGAAAGTACCCGGAGGAAATTACTAGATACCCAGAATAATACATCCTTACAGATTAGTGCATGCATTCCTATATTATCTGACAGCTTCTGTTGCCCTCATTGTGGGATATGGCTGTTCTAGAATATGCAGATCCCAATCTAACCATCTTCATTGGGAGCAGTTGCATAAGCGCCCCTTTTTCTGGTGCTTTCTTCCAAGCAGCCAGAGATTCTCCCCATTCATCTGTTCTGCCAGCCAGCCTCCAGATTTAATCCTATGTTACACACAGGAGTCTTGTTATGCATAGGTTTAGCATTCAGATAACTTGATAACTTTTAATGTTTGTGGCATTAAAATTATGTTTCTAATTCTTATCAGCCTCTTCTAAAGCTACCTCCCAAGCTGCTTGCTGAATTATGTTACCATCAATAATTCGTGCCAGTGTTCTTGCGCTCTAAGTTACCACATTTTTTTTTTTTTTCCTCAGAAACTTTTATTCTGTTGCAAGTGGTATTTTTACTCCAGAGTCAGGCAACAGTTCCTCCACTTAAAAGTGTTGATGAGAAATCATTGCAGCTGATGGCAGAGGTATGTGGCAAGCCACAGCAGGCTTAGCAGGTGGGGGAGATCAGGTCTGGATTATGTCCCTACAGCAGAAGTTGTTAAGGGAGGCTTGGCGTTGGGGGCCTGACTATGGGAAGGTAAAAATAGCAAATCTGAAGGTTAGAGGCAGTAGAAGGAATGGGCTTGGGATTACTGGGACATGTGGTAGAAAAAGAAATGTTGAGGGAAGACACAGCTCTGATTACAGATGTGCCTGCTAAGGAAAAAGCAAGCCAGAAGCTTTTATAGTTTAAAGTCTGGGACAGGACATACACAAGAGTTCATTGTCACTATGGGTCTGGATTGAATATCTCCTATTAAATGATTATTTTCAATGTTTAAAAGGCAGAAGATGGAAGATGTGAAGCTTGTGCTGACAATGGTTACTGCTGTGGATTCAGTGACTAAATTAATATGAAGTTACTTTGTAAGGGTTGTGTATGTTTTAATATCTGCATATATTAAAAAACCCATAAATTTTGTCGAAATAAATGCTTGTAGAAGGTTATAGGAATGCCTGTCTCATTTCAATTGAAAACTTTTCCAGAACATAGGCAAAAACACGAAAGAGAGAGAGATCAATGCTGATTTAAAACAGGATCACTTTTTCTTTGGGTATGGTGGTATGTTGTACTAATGCCTTCAGTCAGATTTTTGTCAGCTTACCAGCCAGCCAAAACCAGTCCTCTGATTTGGAGGAAAGAGTTGGCCACAAAGATTCTCTGGTCTTCATCCATTGCTTGATAATGGGCTACTGCCCCAAGTATGTACTTCTTTGAGACATTGCCTCCGCTTCGAATCCTGACCAGTCGTTCAGTGCTGTGTTCAGGACTGGCACGGTGGTAACTTCAGCACTGGGTAGGGTGGGAATTGGCATCTCCCTGTGGCGATCTTGGAGCTGAAACTTGAGGCATTAGGTTCCCAGACAAAATACTGGAGTTGTTTCATAGTGCTCCACAATTATTAAAAGGGCTTAAGTTTCAGACATTGATTTGGGCCCTTAATGAATTTGGTACAGTCAGTTTTTAAATTTTAAGCTACAGCTGGCACCTATGTTTCAGCACTATGCAATTTCTTAGTGACAGATTCTTGCGTCCAGTGTAAACTAAAATCAGCAGCAGTCACAATAGGGAGAGTAACTGATATCCACTCGGATGCTGGAGCCTGCTTTACTAGGGTTGCTACTGAAGGTCTCTCTAGCTGATGAACCTCTGTTATGTTGTGATCTGATACTAGAACTTGTGAGAACTGTGAAACCTTTCCACCTTTACTAGTGGAAATTATAACGGCGGATCCTTCAGGTTCAAGGGCAAAACTTGGACAAAAGGACAGCTCATGATAAATAACCTCCCTGCTCAAGGTAAACTTCACTCTCTAGTGTTACACAGGGGTTTGTTTATTTACTGCAGATGCTTTATTAGAGGTGCTGAACTGTTTCTTCAGAATAGATTTGCAAGGCTGTAAGTTGGGTATTCTGACGTGTATCAGATGATTCTCCAAGTGCAGATTCATGAGAATGTGAGGTCTTAAAAATAATTTTGCCTGTCTCTTTCCTCCTGAGCCTCACGAAGTTCAACACTGGGAAGTGCAAAGTCCAGCACCTGGGAAGGAATAACCCCATGCAGCAGTGCACGCTGGGGGCTGACTGGCTGGAAAACAATTCAGCAGAAAAGGACCTGGGGGTCCTGGTGGACACCAAGTTGAATATCAGCCAGCAATGCCATCTTGAAGCAAAAAAAGGCCAACAGTGTCCTGGGCTGCATTAGGAAGAGTATAGCTAGCAGGTCAAGGGAGGTTTTTATTGCCCTCTGTTCAGCACTGGTGAGGCCAAATCTGGAATACTGTGTCCAGTGCTGGGCTCTCCAGTACAAGGGAGACATGGACTTACTGGAGTGAGTCCAGCAAAGGGCCACAAAGATGATTAAGGGACTGCAGCATGTGTGGTACGAGGATAGGCTGAGGGAGGTGGGACTGCTTAGCCTCGAGAGAAGAAGGCTCAGGGGGACCTTATCAATATGTGCAAATAACTGGTGGGAAGCAGTAAAGAAGACATAGCTACAGTCTTCTCAGTGGCACCCAGTGGCAGGACAGGAGGCAATGGGCACAAATGGAAATACAGGAAATCCTGTTTAAACATGAGAAGAAATTTTTTTATTGTGAGGGTGGTCAAACTCTGCATCAGGTTTTCCAGGTTGCAGAGTCTCCATCCTTGAAGATGTTTGGAACCCGACTGGACAATGGCCTGAGCAGCCTGCTCTGGATGACCCTGCTTTGAGCAGATCTCCAGAGGTCCCTTCCAGCCTCAGCTATTCAGTGATTTTGTGATTCTAGGTATGATTGCAATGAAAATCCCATTAAATCATTCCCTGAAGTTCTCCTCTTCCACCACTAGTCTGTAAACAATGTTTATCTGATAAAATGGGCTCAGTCCATAAAGACCCATCCTTTAAGTTTGTGTTTAGTAGTAGTCTTGTTCTGGAGTCGGTTGTTGATTTCCACTGCAAGTTAGTTTTCTCTGGATTGCACCTTGTCAGAGTGTAGTGCTTTTGTTCCCTAACCTTTCCTCCCAACCAGATATTTGTCTCCTTCACAGCTTGTAAATATTCTCATTAATTACTCTGGCAATCACTGCTGAGTTACTTCAGAGGCACTTGAACACCTCGGTTGACACATTAAAAAAAAAAAAAAAAAAAATCCTGCAATTTCCTTGGTTGTCTTTTCAACTCTGATATAAGCAAAAGGCAATTAAGCTCTGAACTGAGCTTGTTTTATTGGAGAAATAACATTTACAGGTAAAAAATAACGTATCTTCTTTCTCAAGGCATCAAATAAACTCCATGGATTGCTAGTATTGATCTAAACAAATAGGCCAGCACGTTATTTTTGAGAGCCGTCATCTCAGTTTGCATGCTAATATGCAGCATAACAACAGTATGCTTTTGTGCAGGCATTCTAATCTGTTTAGTCATGCTTTTGTAGAAATAGGATCCTTTGTAAATGCAGGTGGAAGAAGTCTTCAGGCTATGTTGTGTTTTTTTTTTTTCCTCTCCGATTTATAACAAAGGGAAAATATAGAAAAGAATATCTGGCTTTTAAACTTGCCATGGCTGTTATCTTAAGCTTATGTTAACGTTTGTAGAAATACTTTGCTAGCTCATAGACTCTTTAGGGTAAGGATTGTATCTTACCTGAAATACAACAATTTTAAAAAAACAAATGTGTGTGGTAGGGAGAATGCAGTTCCTGTTTAGAGTTCCCAGTTAAAAAATGTTCCATAAAATTTTTTTAACCGTATCAGGTCGTTCTTCAGTCAGGTATTATAACTCAAGCTTTGGCTGCCTTCTGTGACAAATAAATCTTTAACTTTCCCAGAAGATCAAAATAATTTCAATAATTTCTGAATGGGATTGATAATTTCTACCTTTCCTAAAATGACAAAATTTGTGTTTAGCAGCTGCTAAGCAGCCTTAGCTGGGGTGAATCTTTTATTTTTCACAAGGAAAGATAGAGCCTCGCAGTGGAATTCATTTTCGACTTCCCTTTGAAAAAAAGGGGGGGCAGGGGGAGGAAGCAAAAAAAAAAAATCCACAGACCTGCAGTGATGATGCTGTTGTTGTGAAAAAGCCAAAAAACAATTCTTGAAAGGCGGAAGGTGATTTCCTAGGAAGATGTGCCAGACATGCTGGTGTTTTGACAGGGATGTTGAAGGGTATGGACCATCTTTAAACTTCCCTGTAACAACATTATTCCCCTTGTGGGAGGGTGAGCGGAGGTTGGCCGAGGTCCCGCTCGGTTGTTGCAGAGCTCTGACACCCCTCGGTGGCCTGTGTCCGATCTCTACCCCCTTTGCCATCCCCTCCTCGCTTCCAGATGGGCAGGTCAGTGGCTGAGCAGTATTTTCAGTGTCTGGGTGGGTTGTGTTGCCATTTCTCTGCTTTTCCTGAAGCACAGGGGAAAATTCCTTTCCAGAAGCAGAATTGCCCGATTTTCACATTTTTCTTTCTTTCTGTGCTTTCCCAGGTATCTTTGTATTCTAGCTTCCATTAAGAAATGTAATGTAAGTTTACAGACGTACTCAAAATTATTTTGGAATTAGCCTGGCGGTGGTAAAGGCGTTCCAGTGACAGAAACTCGTGCTTTCGATTCAGTCTGTCCTTTGCTGCTCTGAAGGTATCACTGACATCCATCGAGGAACTAGTGTCTCTTTTTTCCTTATTGTGATTTTGGCACAATGTTTTTATGAATACTCAGGAGCCAAAATTTTTTCAGTTTTTGCTTTAGAGGATCTGGACATTTTCATGGAGGTCTGCATTGTCCTTGGGTTGTCGGTAGGTAAAAAAAAAAAAAAGGCTTAATAAGAAAAATGTAGCATTAAAATCTTCTGTACCAGCAATAGGTAATTTCCTGCACTGCCCGAGTTGTAAGTTGTCATTAAGGAAGACTCTTCTGACTGAACTCTCGTCCTTAAAGACCAGTTGTAAACTATTTAGGTTCTCCAGATAATTGCTTTAAAGAAAGGAAAAGGAAGCTACAAACTGCTGTAGACATCATTATAATTAAGGAGACTGATACCCCTCTAAAAGGCACAGTGTCACTTGTACGTACGAGTGATAACAAACATCTGGAATCATGTTTCAGAAAGAAGCCTCTAAAGATATTTCAGTCCATGCTGCCCTGGTATGTTAATTCCTGTCTGTGATGACTTGGGTGGTGTAAGTCAATAATTCTGTGTAGCGTTTTTACAGAGTACAGGCAGATGTTAAGCTACTACTACTCAGCAGAGCCTTTGCACAACTTAGGCTGGGTCTTGTGATACACTTGTGTTTTTCTGTGCCCTGGTTAGAGCCGTCGTCTGACTTGGCACCTTGGAGTGTCTCTCACTGGTAGTATTCTGTGAGGTTTTTAAGCCCATCGTTTCTTTTCTGGATAAAAATTCTGCAATGCACTTCAGTCTCTTCTGTTTCGCTGTTTCCCGAGCTTTCCAGTGGAATGCAGATTATTTTAAAAGGTTCTTCTATGTAGGCTGCTGTATAGCACATGCCAGATTGCTTCTGTTCATCATAACCTGTTGATGCCATGGAAGTAGTCCATCAGATCCACGTGGTTCGTAGATCACAGGTTGTAAAGCAGTGTTCCATGGCAATGAGTGGAGCAGGATGTGTTTAGTCCCAGAGATCAGGTTTTGTTTAGAGATTTGGCAGCAGAATGCAGGACCAGAGAGTGTTTGGGTGTATTCACAACTGTTAATTTAGACCAAGGAGGTCAGGTTCCTGCCTTAGTCAATAGGAAGGTGTAGATTCCTGCTCTAAAGTGCCACCTAAGCAGGCCTCCATTCATTGATTTTAGCTGAGGACGGTAATCTCTTAGAAGAGTTCTCTTTCCACTCATTTGAATAGTTTCCATGGAAAAATCTGAAAGTCAGAGTTGAAGCCTGGAGCTTTGGCATGTACGTTATATATGAGACGTGATTTCTGTGGTAAAATTACATACAGCTTTGTAAGGAATGCAGTATTTGGAGTATTTGGCTCTTTGTGGTATGTATTGCCGAATTAGGCAGATGATTGCATTTTTATCTCCTAGCTAACAGTATCATTTGTATCTTACATTGGAGTAATAGAATTTAGAAGTTACGGATGTATGCATCAATGTTGCTGGCCTGTGTCCACTGGGACAAAACAAAACCTTGTAGCAGTATGTCTTGTTTACAGATGTAGCTATTAGTACCACATGTAAAAGAATACTGTAATAAAAGTTTGTATTTATAGTCATGGCAAGTTCTTCAAAGCATTTCTCCTCCAACATTAATTCTGTCTTAGCCAGAGTTTTGAACAGTGTTTTTTTTCCCAGGTCTTCCTTGAAACCTTTTTATGTTGAAGAACAATCATCATGCTTTAGCTTTCTACTTTTATTATCTCCTCTTTGATTTCTTTTCTTGCATTTTGCAGCTGTCATATTTTCATTTTTCTTTAGCTGCTAGTTTTTTAATATCTTTGGGAATTTCTGCTACACAATTTAATAAAGATTCTGTTCTTTTCCCCTACTTATTTCTATCTACATTTTGTTATTGATACCACTCTTCCTATGGAAATACTCTGTCACGTGTAAGCAGACAGCGTGGATATGCTTCTCAGTTCCAGACCAGTCTCTGGTCATTCAGTCCTGCATCTCTCTTACCTCTCCCATGTACCTTTAAAATTAGGGTACTTTGAAACAACATGTGGATCCAAAATATGGATCCACAATTTTCCTCTAAAACTCTTCTTCATTATTTCGTTTTAGCAATCTATGGTTTTACTATCATATTTTGGAAGCCCTATTCAAATGTCACCAGGGGAAGGGCATTCTTCAGACAGAGCAAATACTGGGTTTTGGCATCAGCAGTCAAAATATGAAGTAAAATATGAATACACAGAGCCAGGGCAGTATGTGGAGATTTCAAGACAAGGAGGAATATTGGATTTGGGGTTTGCAACTCAAAAATTGGTGGTGGAGTAATGATACCTACATTTTGGTGGGAAACGGTAATAAGGGATTTTGACCAGAACGGCTTCTGTGGAAATGAGAGAGGCAGAGGGATTTCTTAAGATCAGAACTGAAGGAGAGGGACATCAGACAACAAGCGTGCATTCAGTAATCGTGTATATTTTGATGTTGGCAAGCAAGGAGAACAGGCCAAAGAAAGTAATAATAAAGAAGGAATGGGCTATGAGGAGTCTGAGGTAAATCACAAGATGGCACAAGATCTTTGAATAAATTAGGGGTTTGTAGAAGAAAGCAAATGAGAAGTGTCTGTGTGATAGAGGAGAGAGGAAGAGGAGAAAGGACACATCACATTCTTCCAGTTTTTCATTTGGAAGAATTTCCAAGCTTTGATGGGTGAGGTTAGTTTTGTGACGAGATTTCTTTCGAGGATACTCTGTAGTGCAGGAGCCTGAGCAGTTAGTGATGCTGGGGTGGGTCAGATGGGATGGGAAGTAGAAGGACGTGACCCACAGGGGCAGAACACTTGGGAGGGAATTGAAATACAGTGACAGTCACTGACTGTATCGGTTGAAAAAAAGAAGAGAAAGCAAAAACTTGCTGAATACAGATATATGATTGGGAGTCAGAAAAAGGAGGAAAAGCTGGACATGAGAATTGGGTTCATGGTCCAATCTCTCTAGCTGCTTCCCTCTCCTGCCCTTCCTGCACCTTCCATAGGGAACTGGTCTGCTGGCAGGATTGAAGGAAGGAAGGAGCAGGTTGTCTCTCAAGAAAAGACCCAGTAGGAAGACCCAGAGTCTGGAGTACTGGCAGCCAGAAAAGGGAATGACGGAAGACTTGGATGCAATGAAAGGTGGAAAGAAGCTTAAAACTCCCACTCCCATATGTGGCAGAGAGCTTTGGGTAACGGGACACCTTCAAAAGAGAAGGTGTCAACAACAAAAAAAGTTCAGATCATTGAGGCAGAGAAAATGAAGCCTGAGCATTTTGATTAGAACAAGTATTTCAGAGGCAGGAAAGGAGGAGTAGGAAGGAGAGAGGAAAAATGGATTGGGACATGAGGTGAACTCTTACAGTCCATAGGCAGGAGAGGTCATGGTGGTTCAAGGGTGACTTGGAGTTGGGCATGTCAATGATGTGAAAAACATTTTCAGTTGACTGCTTCACGGCAACTTCAATCCAGTTGGATTTATGCAGATGGGAGCATGGAAAGCGGTCTGAACAGGAGAGAAGAGAAATAAAGTTTGCAACACCATATTTTATGGCATTCAGAAATGAAAAAGAAATGGGAAAAGAGTAATATCTACATTTTGATCATGACATACCACCTGCCAGTAAGCCAGGAAGGGGAAGGCAGCAGCTTGGTACTGGGAGGAAGCATGCTCTTCCACTTCATTTATTTGTTTCCCATCCATAGCTAAACTTTGTCACTTTCAGAAAAAGAAAAAAAAAAAAGCACAAAAAAAACCCAAACCAAACAAGAAAAACCCCACAAACAAACCAAAAAGTGCACCTCTTTGGTTTCTATCTTGATGGCCAGATACCTTGCCCATGATCTATTAATCTCTGATACTGATTGTTCCATTCTTCTCTTTACCAATCATTTTTAAAGCATGCTTTTTGCAGTACATTCAGTGCTGTCGCCATTATTATTTTGCCTCATGTTTTATTTTATCAGAATGTTGTTATTGCTTTCCTAAATCAAGCGTATCAATTTCAAGTTGTTTATTATTTGGTTCAGGACTCTGTAGCACTTTTGTCCCCTTTTCATCAACAGTAATCTCTTCTAAATGCATAGAGTCAGAGAAGATAAGAGGTATTTTTGAAAAGGTGGGGAAGAAGAGACAAGATCAAGTGGTACGCAGAGGTAGACAGAACATGCTGTCATCAGCTGATACCAGTATATTGGCTTTCATTAAGGTAGTGACCTAATGCTGTAGCTTAGCAGGAGAGGAGACAGCAGCCCTGCCGCAAGCAGAAGGGATATTGTGGGAGAGTGGGGGTGGGGGTGGTGTGTGTGTGCAAAAAAAGAAAAAGCTTTGGGAACCTGTGACTTCATCCATCTCCCTTTGCAAAGGCACACTTGAATGTATGTAAACATTCTTGAAAGATTTGCCTCGCTGCTTCTTAAAATCCTCTGTCAAAAAGTTTCAACACCTCCTTGGACTTGAAGCTGGGGTGAGATCACTGTTTAAATATTCTTAGGGTGAGAAAGTTTTTTCCTAATGTTCTAGCATGAGTTTTTTCTTATTGCAGTGTAAACCCTTAAGTAGCTGGTTTTTGGCCACTGGCTCTGGAGAATGTATTGCTACTTTTGTAAGTACCTTGTTTGATGATACCTTCTCACAGTCTATTCCTAGTGAAGATGTCTACTAGATATCGCTCAGACAATTCTATTGCTTTCTCCTGTACATATAATTAACCCACATCTTCCTTGACATGTGATGCCCCAAATCGGACATTTTTGATGATCGTTCAATATGTTTATGAAAAATATTGATCAGTGCGTGACCTGGAATAAAGCCCTTTGCTTATTAGATCTTTCCATTTTGACAATTAACTGCTCTCTGGTCTTTTTCCAACGAGATTCACATCCAAGTTACAGTCCTTTCATCTATTGTGTATTTCCTCCTGTCATGAGAATATCATGGGAGACCAATTTTGTAAGAATTATGGAAGTAAAATGAAAAATTGATGGCATTTGATGCCTGTTTCCTATTTTCAAGGTCAATTACTCTGTCATGGAAAGACATTAGGTTGATTTGGCAAATGTTGTCCATGGCTCATTTCTCTGTTGTTCTTCAGGTGCTTACAGTACTTTGCTTTATTATTTGTTCCAGTATGTATTCTACAAGTTAAAATAACGTGAGAAGTCAGTAGTTACATAGGTATAATTTGACACCCTTTTAAGGATCATAATTACAATTCTTGTAATGTCCCTTTTAAATCCCCTGCTAGTTTTCTCTTGTTCTGTTTTTCTGACTTTGTCTCTGAATATTTGAGTTATTCTTTTAACCCTCATTAATAATTTGTCTCAGTTTTTCTTCTGTAGGCTTCCTTTTGAATTTTAGGTAATTGAGGAGCTCTTAATTTTAGCCACATTGGTTTTTTACTACAGTCTGCTTTTTTCTCTGCACTGAGATAGTTTATGCTTGTTTCTTTAGCATCATTTCTTTAAGGAACTGACAGTTCTTCTAACTCAGTTTTCCTGTTGAATTGTTTCTTCTTGTAGCTTACCTGCTAATTCTCATGAGTTTACTGAAATGTGCTGCATTGAAGTCATGTTCTCTCTCCTGTGCTTCCTAAATTTCACAAAATTACTCTGTTGGCATGTTGACTTAAGGTCACTTGTTGTCATCTTTTTTCAACCAGTTCTTTTCTACTGTTTGATACGAATCTAGAAGTCTTTCTTTTCATTGCTTTCTCTACCTTTTCTATTAAAAAAAAAGTCACCAGTTCCTCTGCAGTCCATTCCCACCGGGCATTTGTGTATTGAAATCACCTACCAGAATCGGGTCCTTTGCTTTATACAGTGTTGCTACATGCTGCAATAAAGCGTCATCCACCTGGTCGTCTTGGCTTAATTATCCATGGCATTCCTGACCAGGTCAATGCTCAAGTTCTCTTTGCTTTAATTGTTACCCATGGGTTTTCAACAGTTTTGGCATATGCATCCACTCTTGAGGTATCAGGTGCTTCTGCACTGTTTAACTGGCCAAACCTTCCCATAGAAGCTACATCTCTCTACATTTTTATTGCCCTGTGCAGTATTGCACCATCTCAGAACAGCTAAATCATCATTTTTATCATAGATCAAAACTTCAGACTCTTTCTAGTTATTTCTCTTACATCTTTCAGTAGTTTATAATAGACATATCTAAGAATTTCAGCTGACTGGCCAGTGAGCTGCTTTTTTTTCCTGTGGTCTTTTCCATAGCACGGTTATTTATACCTGTCTGTAATTACTTATGCTCTAGACCCACAGCAATGCTAAACTATTTGCTCCTGTAATTCACCTTCACCTTCATCCTTCCATTCTATTTCCTGTGCCTCACCTTTTAAGATGCATTTGAGGTAGTAAGATATCTCCTTTACCTCATTCTCACATTCCTCTTTTGTTTGTTCTGAAGACTTATCTCTTAAATGGAGCAAGTCTGTGATTGTTTGTTCATGGGTAGAACAGGGAAGAAGCATTTATTTATTTATTTATTTAGCCTGCTTCTGATGGTGACTCTGCATGTCATACCTAATTTAATTTTCCAGTTCTCGAGATGTTAAGATTTAGAGGTACGTTGGGGATTTCTTCAGTTTAAGCTGTAGAGGTACAAGAGGCAGCTCGCAGTTGGGGAAGCGCGAGGGAAGTTCTTCGGTGAGAGGTGATTCAGAGCAGAAGCCCATCGCGGTGGTCTGAATTTGCCTCTTCTGTGAACAGCTCCCTCAGCTGACTCTAGGGCAAAGCGATCTCCTTGGGCAGGAATTAACCTTTGTGAATATAGCCTTTCTGCTTTCCCTGTCCGCTCATATGTATTCTCAGTGTTGTTGGACTGTCATGGAGACTTCTGGGTCTGAGTGTATCCGAGGAGGGAGAAATCTGAAGAAGAAAAATTGAACTTGTCAGATGGAACTGCTATGTTATCATCAACTTAAATTTGTGGTTAATCTTACCGAAATGACCTGCTCTGCACTCAAAATCCATGACCTGCCCAGAATAACAAGTTGGTTTAGTGGTTAAGAACCTGGGGGTGGGTTTTGGAAGCTCCAATGAAATTTGATGGTCGAGGTATTCCTAAAGTTCACTTATTACTTTTTTTTTTTCTTCCCCCCTACCCCTCTTTCCCCATCACCACCAAGTCTTCCATCCCGTGGAATGTTCGTATTGCCGGTGTGAGAGCATGATGGGTTTCCGGTACCGATGCCAGCAGTGCCACAACTACCAGCTCTGTCAAAACTGTTTTTGGCGTGGCCATGCAAATGGTCCTCATAGCAACCAGCATCAGATGAAGGAGCATTCCTCTTGGGTAACTCACCTTTGTTTGTCATGCTGAAACAACCACCTCTGTACTAATTTATTCGGAAAATTAAAGTTTTTTATAGTAGAACTGCACAGTAGGACTTTTAAAGGTTTTCAAATAGCAAAAGCATATAAATAGGTGAACTGTACTGTTTTTATTACAAGTAACATTATTAATTTACAGGTGATTGTCATTGTATTCAGTGCTCTTTAAAGCACACAAGGCAGCACAGTCCTTCTCAAGGCCTTAACACGTTTTCTTCCCCTCTTCACATCAGTCCTACTTTTCTTATATTCTCCTCTCTTTTAGCTTAAAAAGACTGAAAGGTTGCAATACCTTTCCTCCCCAGAAAGGTAAAGGGGTTAGCATGAATGCTGTGCTTAGAAAGGAACTTTATCCAAGTGGCATCTTTAAAGATAGTATTTCTTTAAGAGAAAAATTTAGTATTGTCATTGTCCTGACAATTGTAAATATATGCATTGAAAACTCTTAACTCAAAAGCCTCGAAGAAATTATATGAGAAATAACATTCAGTTGGATGACTATATGATAATCACATCTCAAGAAATAATAGGCAATTTTAGATATAAAAACCTATTTTATGGCAAAAGATTAAGCCCAACCTTTTACTTATTCAAAGAGAAGTTCAAATGATGATTGGATTATAATTAGTAATTACCTTCATGAGGAAGAGTCATTATAGTATTACTGTTTAATTTAGAAAATTGGGGCTTAATACCATTCAGTAGTTGGAAGGCGAAGATAGGAAAATTCGGAGTTAAATATTGTCCTTTTTTTAACTATGTGGGTAATAAACTTCTGGAATGTTTAATCTGAGCTACCAGTAGATTATTATCCCCTTAAGTATATATAAATGCAGTCTGCATTTTTTAATACAAAGACATATCTAAATAGTAGCTCTAACTCTAATGTAGATGTTTCCTTCTGAAGTCTCTGACCTGTGTTTGCAGCGAGTCAGGTTAGACGGACTGTGCCCCATTCTGGTACTAGTATCTGCGAATCTGTCATCCCATCTTGTTTCAGTGTTAACTTTTGAGGCATTTGATTCTTACTAGGCTGTACAGAAGAAGTTGATTTTAAGATATAATGTGAATTGGAGGAGTGGGACGTTATACAAATGCAAAAGGAGGATATTCAGACTGTCACTCTTCTGGCAAATGAAACAGTGCAGGTTGTTGCATGATCTGAACTGCAGGACTGTCAGAACAACCCCTAGCTTTAGCGTGGACCAAACAGCACTCTCCCAAGCAGCTCCTAAGGTGAGGTTTAGGAAGCTCCTAAGGTGAAGTTTAGGAGTTGACACAGGCGAGGAGCCATGCCTGCTTAGACAACCCGGGTGCAGCCACCTTGCTTTGGAGATGAAGAATTCAGATTATCTGCCATCAGGACCAGGTGGTGGCTCTGGAACTGCTTCCTTCCGTACTCTTCATGCAGAAGAATAAGAGGGAATTGCACATACAGAAGCAACACTAAACAAAGCACAGACTGGAAGCAGAAGATTACTGGAAGCAGTATTGGGAAAAAGAGTTTTTATGGAACAAAAGGGAAGAATGTATGAAGGAAAATAATGATATTTGGGAACCTTGAAAGAGATTTTAATATCTTACTAATGAAAACATTGATACATAAAAACAACTGGTCCAGAAGTCTGTAGAAGGAATTTTAGTAGCAGCAAATTTGTCTGTCTTATACAGAAACAAGATGTAACTCATACTAGTAAGCAACTGCAGCAGTAGGTGAAATGGAAGGAACACTTTTAAAAGGTGTGCTTATGTAAATCTGTTATGTTTGTAGGAGGTGTGTATAGTACAACTATGGAGTTATGCCAGGACATGAGCCAAAAGAATAAAAGGCATGAAGAGTGAAGGAGATATTTACATTTCTTGTTCAGCATAGTCAGAATCCAAACCAAAGAAAGATGAAATTAAGAGGCTAAAGGTTGTCTAAAGGTGAAGCAAAGACAAAAGATGGAAATCAAGGACAAAAATGGAGAAATCTGAGGGACTTTAGTAAACAATAAGGGGATCATAAGGAGCATTTATATTCCTGTAGTCTAAAGTAATATTTCTGGCTCTTGCTCTAGAAACTTATTTCTGAGCCTTTTTAACCATTTGCTGGGTTTTTTAAGCAACAAAGTGTTTTAAATGGACTAAAAAATTCAGGGATATATAAAATACTACTACAGACTGAGTTGTTGCCTATAAACTGAGCATGGAAGAGGGATCTTTTGAGAGAGAGGTCTCTTACGTTTTTTCTTTTACTCTTTTTTTTAACTTTTGCAAGTCTTGTGTGTTAATTTTCTGAAAATTGAAAATTAGTCATAATTTTAAAAACTGTATCTTAGTTTGGGATTTGGACTATAGTACTGCTAGGTAAATGACAGACAAGGAAATCCGTCAGTTGGTGAGGTCAGGGAATCTGGAGTGTCTTTTTCATGTCAGTCCTCAGTAGGACACTTCTGCCTTCCCTAGCCGGGTGACTCGTACTGCTGGTAAAGGGGCAAAGCTGAACCTGATAAAAAGATGAAGAACATCCAGCAAAGGGAATGAATTTGAAGGTGTCTATTCTGGATCACTTACATTTTCAAAAAAGATGCAGTTCAGTACAGAAAATTGCAAAGTTCTCAGGTGGGACTAAGCAGCCGCAAAGTTTCATGAAGGATACATGGCCAGGGAGCAGTGCTGCAGAGGACAGTTTGGGGAATGGCTTTAAACTAAAGGGGGGTAGATTTAGACTAGATAGAAGGAAGACATTTTTTACGCGGAGGGTGGTGAAGCACTGGCCCAGGTTGCCCAGAGAGGTGGTGGATGCCCCATCCCTGGAAACATTCCAGGTCAGGCTGGACGGGGCTCTGAGCAACCTGCTCTAGTTGCAGATGTCCCTGCCCACGGCAGGGGGGTTGGACTAGATGGCCTTTAGAGGTCCCTTCCAACCCAAACCATTCTGTGATTCTATGAATATGGTTGCTTACGAACTGAACAGCATCAGCAATGACAAACCGTTGTGAAAACACTATATTGGTATGTAGAAAGGAAGACGTGAGTGCAAAATGCGCATCGCAACTCTTTCGTTCTGCTCAGCACTGGCGCAGCCTCAGCTGAAATAGCATGACCTACTTACGTGTTTACTCAACAATAATTTCTTGAGTGAAGACCCAAAGACTCCTGCTGTCCAGATCTGCAGAGATTAGCTGGTTCTCTGATACAATAAAAAGAGAAATTTCTTTTTCCTGGGTTTTCAAGTCAGCCAGATCTAGTTCAGTCTTGGGTGGTGTATTTTCAGAGCTTCAGAGCCCTAAGACCCAGAATAAGCATTAATAATAAGTATTTTCATAAGGTTCTTTTTCCTGAAATTCTGAAGTGCCTTTGATTTTTTTTGATACTATAAATCACATAGTATCGTGATTTTTTTATAATTATATATGTAATATATATGTGTGTAAGTTCAGGTAGAAGCCTTTTTTTTGGAAAGGGAGGTATTGCTGTATGAACACACTGCTTGTTGGGGCCCGTTTGGAGGAAAAAAAACAACCTTCAAACACTTTCCAAATTTTCCCTTCTGGGCTATTTCAATTTTGGTTTTTATTAAATAGCTTTAAACACTGATTCATTTAGTTATGTATGCGCAGCAGAACTGAAAATCAAATTGTTCATTTTGAAAGCGTGTAGATTAGTCATTGTTCATTCTGTTTGTTTATTTTTTTGTTTAATCTGCCAAACTTAAGCAGTCTCTGTCATCCATAAATTTCAGGTAAAATGTTAAAATAGCCAAGTTACCCTAAGGCCTTGTACCCCAGGGTATAAGTTTTAGTGGCTTATTATCAACCGTAGTTGAGTTAGAACGCTCTTCCTGCTATAAATAATGGAACGTTTGTTATTTATAACCACCCTTAACATGGTGGCTTTGGAATATGTATCAACAAACCAAACAAATGTTTAGTTGTTTCTATAGTGATAATATCCATGGCTTCCGTTGGGAAGTCATTATACTGGGTACTAATCGAATCTAAAACAGAAGACAGACCCTTTTATCTACCGAGTTAGTCTAGCAATACTGTAAGTAGCTGTTAATAAGATTTTGCTCTCAGAATTACCTCTCTTATTTCTGGTTCATTTCATTTCTCATTTAGACTACCTTAAAGTTATTAAAAAATTTTTGAACATGTTTTTGTTCAGTCCCCCAGAAACAAGCCGAAAGGGAGCGCGGCGTTAGTGTGCTCTGCATCCCTGTCACGTTGCTGTCTGTGTGTGGACTTCCACCATCACATGGGCTCCTGTTTTCAAATGACGTGAAAAAAACTCCTTTTATAACTCAGCATTTTCCAGCAGAGGGCACGCTGCCCTCGTGCACAGATACAGGCCTGGACATCTGGGGTGACCGTGTACCTTCTCTGCTGAGAGCTGGAGGCAGATATGGGTGCTTTAGCTTCCTTCTTGCAATACCGTTTCTGTGCAGGTATTATACTCGCTTCACTTACTGTATTGGCTTCTTTCTACTTAATCCACTTGGCTGCTTAGCACAATTCCTCTGCTGGGAGAAGAGGGAAAGTTCTCTGTGCACTGACTGAAAATTTTTTTGCTTGCTTACCCATTTTCAGTATAGAAGAAGGGTGGATATGCTGCCTTACTTTGTGTTTACACCCTGTGTAGTTTACAATTATGATATTACAAGTAATACCAGTAAAATGAGGCAGATATTGGAGGGGGCAGAGGGAAGAGAGAGAGAGAGAAACAGATAACTTTAAAATCTCAATTTCCAAACAAGTGTTCTTGCCAACCAAGTTTCAATTCAGTTTTTATTGCCTACAAATTTCTAAGCCCATTGTAACAAGTGTTTACTAGACCCTTTTGGTAGAGGTGGATGTGATTTATAAATAGACAATTAGAAAAAGGTAGAAAGACAACTTTTGGTAATGTAGTTTGCAGTTTCCAGCTTTTTAATTCCATGATGGAAGTATTATTTTTTCTTAACGGATGTAGCCTTTGATAGGAAGGCAGGTCAACAGAGACGGGATCTATAAACTATTCTGAAACGAAAAGGATCTGGCAATACACGATACAGATACAACAGGTTTTCAAACACATGGAACATCACAGCTGCATTTTACTGGTAATTTCTCTCGTCTTTTGTACATATAACACAGTTTTTCAGTGGCATCTGTCAAAAACATATTAGTTTTCCCAGCAGAAAGTGGTCAGTGCATTTGCATTTGATGCACATACCTCGGCCATGTTTGTTTGTGTCGATCTAGGCAACTCCAAAGGCAGCGCTTGTCCGGATGCAGGCGCAACTCAGCTTTGTCTAAACTTGGTTAAGAACGTACACGCTCGGCACTTGCCCTGTTTTTGTGGGAGGTCCCTTCGCAGTATTTTCCTAATCTCCCGGGACAGTGAGCTGAATCCCCGCTGTCAGAAAGCAGCTGCAGAGCAGTGTTTCCAGCTGCGAGCAGTGTGCACGTCTGGCTGGTCGAGCAGAGCCAGAGCCCGCGCAGGGCAGCTACGTGCTGACATCTGCCTTCTGGGTCTCTGGGAAAAATTAGTTGAATAGTTGTTCCTAGTACTTAAAATTACTTTTATTTATAGACTAGTTGCACACTTATGCAGGCATCACTACATAAGTTATGTTTTGTTCATGCTTTATTTATAACTAAGTTGGATAGAAACATGATTGATTATTAAATAAAAATGTAGAATCCAGGACAGTCCTTGACTGATGTATCAATGTTACATTTACCGAAATAACCAAACCCCGAGTGTTTGGTTTGCGTTTGATTCTAACTGAGGATGAGTGCCACAGGGAGAGTGATTCAATGGTTAATAGGAAAGGTATTTTAACCTTACCTCCTGCCTATACAAGTGGAATGTCACATCACCTGAAGAGAGTACAGTGCGGAGCAGGATCTCCTTCAACTTTTTATGTTACAAAAGAGAACAAACATTCCAGCCCCTCAGAAGTATTTATTTTACTTTTTTTTTTTTTGAGCTTTCTCTGGAACCTGGAGAAGCCAGATGTGCTTGCTGGTAGGTAGACGCTGTTTTGGATCATGAAAACTGTGTTTGACTGCTGCTACTTATGAACTTAGATAGCACCGCTGAGGAATGCAGTTTTGCAGCTTACCACTGCAGAAAGCCTGCATACCAGCCAGTGCTGTGCCTGGAGAAAGACGACTTTTATAATATTCACCTGATCTGTTCAGACCTCAATTTCTTGTTCAGTTGAAAAATTTATTAAAATGTATCATCTAGAAAGTGGTGGTGGAAGTGGTGTTATAGAAACAGTTCTGGAATATCTGGATTCATGCGTAATTCAGTAGTCCGCCTCTGACTCTGAACTTCATAGGTGTTTCAGAGGACAGGAAACCCAAAAATGTAAATCTCAAATAACCAGCTCAAAAGGAAGGGGATCCACTGGGATGTCTAGTAACCACATACGGAGTTGTAACTACGTAGAAGCTTCGTTGATTCCTTAAGCCCTTACAGTAACTGGTGGCAAACGTTTCTGACAAGTTTAGTTACTCTGTGCATGATGAAAACGAAGCAGAAACTGTTTCTTTTGAATATTTATTGATGGACTTGGGAAAAAGGTAAGTATCTTCCACTGACAGATCTAGATGTGTAAAAGGCTGAGGGAGTTTGCTGAAGAAGGAATCTCAGAAAGGCTATAAAATTCAAAAGGATTTGTGCTGAAAGGCAGGAATTCTGCAAGAGAAAGCGCTGCAGTTGTTCCTTGCTAATGCACTCAAAACTGCAAAGCACGACTGGCATATTGCTGGAGCCAAACTGACACCTGCGTCTCATGAACCTTTTGGAATAAGGCGGAGAAGAAACCTTTCATGAATGCCTTGGCAATTAGACGATCAGTAAAAGGGGAAAGAAGATTGCTATATGACTTAACAGTTTGGAGGAAAACCAAAAACGTGAATACCTGGGTCCAGGAGGGTTGCTGAAACATTGTGTCCAGATAAAAAGCACGTATTACATTTATGTGCCTGACTTTTTGGATCGTCAACCATGCTTACCACCAGACTGATATAATGGCCGCAGCGGTGCAAGTCCCGCTGAGTCATGTACCGTGCCCATTTAGGAAGTAAAACAAAATGGATTGCCTGCTAGCTGTTCCCAGGAGAGCGTGTGGATGAAGCTGAAGGTAGAGCAGCGTGTTGTTGGCTGGTTTCTACAGTTACGCTTCTGTAGCAGAAGGAAATGTTAAGTGGTTGAAAGCCTTGGAAAATAAAGGCACACCAGACTCATTTCCCATCTAAACCTGAAGATGAATAAGACCACAAATTGGACTCTAGGATGTGTGAAACATTTTTCAAAGTCTGAAATTCTTTATTACTTTTAACTACTTATTTGGAGTTGAAATTTATTAATACTGGGGATTTTGCAGTAGTACATCCAAGTTCCAAACTGACTGAGGTCCTGTTGTGATAGAAGTTAAAACATAGTTTGCCCCCAGCTGTTTACAGGTTAAAGTCAAGAAGAAACAAGACGTACAGCTGGGGAGGAAGATGATGGCAAAAATACCGTAGGGCTAGTGATGGGCAAGTGGATGGTGTTATCTGGGGAGGTTTGCAGTGGTGATGTCAGTGATGGAGAAGGGGATTGTGTTATTTGTGGGTTTGCGGTGGTGGTGGATGAGAGGATTGTGTTGCTCTGGGGCTTTCTGTTTGTGTTTTCTGCTTTTTTGAAGGGGAGAGTATCCCATCTTTGCAGAATGCAGAGGTGCTTACAGAGGATATCAAACAGGCAGGAGGTCAAGATTAGCAACAATGATAGGTGATTTTTCTATTAGAAATTTCTAAAGTGGAACTCAGCTAATTGAAAGAAAGAATAGCTGTTTCTCAAGGAAACAAGATACCCGTAAGAGGTATACTCGCCTGTGAAGTAGCGTGCTCATTCAGCATGCTGTGCTCTTTTCACTGGGAAGCATTATCGAAAAGTTGGGATCAATGGAAATTATCTTTCCCTTATCATTTTCAGAAAGTGAAGCTGCAGTAGCGGCTCGATTATACAGCATTCTAGACAGCACTGCATTTGTTTGACAAAATAAATGGTGGGGTAGCACAACAGGATATAGTGTTTGTTACCACAATGGAAAAAACCCTTTAAAATAGCCTAAAAATAACGCAAAGAGGAGGTCACAGAAAAGGCACACAGAGAATAGATGGTCTGTGCAGATACCAGGCGATGAACAGGGTAAAGAGTAAAGTAGGAAATATTCTAAAATGAGAAGTGATGAATAAATTGAGAGAGAAATAAATGTGGAAATTTTCAACATGTAGAAGAATTTGTTTAGGAAAACTGGAATTTTACTTTTGGTATTATCACATCTGTGTGCATAATTTAAATTTTACTGTGGACTTAGTTAGAAGTAATATAAAGATTGGATTGTGTTTTTCATAGGATTTCAAAATAATTAAAGGCTGATGATCATCCGTAGAACCTTTCGTAGTGGGAGTGCCATGCCCTTCAACACTGTTTGCAAGGATCATCCATTGATTGCAATCTACCAGGTTTTCTCAACACGTTAAAAAAAAAAAAAAAAATTGAAAAAAGAAACCCATCAGCTTACCATCAGTAAGTCTTTTTAGCACTTACTATTTAGTGAATTAGTAAGCTGAAGTGCTTCTGAACACGCTGTTTTACAGAGCTCCCTGTAGGAGACTCACCTGAAGCAGTTAATTATCTTGACATCCTTCCTCCCGAAGCCCTTCGTGGTGAGAGGAGATAAGAATCTTATACCCCGCACAAGATTTGTGCAGCGGTACTTTGATAGGGCCAAGACTTTCTGTCTGCAAAAGCCAAAGGTAATATATTGGGAAGATCAATTGCCCATTTCACCTGGTATCTGAGGGTTGTTAGATGGCTCGCTCTCCATGGCCTTCATGCATTCTGCTGCTTCATGGGTTGGATCTGTGGGCTGTTGAATAAAAATTCCAGAGTCTGAAAGGAATTAGGCTGCAACATATTGAATAATTGGTTTAATTTGTGAAACAGTATGGTCTTAATATGGTAACCAGGCCAGAGTACGCATTGTAAAGCAGTGTTAGATGCTGATGGAGGCATGTGACTGGAATTTGACCATAGCTATCACTTGAATCTTCTCTGACATGTACGCCAGGGAAGAATATGATCAAGAGTAATTCTTTTTTTCCCAAGACTACATTCATCACGAATTCAGAGGCAGCCTTCATTCATGGTTTTTAGAGTTCTCAGTTAGCATTGACTTTGAGTTGTAAGGTATTTGAAGGAGGATAATAAATCTTCAGTTAAGAACGAGCTATCCTAATATATTCTCACAAGCATCCAGCTCATCCTTCTTTTGTAATTTAAAAGGAATTTTTCACTTTTTTCGTTATTTTCCATTTGATATTAGTATTTTACTTTATACTCAAAATGCATCCCAATCTACTACAAACCATGTAAATCCACAGAGGGAGCAACTTCCTCACGCGTAGGTTCTCTGCTCAGAAAAGCCTTTATTGCCTGTTTTATATTGCTAAAGCCAAGAGGCCCAGAGTTGAAGATTCTCACTGGTTTACTAATTACTAATTGTTTATTTCATTGTTAGTAAATATTAGTAATTGTTAGTAATTGCTAGTTACTAATTTATATTAACTGTAACTATATGTGTAACTCCTGTCCTGGGTGGCCTTGCCTCCTACTTAAATCCATATTAATCTGAATTTTAATTTGAATGTGCCTTGAGAATGGGTCCTAATTCTGCTTTGGAATGTCTTACAGGAGTAGTAAAAAAATTACATAGGAGTAATTAGCCACTAGGTTACACATACATGGACTCTTAGTGAGTTAGATCAGAAAAACAGAGCTGCTAGGTTACTTCTGAGCTCTCACAAAAGCGTTATCTGGCCTCCCACATCACTGGCGTGAGTTCAGTGGATGTAATAACATTTTAAGACTTAATTTTGTAAGTCAACATTGGACTTAAAACACATTTTAAGCACATGACTCAGGCCAGCTATCTGTTCTTGTGTGTTTGGCAACACTTGTCACCAGCCTTTCAGTCTTCCTTAGATGATCCCAGGATAGCCGCTCCTGTGAGATTAGTGAGCGCAACCAAGTGAATTTTGTGAAAGAAAATAAAGAAACCGGTCATTCATATCCATCTTAACACTGTGTTTCACCTTGGCTTTGCCCATAATGAACAAAAAAATTGAAAGTTGTCTTTCAAAGACAGTTGCCTTTGCAAAGGACAGAGGGAGGGGGCATAGCGCCAACTTTCTGCTGGTGCCAGTAGGTGGGAAATGAAAGCGGTGCTGGCAGCTGGTCGGTCTGTGCATGCAGGTTTACCTGCTCGTGCACCAGGTCCTTTGTTCTTCCCCTGCCCTCCCCTCAAAATACAATGCCTGCGTTCAGAAGATGTTGTGGGTAAGTATAAGAAATCCCTTAATTGGATATGACTGCCCCTTGATTTAATTCCTGATAGAAACACCAGACAATTGGTTTATTTCTTCATCTTACATACTTTTGTTAAACTGCTTTCATTTTTCAATAATATAGCAAAAAAAAAAAAACAACACAAAACTTGTTCACCGATGTAGGGTCTGCACTGATTTCTCAAGTACGGTATAATGTAACTGGATATTTCTGAATATTCTACTACTATGCATTTTTTTTACACTTCTCTGTTATCTGATTGCATGTGTTACCCTGCTCTTTGTAACAGGCAATTCATTTTTGTCATTCTTTTCAAAAACAGAAATCACCTGCAAAGAAGCTGAGCCATGCAATTAGTAAATCCCTTGGTTGCGTACCAAGTAGAGAACCACCTCGTCCTGTATTTCCTGAGCAGCCAGAAAAGCCACTTGATCTTGCACATATAGTGTGAGTATCTATTTTAATCTGTTTTTCACTTAATCAGTAATACAAAGCAAGGTATTTGTGGCTGTATTTGACTTTGGAATAGGCTAGCAGAAAGGAGCCCTTAGATTAGAATTATAAAGTCGCCGTGCTGTAACTGTTATAAGTGTTTCTCTGAAACAGTTTGAAATTCAAAACAGTTGTTTTATTAACAAGAGGTATAGAATATGTTTATGTGCAGTTAGACTAAGGCCTGACTGTATATGCTACTTGCATCTATTAGCATTTCAAAGTACTAATCAATCTTACCTTTTGCACATCACCATATTGGATCAGACTCTATTTTCTCATTTATCGTAGATTAAAATTATATAAACAAAACAATGTTAAATATATTGCAAGTTAATATTAGCAGTAGCAGGGTTTAGCTTGTTGCTGCTGCCTGGGGGCATTGGCTTTACATTCTTATTTCTCTCACTGAGAGGTTTGCTGTGTTTTTCTGCTCAATGGCATCATTGTTATCCTTTCATTCTGACCTTATTGTCTAACCGATGGAATGATTTTAATGGAATACCATTGTACTGGTGTTGAACAGACTTGAAATCAGTCTGCTTCCCCAGTTTGCCAGTTTTCACATCAGAAGTAAAACCTGAGACACAAAAACCCCAAACAAATTCTGTTGCTGTATATGTGTAATAAACTAAGCCTCCAAATAGATCTGTTTTAATGTCCTACAGAGTCTTGAGGAAAAGTCTCAGTCTTTTCATATATCTAAATTTAAGCACGTGCTATAGAGAAGAGTGAGGAGAGAGGAGCAAAGCAAAGGGATATAATTTATGTAAAATGAAGGACTCCCGTTTTCATGAGTATTGAGTAATTTGCAGTTCTGAGAGTAAGTGGAGTTGATGCTTTTCTGGTTTTCTTTTGATGTCATAAATACCAGATTCTTCTTGAACTGTTTTCTCTGTCACAATTTCTGAATGGAGAACCAATGTGTTCAAATCTGAATGTCTTATAACCTCTGACAGTTCAGTATTAGGATGCGCTGCTTTGGCCTTTCCTAATGCCGTATGATTTTGATTGACTGGCTCTTCTATACGCTCCTTTTAAGAGCTGTGCAGTCATTAAGAAAAAGCTGGAGGCTAGCTTGTCAAAATATTGGAAAGGTAAGAATTGTAAAGCTTATTGTAATGTGGTAAAACACTTGTGTGGCTTTCTTTTGTGAAAAGCATAGAAGATCCATAACTTGACATGGAAGAGTAGTTGCAATGCTAGAGTCCTTAACAACATAGTTCTGAGCTTTACCAATTTCTGCTTAGCTGTGTGAGTGTTTTTTCCAGTTCTTGCATCACTGAATATTTACCAACTTCTATAATGCTTGCTTTAGTCCTGTGCAGTGAGGGGAGTTGATCTGGTTTAATGGAATGTAATTGTTCCGATTTTCTCTGTGAAATTGCACTCAAATTGGGAAAAAAAAAAAAGTCTGTTCAGCTCTGAATTGAACAGTAGCATAAGTCTGTGTTCTCCTAAATGAATGGCTTATCAAACCCACAAGGACAAGGTTGTACATCGTCCACAGAATTAGCCCCGTGCCTTGGTGGGGATGTGCTGTGGAGCTTGTCACTTAGCTTTAAATCTGGATTTTCTGTAGTAAGGGTGCTGCTCAGCCTCACAGAAAACAATTTCATGTTTAAAATCTTATCAGATCACGAATCCATTCGCATTTTTCTTTCTAGTTTTTTCTCTGTGCTGCTTCCATGTTGAAATGCACTAACGTCCACAAGAGAAAATTAATAGTTTACAATGTAATACTTCTATAAAAACTAAAAGAATATGTAACTGCGTAAGTACAATGTATGAAAATAATTACAGCAATGGTATTGTGACTGCCTGCGTGAAGGAAGGCTGCAGAAACCGATCCCAAAACTACAAGCCGAAGTTTTACTTCTGATAGAGATTACCAAGTTTGATGAATTACTTCTTTCTTTTGCTAGGACTCATTAATTTGTTAACGGCTCAAACAAGTTTCTGTCCTCAGCTAGACAAGGAATGGTAAAGGCGAAAGCGGGTGGCTTACTTTTGTGTTTTGTATTTTTAATACGTGACCCATTGAAGGTGCTGGTAGAGAAGTGCCTCCCAGCTTGCTTTTTGCTTCCAGTTAGTAACAGACTGTACCTCGACTGACAAACACGGCACTGCCTTTTTCCTGAGCCCAGAGGCAGTAGCGTGCCGCAGCGGCGGCGGGAGCCAGCTGGGGAGATGCGTGCTGTGAGAAGATGGGCAGGAGGGTGCTCAGGGCAGGCTGGGGAGCCGGGCAGGAGCGTGTGGCCCTGGGGACGTGCGGGTGGGGGTACAGCACGACGCCTTCTGCAGTGACTGGGACTGCTGCCCAGACGCTCTTGGCAGCAGCGAGACAACGCGGAGACATCTGCTCTGTGCTGCCAGCTTTACTTCAAAAAAAAAAAGTGTGCCCTAAGAAGCCAAAGTATTGGGAAATACTGCCTAATACTACGAGGACGACTGTGGGAACAACAGATAATGGTCTGGTGTAAAAATAAAGTAAGTAGGTGATTGATTTATATCAAACACTAAATCACATGAAAATAAAATTAACATGGGACTAAAAAGACCTACTGGGTTTTTTATATAGGTGATGTAAGACCTTTGGGGTTTTCTCTATAAGTGATACCACTGAAATTAAAAGAAATTAAAAGAAAAAAAAAAGGCGCACAAAAAAAAAAAACCCACAGTTTTTCAGTGTGAAAAATGACATAGCCAACGGAGATTCTTTGATAGAACTCAACTTATAAAGAGGAATTGCTCAGGGCCACAATGAGTCATTATTTAGGTGTCAGTGATCATGACTTGATTACATTTTTTTCATGTAAATGAGGTGCACATCAGCATCTAACAAATGCTTTGGAGGAGACTGTCTCGCAAAGCTGAAATCAACTTCAGCTGAGTAAATAATGTGAACATAAAAATATTAATAACTAGGAATAGTTTAAGAATACTTGGCCAAATGTTCCAGGGAAAACAAGGCTTGGAAGGGAAGAAAAAACAGCTATACTTGTCAAGGGAAGAAGAGACAAAAATTGGTAGCAAAGAATGTAAACTAATGGTTTAAAAGTTATTGGAGAATAGTTTTCAGGTTGTGGTTTGGCAGGGGGGCAGCGGTTGTGCAATATGCTGATGGTGAGATACTTACCTTCCAGAGATAATCCAAAAGGATGTTGAATTGCACCGTCTATGTTTTCAGTCTAAACTGCATTTTGAAAGAGTTTCTTAATTTGGATACTTGCTGCTGATTGTTGATGTGTCTTGGAGCACTGGAAAGTTCCCAGAGCACTGGAAGAAAATTCGTATGATCTCATTTCTTTTTTTCGAGGCGGGGGCGGGGCGGGGAATGAAGTCAAACAGGGCAATCTCTGACATGTTGTGTTTACCAACATGGCTTTGATGGTGAATAAAATAATTGAGCAGTAGATAAGCTATTTTGTTGATCAGTAAATAAAAAGGTAACTCATGCCAATCAAGCACAGGCTTTTGGCAATTTGGTGTAGTCAGACTCAGTTTTTATCTCTTTATGAGGTTAATTTTGATTAATAAAGTGATATTGTTGGCATAATGCGTTTATTACGAGCATTGAGTAATTTAGAAAACAGTAATCAATACAGCACATATACAGCAGATTGGAAAAAAAAATGTTTCGCTCCTTGTCCTCAATATAACTGCAAAAAGAAGGATGCTGAATAGGGTGTGTTTTCAAGCGGAGTCCTGCAGAGATCAAGCCTAGCTTCTGTGCTATTAACGTTCGTTTTCATGGCCAGGAGGAAAACGTATAAAAGCACTACTGATAGGCTAGATAGGCAAATGAGAAAAACATTGGAGGAATGAAGATTAAAAGGACACTGTGCTGGGCAGAATGACTCCAAAAACAATTTTGGAGGTCATGGTATGCAATTGGCTGAATATGCATTTTCAGAGCGATTTTGTAACCAAGGATGCTAACAGGATCTGAGGGTGCAAAGAGAAGAGCTTACCCTTTGTGCTTGGTGGTGGCAGGATCCTTGTCAGAAAACTCTCTAGTTACAGCACCCACAATCGAGACAAATGTTGAAAGACCAAAGGGTTTGAGAAGGTCAATGAAAATGATTAAAGGACTGGAAATAGATATGGGAAGATGCATAGCTTTACATCCAAAGACTCAAGTAATGTAAGTATAACACACAGAGGTTAAGGAATGGTTTGATATTTCTAAAAATACCTATCCTGGAGAAATTAAATATAATCCCAGGGAGCTTTAGCAGATAGGCTTAACAGAAGACACAGTCCAGAAGTTGAAGCTAGACAGATTCAGAATAAAAATAAGAAATACGTCTTTAACAGTGAATGAAAGTAAGTAATTGTTAGAATAGATTACCAAAATCAAAAGTGGTGGTGGAATTTCCACCACTGAAACTTTAAAACCACGACGAGAGTATTTTTAAATCAAATAAGAATTCCAGTCAGCCTTATGTTCTGTGTTTGACAGAAGCTCAATTATTAGTGTTTCCTTATAGCTTTATGAGATATGAAAAATGCATACAAAAGTTTTAATGTAGTCTCAGAGTCAGGAATTTTACAGAATCCACTGCTAGAGCACCGTACATGTGCTCCGTAGGGCAATTATGGATTTGCTTTACTTACATTTCCAAAAATAAGTGAGTGTTTTTGAAACTACCTCTACCTCTCTTTACCTGCATTCCTGCAGCCGTGCTGGGTCAGGAATATAAAAAATGGAAATTCTGCTATTGCCTGCTATTTTGGTGCATTCTGCTTCTCTCTCCCCGCATCCTCCCCCAGATTGTAAGCTGTGTCTAGGTGGGAGTTTCCTGGCTGCTATAGAGTAATTCTGTGTGAATCATACTCTTTTTTTAGGTGTCGGTTTTCTGAATATGATTGCTGGAACCCAGAAGCTCCAAAGGCTCCCCCTTTTTTAAGGAATTACAGTCTATATGATGGAAAAAAAATGAATGGGCATTAAAAAACTCTTCTTAGTTTATATTTGATAAAGGCGAGATTGTATTTGACATGGATCATTTTTCCTGGGAGAAATCATTTAAAGTGTTCCTTCACTGCGGTGTTATTTCAGGTTATAACTTGATCGTTTCCCCCTGGCTCTGGACCCATGAAATGCAAACCCCTCCCATTAAAGCCTGTATTTTAAAATGTTATCTGAGATGGATCCTTCCAGTGACACGACCCTGTGGCGCAGGACGTGAAAAATTACCGTTCTTAACTGAAATAAGTGCGCCAGCAAAAGCTACCACTGCCAGTATCATCCTACAGTAAACATTACAGCGCTTAGGTGTTCTTGTGCTGTTGCTAAACACAGTCATTCTCGGTGGCGCGGCTGCTGCTGCGGGGACAGATGGGCTGTGTCACGCTCAGCTGTGGCAGTCGATGCTGCTGCCCCGAGCTGCTCCTCTCTCCTCGCTGCGAGAGATCGGTGTCTTCACGGGAGAGGTGGCAAGAATATGGCATGTGTCACCTCCGCAGCCGTTCTTCTTCACAGCTTGGGGGAGTTCAGCGTGACACTAGTGAAGGTGGGTTTGTGCTAATGAGTTATGCCATGGTCGGTAACAGCTGAAGGGGAAACGTACGTCCCACTCCGGTGGCTCACAGAAAGGGAGTCTGTCTGCTACAAGTCTCTCCAGGTGACAAATATGTGAAGCTGCAGAGAGATAAAGGACAATGGATTACCTCAACTTTCTTATGTTAGAGGTCTGGAGATGCTGCTTTAAGCCTCCAGCAGATAAGTGAAAATGGGATGAGGAGGCATTTGTAGGGATTTACAAAGTGTTCATGCTCCTGCTGGCGGGGCTGACAAAATACAAAGTTAGGAGCCATATCATGCTTATGTTAATGTGCTTTCCTTGTGGTCAATATGACAAGGGAGTAATAATCTCTGACGTATAAAGGTTGCCCCCCCAGAAGGGAAGCTGGGGGCACATGTTTTTGTTGATCGCCCCGGCTCAGCTGGCAAGCCGTGTAGCTGCGAACCGCTGCAAACCGCAGCAGGCTGCTGAGGCTGCCGATCCGTAGCTGGTTCCCTTGTGCGAGCCTTCGCCGCCCCCGGCTGATTTAGCAATACTCACCCGGTGCTCAGGGATCTGCAGCTGTCAGGGCAGTGCAGTTGCAAGCCCGCCTCTAGATTCCCACCAGCAAGTCCTGGACCTGGATGCTGCAGTCAGGTCTAGGCTCAGCCCTTCAGAGAGCTGCCTGGTAATGGAGAATGTGTAATGGCATCAGTAATATTTACTAATATTGCTAATATTTACTTCAATATAGCAAAGAGGGGGGAAATACCCTGCTCTGTATGCATAGAAGATGATGTGGCTGACACATGCTAGCCAGCGTATATATTGTATATATTGTATACAGTGCAATGTAGCCGTGCCCTGGCTGTTAAGAAAGTACAACTTCTCTTTACGGTGGAAGAGTGGTGTAGCAGCGGGGTCTAAATGGGGAAAACTGCCTATGGACTGGCTTCTTGTTCGTTATTTTATTTACATGTTACATTAAGTTAGAATGTGAATTAGATCCTGTTTCTAGCAAAATGACACTTCATAGATTTGCCTGAGTTCAGAAGACCAAGAGAAGAGGTTTAACTCTTTGAGAAAGGCAGAAATTGCTGAATTTAAAGTGGAGCATGGTTCTGCATCACCTGCTTCCCGTAAGAAATCGCAATGACCTTTTTGTTCTCTGCCAGCAGTGGTATGACCGATTTGGGAAGAGAGTCGCGTTTGACACTGAATATATTTCCTCCCAGAAATTTTTGCAATGTTAACGTTTAAAAGGTTTGCCTTTGCACATGAAAATAAATTTTGTAAGATCTTTGTGAAGAGTTTCGGTAAGAATACAGGTTTGCAGGTTACAAAGGTGTTTCTGGACCATCAGATATATGTGGCCAGAAGTTTTATCTTGTTTGACAATTAAAAAACTATTTATTGGCTGTTCCCTTCTTTTCCCCACAAACACTTTCTCAGGCAGCAACGACTTGCGTCTCTTTCATTGCTTCAGCTCAAAACCCTGGAGGGAGCAATGACCTGTCAAAAATCATATCCATTTATCTGCTGCTGCTGCTATGGACAGCTATACTGAAAAGCTTGAAAAATATGTGGATTACAGTGGAAGACAAAAACTGATATGTTTACAAAACTGCCTGTTTCTTAGCCCAGGCTGCCTCTTGCCTCTGCAGTGCTTAGCAGTGGGGCTAAAATGTCGTTAGCTAATTTAGTGAGTCTGCTTTTGGTGGAAATCGTTTCTTTTTCTTCTTGCAGTTGCCAAAAAGCTCTGAGGTTTAGCGGTGCCAAGACACCTCATTGTCTGAGGTACGGTACACCAGAGATGCTCACGTGGCTCAAAGGAGATGCTCTGGTGAGCTGCCCTAGTGCTCTTTCCCCAGGAGAGAGAAGGGAGAGGAGTGTACATCGGTGATGCTGGCCACTGGATCTCGAGTATCGTGGCCCCCTGTCCCTGGGCATTGTTCAGCTGTGGCTACCGCGTGATCTTTGGCTATCAAGTTAATGTCTTAACTTGTGCATTACTCTCCATCTGTTCGTCCTTTTAAACTGCTCTGTTTGAAATATCTCAAAAAACAATACTCCTAGCAAGAAAAATAATGTTGTGTTGAATTTTGATTAATGGTACATAACTGCCGGACATGCCTATTGCAATAAATTACAGAGCAAAACAAAATGCCTCACTATTGTTTCCTGCATGAAAATTCTCAGGAGCCCAACCCCACCCTGTTTTATAATAAATTTTGTATATGACAGTTGTGATTACTTAGGGTTTCCAGCCTCTCTCAGACAAATCAATCCAGCCTCGCCCAGTGACTGGGCTTCTTTGACAGTGACAGTCCTCTATGGAGGACCGTGGATAAAGGGAATCCAGTGGATTTCGTGAATTTGGATTTTGAAAAAGCCTTTGAAAGGACGATTTGTCAAAGGCTATTAAAGAAATGAAGTTACCATGGGATTGGAAAAAAGGTCTTTTGATGTACTGAAAAGTGTTAAAGGTTAGGGAAGCAAAAGGTAGAGGTTAATGGTCAATTTTCCAGGTGGAGGAGGGTCAGTACCGGGGTCCGTAAGCAGATCCTAAAGGGACGAGGCGGGGATGCCCCCTCTGATGTTGCCGGTACAGCAGGGCTGGTGTCTGCTGGAGAACAGTTTTGTGAAAAGTTGTAGACCACTTTGCTGCTGAAACCACCTCGCTCTGGATCGGAGCAGAGACTGATCCGATTAGCAATATTTTTATACTCCTTCATCCGTGATACGAGGCTTGTCTGTCCGACTGTTGAGCGTTAGGGATAACTGCAAACAAATCATAGGTTTTCTTCCAGTTAGGGAGGTTTTCTGGAGAACCTTCCTGTAAAAGCTTTGTGGCCTCCAAAACCTCCGAGAAAATACAGATCCTTTCTCTTAGAATCAAGGGTTGCTAATCCAAATTGGCTTCTTAAATGTATTAAATAAAATCTAGATGAACACAAAGGAAAGGAAGGAGCAATATGCTTAGGTTGCCAGTATTTATTGCAAACGTACATCAAGGATGACTTTTTATAGAAGTTAAGGTCAGAAAACATTAAATCAGCTGGTCTGACCTCCTGTATCTCATTGATCATTAAATGTCACCACCTTCCTTCTCTACTGAGCCCAGTAATTTGTATTTGGGAAAGGTTACCCTCCATAAAGGCGCTCAGTCTTGATTTCCAGAGGTTATAAATGCCCAGTTTCTCCAATAGTAGTTGGTTTGAATGGATAGTCTTCCTTCCTGTTTAATATTTGTGGTTTATTTCCCTTTTTTTTTCCCCTCTTAAACTACGTTCTGTTTCCAGCCCTTGTTTTGTTTTTATTTCTCTGCCTAAACACTAATACACTTCCAGATATGTATGTTCAAGGATCAGATTAGCTCTGCTTCCAACAAATTGCCTTCACTGTCCACTGTGGTCTATAATCCTTTTTTGTAGTCACTGCTTTTGGAAATAGAGCACTATTCTCTGAATCTACTCTGCATTTTTATGTCCTAGATGTATAATTTTACATTTGGCCTTATTTAAATACAGTATAATATGAAAACAAAGTGTTAAAATACAGTTTATCAAGGCTCATTTTCTGTGTACTTTGAACCCATAATTAAAGTCTCAAATCTTTTACAGTAGCTGTAAAAACCCACTAATATCATTTAATTTCAAAGATTACAAACTGACAGATGGTTTTGAGATCTAACAGTCCTTAATCCATTTAAAAAGGCTTTGATGTTATGTAGTTCATATTTTCAGTTTTCTAGCAGTAAGCCACAAACTTTATGGCAAATCCCAGCCTCTGTGGTTGGTGGGTACCGCAGCAGTGGCGTGCAGCGCTTCCGACTGGCAACAGGGCACGGGTGAAAGGTGGTTCATAAAGCGGGAGGCTCAGGGCGGGCAGCGAAAGTGGCGAAGCTGTTGTTGCAGCATCCGAACCCTGGAGTTGCAGTAGGGAGCTGTCGAAGCCTCCGGCGTTATGCGAAGCAGCCGGAGCTTGCTCTGATCTGCAGCAGCCTCCCGAGCGCTGCCTCTGCCGGCTGGGGTGCCTGAAGCTGTGCCCTTGCCGCAGTGGGTGCACGGCCGCACCGGGCGGCTCAGCAGATGCTGCTCCAGGAGACTGCCACGGCTGTGAGATAATAGCTATCAGTGCTGTAGCGTTTTCTGAGGTTTAGGGTATTTTTCCTTTACAAAAGGTAGTTGAAAGTGTGCCTGCCCTCCCTATGATGCTCCAGCACCCTTAGCGTAGCCATGATGCTGCTCCAGCCATGCCGGCTGGAGGAGGCTGGAGCGGCTCCAGCGTGGCGGTGGCTGGGACGGTGTGCCAGGGAAAAGTCCCACACACTTCCCACAGGCATCTTGCGGGGATGGGAAGCGAGGAGGGAGGGAGAGGGCAGGGCTGAGGGAGCACCCACTCGCCCATCAGAGCTCCTCGGTCTCTCATCCCATCACGCATGGGGCGTCAGGGCAGCGTGTTTGGGGGTGCAGTAGCACCCTGCATCAGGTAGATTCAGACTAGATATAAAGGAAGACATTTTTTACGCTGAGGGTGGTGAGACACTGGCACAGGTTGCCCAGAGAGGTGGTGGATGCCCCGTCCCTGGAAACATTCCAGGTCAGGCTGGATGGGGCTCTGAGCAACCTGCTCTAGTTGCAGATGTCCCTGCCCACGGCAGGGGGGTTGGACTAGATGGCCTTTAGAGGTCCCTTCCCACCCAAACCGTTCTGTGATCTGATGATTCTATGATCCCTCAGTGCTGCTCTCGGCAGCAGCAGGAAAGGACAGACACAATTTCCTTCTTGGCCAGGGTGGGAGGGAGAGGAGATTCCTCTTGTACAGGGTTCAGTGTCCTGAACCTGCAGTGTGTAAATTATTGACAGACAATTCCCTTTGATTGCCAGGAACAGGAGAGAGAACAACGTGTTACCTTTCTGTGCTTGATGGATGAGAAAAAGATAAACTGGATAATTGAGAGTGGGAGTAATGTGACAGAAGAAGTGTGGGAGAGCACTAAGACCTCGAGGTGTGCAAGTGCCTTCCTCCTCCATTGGTACGGGTCGTAATCAGGAATAGCCAAGAGAAACTTTTGTGTTCTGCATTGGGAGCTCAGAGGTTTTCTCGTTGCGCTGTTGCCTGTCTGCGCGTGCATGCACGCTCACGCTTAGGTGAGTCTGGTGTGTGCGTGTACAAATTCACAAGTATATGTCGCCCGCTTTCTTTTTTTCTCTCTGAACTTTTGTACTGGAAGCGATTCCAGTCCCCATCCTTCATGGCCACCGTTTCTGCTGGTACATGTGATTAACAGCAACAGCCAGCCAGTCTCCCACGGAGCAAGGAGTTGTGTGTTTACACCCATCATGTTGAAGAGCTCAAAGTTCCCCCGCCGTGGCCAAGGGCGCTTCCCACCAGCCTGGCGTGAAAACACCAGCACAGCACCACCCGCTTGAAAGATAGATGAGAGCGCTCTGCTGCCGGGATCCCGCGTGCGCCCACCTGCATTGAGCTCAGCAAGTGTCTTTCCACGCTTGCACCGGTGCCACCATGGTCTGAAGAAGGTGATGGGAGACACCGAAAAGCGTATCTTAATTACCGGCGTTGATTAGATGCTTGCACACAGTTGTGAGGTCTTGGCATCCTGTTGTTTTTATCCATTTGCATTTTTTGAAAATTCCTGTATTTTCCTAAGATCTGCATAAGCATTTGGTACGAATTTATTTTGCTGCAATACGATGGCTCATTTTTAACTTTCATGCTCATTCTGTCACTGCTGAGAAATGGTGTCTGCTTGTCACATTACAGGCATTTTTAACCAAAATTACATAAACATACATTTAAAAAAATATAAAGATGTTTAACAGAAGACAGATGACATCCTTTCTTATAAAAGGGTTATAAAGTTAAACATGTTTGAAATGCATATTTTCCTTGATTTTGGTATTCTGTTATGTTTTGCGTTTGAATACAACACCTGCTACATTGAATTTTCCTTCACTTCCCAGTAAAGGAGGCATGTTTTTGTATTTTCTGTGGTTGTCTTGATCATTGCTTCTTCAGAATTAAAATGCTTTTAGGTATCTCCACACTGGTGGTTTGAGTTGACGGATACCCCATGCACATTTTCTTAATAGACTTAGACTGAAATTCATTCCCAGCGTGTGTAGCAGGCTGGACTCCAGACTACTGAAGAGCTGCCTCGAGATCTGTGTCTCACGCCAGGAGAGGGATTCTTGCTGGATTTACACGTTTTTTCTTGAGAGCAAGCTATTCTTGGAGGACACGGCAGTTTCGTAATGTTTGGTTCATAAATCGTTTTGCTGCTTTACGCAGGCAAAGCGTTCATCTGGATTAACACGTAGCAGCTCTCCACCAAATTTTTAACAGCCTGTAATCCTGGGGACCGGCATCCCTCGCAGCCTAACGGCCCCGTAAAGGGTATTGATATTTACTGTGGGCTTTTTTTTTTTCCCCCCTGAAGCATTTTGGCCACTATCATAATCAAAGAGTTCAGAGTAGAAAGGCTTGGATGATATGCTGGTTTTGACTGCAGCTGTCCTTATTCTCCATGACAGAACAAAATTTTTCTTTATTTTGAATTCTTTTTGTTTGTTTCCGTGGTAGGCTACGAGTACATGCATTTTTTGCTGGCTGAGAGAAATCTCTTCTTGATTTCAGGCTGGTAGAGGGTTATTATGATATTATCCAGCAAAATAGATAGGAACCTCCAAGTGGTAGGATTATAATTCCGGTTTTTTTATTTCAAATTCTTTTTTATTCATATGGTACATCAATCTTGTAATGATCTTTTTACAGTATTAGTAAGCAGCTGTCAGCTGTTCCTTGGCAATGCAATATTGTCAAGGTACTATGTTATGTCAGTCATGTTATGGGATATTGTCAATACTTATTTAATAATAATTTCACTTGTATTCACAGTCATGGTTCTGGAAATAATGCTATTATTCTGGGACAGAATATGGAGCATTAGTTATAATTCCTTTTATACTTGAAGAAGGAGCTGAGACGGTTTTTTCATGCTTAAGGTGATGCTGAGGCCAAACAAATTTCAGTTAAGAATCTACTTTTTGTGATCAAGATAGTAAGGGAATAAACAACCAAGGGAAGTTGTTGTGATTTTCTCTCTTTCATGCCTTAGATCCAAACTCGTTGAAATTAGGCTTTAGACAAGCCTAAATAACTTGTCTCCATGCTGGAGTAAGTGGGTGAAATGTAATTTTTTTGTTGTTGTTTTTATATGCAGGAGGTCAGATTACATGGTAGAATAATCTCTATTATAATTTATGAATCATATATTAATTTTTCTTTTAGTTCAAAATGTACAGGAGTTTGCATTTTAGTGTCTGTACATTGGTTAGATCTGTGCTTATATTCTAGTCAGTATTTCTGTTCCTTCGTCTCTGCTGCTCTTTCCTTTCTTGCTTCCTTCCTTCCTTTTAAATTTCCGTAGCTCCTCAGCGTTGCAGAGGACACGATGGCAGTGGCTCTTCTGAACCCTTTATCCACGGGCAGTGGGAGATCGGTTACTAATGCTGCAAGTATTAAAGTCTTAGGTTTACTGATGTTGCTGAAGCCTGGGATCCTGTTGAAGTAGGAGGAAGTCTGATCCACTGAAGACTTTAAAATCACAAATGTCTGTATGGCAAATAACTAGGGACCTAGAATTTTACAAAGGAGAGAAACTATTCTGTACTCTTTAATCCACGTGGGACGTGCCGTAGCCGGCTGTGAGCAGCCTCATTAGAGAGCCACAACAATATTCTTCCTCTAAAAGCCAGCGTTTTAATCTCTGTGTGGCATTTCCTTTGTTATGTTTATGCGTCTCTTGATGACTATTGTGTTTTGAAGAGTAAGTTTTGCACTTTTATATTAATTTATTCAAGGGGAAGAATGTAGTGAAATATAAAGTGTTGTTTGTTTGTTAAAAAACTTTACACATGCATCGGTGTGCTGCTTCTGGCTGACAGGGCACGTCTGTCCCTTCACCTTCAAACAGATCAAAGTGGGTTAGATTAAAAAAAAAAAAAAATTTACAAAAAATCCCGAGTCCTTTTGTAGCTGGACAATTCATCCTTGACCGCCTTATCCAACCTAAAAACATTTTGTCGGATAGCGTACCTTGTGCCCAGGAGATGCTGGGTCACGTGGCAGCTCCGTTTCCTTAGAGACGGCGCCGTGCCGCGCATCGGGATGCCGCGCATCGGGATGCCAGCTCGGTGGAGGACCGGAGAGGCGTTCGCCACGACCACAAAGGTTTGCTGGATTTGCATTCCTCGCCGTTTTGCTGCTTTAGCATAAAAATGTTAGCCAGGTCTTTGCATGCTGTCGGGATACAGGAGCGCATTGTTAAGGCAGAGTTAACTTCTCTGAATGCTATTTAAAACGTAACCCTGGTTTTTTTTGTGGTGGTTTGCGGGGAGCTGCTACGGACTAGCGAGAGGGATGCCAGTGAGGAGCGGTAGCGTGACTGTGCTGTCAGGTTTTATTTGTTTCTGGCTGTTGTAAACAGATCGTAGGAACAGCTCGGAGAGGGACACGGCACGGGATGTCTTATTGAACAGCCTGGAACGGGTAACTTGCTGAATGCGTCGTTTCCATCTTTCCTGTTAGTCATTTTTGAACAGGGCAAGAACAAAGTCATTACGAAGTAATAGCTCACTTCATGCCTTGTTTACAATAAGAATTATTATTAATAGATCATTCATACCCATGTGACATTTTAGTGGAAAACAGCAGAATTTACCATGGCATTTTGTCATCGTAAGTAATATACGTATTGCAAATTACTGGAAATAAATAGGCATAATAACAAACTCATATTTCTGTCAGTGTCTCTGAACAGTTACTGCTATTCCATTTACATGATAGAGATAGCAGCCAGCTGACGAATGCTCTTTAATGTTTTTGTTAGAGATGTTGCATACAAATAAATTGGCTATTATATAAAAAAACAGTGAAGACTTCATTTTAAAATTGCTCAGAAACAATACATTGTATATATTTTCACTAGGTGTTATTATAGTGTTCAGGGATTTATTTTCCTCAGTACTCATCTTTTTGTAAAATCTCAAATATCTGTATGTATTTTCAGGTTTATGATTGGTTTTTAACTTCTTAGCATGTTTCTTTTGTTTCTGATCATCTTAACAGAAGCATACACCTTAAACTATTTTTTAAATTACTACAAGCCCTGTAAAACTAAAATAGTCTGTTCGTCATTCCTGCTGCTATAAAATAACCTACATTTGCAGTTTTCCAGGGGACAGAGCAAAAAGATGAAATCTTTGAGTCCCCTCACCCAGACGCATGGTAATGCAAAGCCAGGCTGAATGACAGGAGGTTGTTATCCCAGCTTTGGTAATGAGTCAGGTAGTGAAACATTATCGTATCCAAACACGTTTAAAATGTTTCCCGTCGGCAGATATTTAGGCTGCTATTTTTGGATTATACATCTTTAACCTAAATTGTTGCTGGATTATAGAATCATAGAATCGTTTGGAAAAAACCCTTAAGATCATCAAGTCCAACCATTAACCCAGCACTGCCAAGTCCACCACTAAACCATGTCCCTAAGCGCCACATCTACACGTCTTTTAAATACCTCCAGGGATGGGGACTCCACCACTTCACTGGGCAGCCTGGTCCAATGCCTGACAGCCCTTTCGGTGAAGACATTTTTCCTCACGTCCAATCTAAACCTCCCCTGGCACAACTTGAGGCCGTTTCCTCTCGTCCTATCGCTTGTTCCTTGGGAGAAGAGACCGACCCCCACCTCGCTACAACCTCCTTTCAGGTGGTTGTAGAGAGCGATGAGGTCTCCCCTCAGCCTCCTTTTCTCCAGGCTAAACAGTCCCAGTTCCCTCAGCCGCTCCTCATCAGACTTGTTCTCCAGACCCCTCACCAGCCTCGTTGCCCTTCTCTGGACACGCTCCAGCACCTCGACGTCCTTCTTGTAGTGAGGGGCCCAAAACTGAACACAGTATTCGAGGTGCGGCCTCACCAGGGCCGAGTACAGGGGCACGATCACTTCCCTACTCCTGCTGGCCACACTATTTCTGATCCAGGCCAGGATGCCATTGGCCTTCTTGGCCGCCTGGGCACACTGCCGGCTCACGTTCAGCCGGCTGTCGACCAACACCCCCAGGTCCTTTTCCGCCAGGCAGCTTTCCAGCCACTCTTCCCCAAGCCTGTAGCGCTGCATGGGGTTGTTGTGGCCGAAGTGCAGGACCCGGCACTTGGCCTTGTTGAACCTCATCCAGTTGGCCTGGGCCCATCGATCCAGCCTGTCCAGGTCCCTCTGCAGAGCCTTCCTACCCTCGAGCAGGTCAACACTCCCGCCCAACTTGGTGTCATCTGCAAACTGACTGAGGGTGCACTCAATCCCCTCATCCAGATCATCGATAAAGATATTAAACAAGACCAGCCCCAAAACTGAGCCCTGGGGAACACCGCTCATGACCGGCTGCCAACTGGATGTAACTCCATTCACCACAACTCTCTGGGCCCGGCCGTCCAGCCAGTTTTTGACCCAGCGCAGAGTACACCTGTCTAAGCCGTGAGCCGCCAGCTTCTCTAGGAGAATGCTGTGGGAGACGGTGTCAAAGGCCTTGCTGAAGTCCAGGTAGACACATCCACAGCCTTTCCCTCATGCACTAGGCGGGTCACCTGGTCATAGAAGGAGATCAGGTTGGTCAAGCAGGACCTGTCTTTCATCAACCCATGCTGACTGGGCCTGATCGCCTGGTGGTCCTGTACGTGCCGCGTGATGGCACTCAGGATGAACCACTCCATAACCTTCCCCGGCACCGAGGTCAGGCTGACAGGCCTGTAGTTCCCCGGATCCTCCTTCCGGCCCTTCTTGTAGATGGGCGTCACATTTGCTAACCTATACATTGTTATTGTTTTTTCTGCCTTCCTTTGCATCAAGATAGCTTTTGGCCGGTTTACTACTAAGTGGCATTAGGAAAATTAGTTACAGTTAAAAAACCAGATGTAAAAGCTCCATAAAGGCATGTAGAAAACAGCTCAAAATTTTAAAGGGAAGCAGAGACCACATTTCTCATTCCTAGTCCACAAATAAAAAACCCCTCTTGAATAGTATGAGAACAGGAATTGACTATTTTCTACTGTTTAAAAAAACAAAGAGAACAAAGGAGTAATTAATCTGTAATATATACATGCAAATTTTCTTGAAAGTCGCTCACATGATTTGCACTCGAATGGGGTGGTGAGGTCCAATTTAATACTACAGTTGTTATGTTCCCTTTTTATAGGAAAAAAAATGTAGGCTCAGCATACCCATGGATGTATTTGCCCTTGGTGCTGTCACTGGAGAAGTGTTAGCAGCTATTTTTAAACAATTCCTAATTTTTTCTTATAAATACACTGTCAGAAAGTAGTACGTTACAATGAGGAACTGCTGACAGTCATCTTGTGCTTGGAATTTTACAAAAGTTTGTGCAGAGTAAGTGTTCAGTGCCTTCTTGAAACTGCAGTCATATGCTTTAATTACAATGCAATAATTCTTTATAAATATTTAAACAATACTATAATCTGAATAACTTAAGGAAGAGGTAAAGGGCTACAGGGAATTTTACATCTGGTTCTCTGCCATTCAGGGACAGCCACAAATGAGTTTCCATTCTCAAGTTTGTTTCATCTGCACAATTAATTGGTTTGCATGTCCTGTAAATTAAAGTTACCCCTATTTGGGGTTTTTTTTGTTCCCTGCTTAGAAAAGAAGCAAAGTAAGTACCAGAAACTTCGATCTCTCTCCTTTACTGAAAGTGCGCTTTGACTTTAAACAGACTTTCTTTTTTATTTAACATTAGAAATAACAGGTAACAATTTCCCAGTTTTTGCTGGCGTTTTTTTGTATTTTATTGGGGGATCTCAAAGGTCAAGACTGAACCTGACTAGCTGCTCTCCCTGGCTCCCCGCTGAGATAAAATAAGCCCTTGAATAGAATAGAGCTGAGGTAAGAAGTGATACGAATTTTTCGTTGCCCTGTGGCCATGTCTACACTTGTTTGGGAGCTGTGCACGAAGCCGGTGCAGTTTTACCTTGAATGCAGCTGTATAAAGTCTTGGCACCTGGGCTGGGGCTGCTCCTGAGGGCATGGTTTCATGAACCAGTTCACCCGTGGCAAAGTCAAGCCAACTGATTTTTTTGAAAAGCTGCATCATGTAATCCCCAAGTGCAATTTAGCTCTGTTTCAACAGCAGCAAATTTCCTTTGGATGAATTAGAGCTAAATTTGTCGCACTTTTGAATGTCTGTTTTCCAGTGCAGAGTCTGTTTGTTTCTGATGTTTCCAATGCACAACCTGCTCATTTCCATGACGATAACACAGCATTGCGTACTCCAAGTCTGTGCCTTCAGCTTTGTTGCTCCATTCATGTATTCATAGCTTCTAGTGCCGGTACAGCTGTATCTATTCACTTCAACAAAAATAAGTGTTTATAGGCCTTTACTCCTGTTTGATGCAGCCATTACTTTTGCAGAAGAGTGAGTCATGTTCTGTTGTGGCTCATGCATCACTAACAGCACAGCAGTTGCACACACTCGCTGGAGAAAACAGTTGTGCCACTGTCACTCAAAGTAGAATTGGTCTCTGTGCAAGAGCACAAATCGGACAAAACTGAGATGCTTTGGTTCCAAGTCCTACCTGCCTGTGCGACAGAATGCCCTTTTCATTTGAAATTGAAGAAATCTAATCTGAAATAATTTCAGAATAGAAATAGAAGTCCAACAATTCAACTCTCTTTAAAATTTTCTCATTGTAGCAGCATATTTTAATTATCAGGGTTTCCTGATGTAAAGCAGAGTAAGACTCTTAAACTATTTATAGAATCATAGAATCGTTTAGGTTGGAAAAGACCCTTAAGGTCATGGAGTCCAACCATTAACCTAACGCCGCCAAATCCACCACTAAACCGTGTCCCTGAGCACCACATCTACACGTCTTTTAAATACCTCCGGGGATGATGACTCAACCACTTCCCTGGGCAGCCTGTTCCAATGCTTGACAACTCTTTTGGTGAAGAAATTTTTCCCAATATCCAATCTAAACCTCCCCTGGTGCAACTTGATGCCGTTTCCTCTCATCCTATCACTTGCTACTTTCCATCCTTTACCTCCTCCCCTCCTTTATAAGGAGGGGAGGAGGTAGTTTCTTGTTTCTTAATCCAAACTCCTACCCAAGATTAAAAAAACCTGCAAAACCCACTAAGGAAAGATTTAATATATTTCTGGTTTGTGCATATTATCTCTAAAAAAAAAAAATATTTAATATTATGAAATGTTCTCCTACAAACGTAGCCAGAAACCCTCCTCTGTTTTCTAGGTGTAAGTAGTGTTCCAGCTCAGTTTTCAGCCTACAGCTGGAGTGCAGTCAGCATTTTGAAATATTGCCTCCTAAGTCCTCCTGCCAAGAGAAATCAAAACCTTGGGCTTGATCCTCAAGTCCAGCCGAGCTATGCATGGTGCAGGATTCAAAGTCAGCTGCCCAAGGGGCTAAATCTGGCTGCTTGACTTTGGCCAGAGTTGCTTTATGGGAATTCTGTAGGGTGACAAAGACTGCTGCAAGCACGGCTGCGGACCTGGCTGTGATTTTTTGATGTATAGATGGTGAAAAGGAAAGAAAAGCCCAAAAGAAAAAGAACAAACCCTTCTGAAAATACAGTGATTTTATTTCTGAGGTCTGTTTTGCATGCTCTGCAGCATCTTCCCACTGTGTTGTTCAAACCTGATTTTGTGACTATGCAAATTTAGGCTTTCTGAGATTTTATCATACAGTGTATTACATGAAGAGAAAGTACAATGTAGTAGGAAAACAACAAACCGTGTATTGCATTGATATGTCATTTTGAAGGGACCCACTGCCTTGCAGCATCTCGTGGTCGGTTGGTAGTTGTTTGAGAACATGGGCCTTTGCTGCCTGCCAAAGTGTAATTCTGAATTTGCATATTTTGTCTCTTGAATTCGGCTAGTAATTCTTACATTTGTGTCTGATGGGTTTTTTTGTGTCGTAGATTTGTCTTCAATCATTTTAAGAAATCACATATATACATATAGATGGCAAACAAATGTTTCCAAAACTTCTCCTGCTGTGAGGCTTTTCCCTCATGTTTTTGGACAAAAGAGCTCCAAACGTATACACAGATGTTCTATGATTCTATGTTACTACAATTATTTCCTAATTCAGGGTTCATGAAGTCCAAGTGAATCATCACAGACATTTAACCTGAACCACAAATAAAACAGAGATCAGAAGGTTTCTTTGAATTGCTTCCTGTGCAAAGGTTAAAAATCAGGTATTTTATAAAAAGCATTAAAGTTTCCAACATGAGGAGGGTGCCACAGCCGTGGGAGTAGTTCATGTGCTTTGTTGCACTTTGTTCATTGCAGTTTCTGCTCTTTGGATTTTGTTATCTTTGCTTGTGTACTGCGGTTTGGTTTTATTAGAAATAAATCAAATTTATATGTAGGTTGCCATCAAATCACCACATAATTGTCTGCTAAGTATGAGGTTTGGAATTACGATTCTCTCTGTGAAAAGAATGTTTTCCATCTTTTAGTTACTCCTGTGTTTCTTCACTGAACCATCCCTGCTTTTCAGCCTCCCTCTTGAATTGTAGTTCCTAAAATTGAATGTAATTCCATTAGTATTCTTACAGAGCCAAATGCAACAGAAACCCCTCACTTCCCAGAAACTGCTCTCCTACTTTTGCACATGGTTATTGCATTTGGCTGTTTTGCTCCAGCATCACACCAGGGATGCTTCTTTAGCTGACTGCCATGAACCCTCATGCCCTTTACAGTCATTTTCCCAAGATGAAGTCTATTTGTGTCCCCAGTCTGTTAATTCTGTGAAAAAGGGTAATTCTAGTACCCTGTTCTTTGCTTTCTGTTGTGAACTTCTATTTTTCATTATCAGCTATTGCATTTTTAAATAGGTTTTCCTTTTCTTCATTGGTCTGCCTTCAGTGCCTCCTATTGAACAGATGTATTGATCTTATATTCTACTTACTCAAGCATGTAGTCAGAGGGAGAAGGCAGCAGGAGATCATTATTTAGATTTGAATAATAAATAATGGGCCTTATCTATGGTTTTGGTTATATATAATACACTGTACAAAAGAAGTCATTCTTTCATTTCCGCCTACTTAATGATAGTTTTTGAGTAATTAGAGGATAAGAGTTCATACAGCAAATAACAGTAGAAGAATTACCCTCTTAAACAGTAGAACAAATTTGTTCAGTAGAGAGAACATTGGACAGAAAATTCACCCATCTGGTGCTCACTGTTATCAAGTGTATGGTACGACCTACTAAGGTCGGAGCTGATGAATTTCAAAGCAAGTAGGTATCTGACCCAATTAACTTCCAGAAGTGTTTCAAGTAATTGTTGAACTCTTCAGGCACATAGAGTGGAATTGCAAGGACAATATTTAAGTAAGAGGTCTGAAACCATTTTCACCTAATCTTATTTAAAAGTAGCTCCGTGGACGGCTGCTGAAGCTTCAGTATCCCACAGCATTCCACAATATCCCTGTATGCTCATGCCAGCCCTCCTTTTTTAATTTAATGAATGTCTGTATTGCACAGTTAGCCCACGTTATGTACGTTGTCCACCCCAAAGTCCTTGCCATTTGCACACAAAGCTCTGAAATACATGTCAATGTGTTCATTGAAACTATGTTCTCTTGCCTAGCATGGGTTAACTTATCATGGCTTTCACTTTTAGACATTCTTGAACCTATACCTACTTTGCATAGATAATAGCCAGTGCTTGTGTAAAGTCAGGCCTGAAAGGCCACTACGAAGTGCATGACCCTCATATATTCTGGTCTTCCCAGCTTCTTGTTCACCACTTGCCTCCTGAACATGTGTAGGTTTATAATCATAGAATCATAGACTATCTCAAGTTGGAAAGGACCCATAAGGATCATTGAGTCCAACTCCTTTGATGTTAGTGAGTACCTTGGTGCAGACTGCTCTGTTTCTGCAGATCATCCCAGATCAGACTGATCAAAACCTCTGATGTAAAAAGGAAAGGCTGCCTGATTTTGGATGAAGTATGTGAGGGTAGCTGAACACTGGCATAGGTTGCTCAGAGGGGTGGTGGAGTCTCCATCCTTGGAGATATTAGAAACCTGACTGGGCAACCTGTTCTGTGGCTGATCCAGCTTGGGCAGGGAGATTGGACTAGGTGATCTCAGGAGGTCCCTTCCAAGCTCAACGATTCTGTCACCTGAAATACCCAATTGCAGGAACCAGCTTCAAGATGCTGGAGGCAGGGTGATCAAGCAGTGCCAGAAATCATCAGTTAACTCGCAACTGTCAGTTCCCTGTCTGCTGCCACTGATGCGAGGGCTTTGCCTGGATCATTGCTGCTGATCAGACACCATCCTCTGGCAGATTTCTGATTAAATGCTGCACGGCTTTGATATCAGAGGAAAAACTGAAGATGCAAAGTCAAAGGAATAAGCCCTCAATCAAGTCATAGTGCTGCATATACTATTAATTTGAATGTGCCTGGGACCATTCTTTGCCAGTGAAGCCAGCTGGCTCAGAACCATCATCCATGCTATTAATCTTTCTTGCCTTCCAAAAGAGTCTGGCCACATCTGAACTGCTTACTGGGGGTCATTCCTGGCTCCTGCTAACTCCCAAACTACTCCCAGGAATTGTTTGGGAGAGAGCTATTTGACTCAGGCCAAAACTGCGCTAGGGTCTGCTAACAATTTAAACATGCAGATGATCCCGTTCCAGGATATTGGAAGACTCCCTGGCACTGTTTAATTTACTAATATAAGTGGGGCCAAACTGGCTCTGGATCAGGCCATCAGACTACATTCTTGAAGATTTGTGGGACATAAACTGTAGGACCAGTTCGAAAATGAGGCGTGCTGGAGTGGGCTCCAAATCTTTAACTGAGTAAATGGTATCTCCCATTTTTATTATAATTTTGGGAGAATTTGCAATGCAAGGGGGGAAGATTTCAATTGTATTATCCGTATCACCCTTGTAGAGCATTTTGCATATAGTAAAATGGCTTTATCCTCTTTCAGTGAGGGAGGAAGCTAACCATTTCCTTGCTCCCTTGAACCTTCTCCCCCCTCTCCACCCTTCCTTTTGGTCATTTAGATCCAACGGTCACTTTGCCAGAGTGACTAGACTCGTATAGTTGCTAGCACTAGACCTCGATGGCCGGGATACGCTTTCTTTCCATGGTTGTGTCTTGTGCCTTTTTGTCCTATTGCGGTGTCTGGCATCATACCAGGTAGGGGAGAGACACTGTTCTCCTTAGAACAACCCAATGTCCTTGTACTGCATTGAACGTATACCAAATCTTGTCTTATTTCTGACAGAGGGAAGATTACAAACGGGAGAAGCGGTGAGATTCTCAGGCAAAACGCATTTCAAGTGTTTGTCTCTGTATCTGTCTTCCTTTGCCACTGCTTGGTAGGGTCTTCAGTCAACTAGCCAAACAACAAAGAATCAATGTCCTTTGTATGCAAGCCTGGAAGAGTTTGTCATCCTTTGACTTTTGGATTACTATAGAGTAAAATTGTCTGGAAAGGAAGCTTAAAAACAGAACAGTAGCAATAGATCCTGTATCTCATCATCTTAAAGATAAACAAGACCTGCTAGAATAACAGGAAGCACAGGCAGCCCGCTAATCATCCTTGGTGTGAATAATGTCCATGTTGTCCCAGTAAAATAAATGATGTATCATCCCAGCGTCAAGCATAATAATGCCTTTACTGGTGGTGTAGAACCTACCAGTCTACGCATAACGGCAGAACGACAGCCTTTCTGAATGAAATGTGCACACGCTCCTTCTGGCAAACAAACGGGCAAGTTTCTGAGTATCAAAAACACATTATCTGTTTTGTTAAATGTACTAGTTATCGTCTGTAAAAAGGTTATAGTTTCTCATAAATCAGTACTATAACAGCATCAACTGAGATGCAGTCACCACAGTGATGTGCCACAAGGTAGTAGCAATATGATAGCCGGCTCCTGGTGGTAATACCAACCTGCTTTAGAAGTGATATTGCCTCATCCTTATTTGCATCCAGATAATGAAGGGGCAAGATAATCTTATTCATACATCTCTGTAAAACACTCTCTCTTCTTGTGAAGGTAGCAGAATTGCCATTGCCTCTTCCAGGTTGCTGTCACAATGGGATTCTTCCACAGTAGACTGCCCTTTTTAGTTGTCCTGGTCTAGAACTGCTGGTCCTCATGCACAAACCCTAAGTAACTGCAGCTGTAATACGTGTCTCCACCCTGTGAACTCCCCTTCAGGAGCCATCCCTGCCTGCCAATGACCAGAAATTGCTGTTGAAATGCTGTTCATCACATTGCTGACTCTTTTCTCAGTCCTTCTGCAACAGTAGGACCATCATTAAGTCAGAAGAAGCAGTGGTGGATCATCTGTGGTTTGGCATTCTGTGAAGCAGGTACAATGAAGGAGCACTGGACCTGAAGTTCCTCAGCCAAGTCCATTAACAAGCGAAGAGCAGTGCTGCAGAGGATCCCATGGAAAATGAGCATTTTCTGCCACAACATACTGCGGCACAAGTCCTAGCATGGCTTGAGCTGGTGACGCTGTAAGAACAGTGATGTATGTTCCCGTCAGTGTTAGCACTAAGCTTGCAAAATAAGGGAGGGAGACGGGGCAGAATGGGCTCTGTCCATGTCTGCACTTTGAGATTTCAGGTGGTGTTCCTGGAAAAAATAGTAATTTCACATGTACACAGTCCTGGATGTAGTATACCACAGTGTGCTCGTGCCCACAGTATTTAGGTTGTTGTGAGGGAAGGAGGTTGTGATAGCAGTAGGTAATAGTCTAGGATTATTGAAATTTGGCCTGAGCTCTTGTTGGTATGATAAGCTGGTGTAGCGTCCTCAGCGACATGGCCTCAGATATGGATGCAGTTCATAGAATCATAGAATCATTTAGGTTGGAAAAGACCCTTAAGATCATCGAGTCCAACCGTTAACCCAGCACTGCCAAGTCCACCACTAAACCACGTCCCTAAGCACCAAATCTACAGGTCTTTGAAATACCTCCAGGGATGGGGACTCCACCACTTCCCTGGGCAGCCTGTTCCAATGCCTGACAGCCCTTTCGGTGAAGAAATTTTTCCTAATATCCAACCTAAACCTCCCCTGGCACAACTTGAGGCAATTTCTTCTCGTCCTATCACTTGTTCCTTGGGAGAAGAGACCGACACCCACCTCACTACAACCTCCTTTCACGTGGTTGTAGAGAGCGATGAGGTCTCTCCTGAGCCTCCTTTTCTCTAGGCTAAACCCCCCCAGTTCCCTCAGCTGCTCCTCAGAAGACTTGTGCTCTAGACCCTTCACCAGCCTCGTTGCCCTTCTCTGGACACGCATGTCTGTCTTGTAGTGAGTTGTTGGCTCTGAGAGTTCCGGGGCTAGCGTGTGCTTCCATCCAAACCCAACAGCATTCCTTGAGCAAATGTCAGTACAAGTTTGACTGCAGTGATGTACAGATTGCTAAAGCAGGTAAGTTCGGGAGAGAAAGACTCACGGTTTCTGTGATACGTCATGTATTTGCATATGTGTGTATTGAGCAAAATGTGGTTTTGCAACCTTAAGTTTAAATAATCAAAACCTTATATATGGAGTTACCTAACTACGGTTACCAGCAAGTAGCCTTGTTTTCTAAAGAGTGGCAAGGGAGGGGTAATCTCTTTTATTAAATCAGCTGTCATAACAGGAAAGAAAAAATATGTTTTGGGGGGCACAGCCTTACTTCTGTCACTTCATCGCAGCATTTGTCTTTCTGGGAGAAGCGGGTGGCACTGCTGACAGACGGGGATTGTACTTACTGTAGGTAACTTCAGTCGTGACTGTTCTTTAGAGGAATCTTTTTGGTATCTCCTGAGAACCAAAGGTGAGACAGAGCAGGTAACGTTATTGTGCTAGTATCAAAATGTATTGACGTAGTTCTTCCAGGAATAAGGTGTGAGAAAAGCAGGTCACGTTTCTGTTGCTTTGAATCCTTCCTGACACATTATGATAGAAAGACATTAGTTTTTACGTGGTTGTTCATGGGAGTCTCCCTCCGGACTTCCAGATAGCCGTTAAGGCATTTCTTTGCTTCTATGAAAATGCCGTGCAGCAGAAAGCAAGAATTATATTAAATCAGGTTGCACTTTATAGTCAATGTCTTTCTCACCTGGAGGGAAGTACTAAGCAAAAAAGTGTTAATAGTGCATGTGTTGTTAGGAGCAAACAATTCTAATGAATTCTAATGACTTGTACTTCCTAAACTGCTATATAAGAAATAATAAAGTTCCCAGAAAAAGGAATCAATCTCACCTTAATGCTTTATGCAGTTTACACCTTATCTGAGAAAAGTGACCAGGCTGTCATGCCAGCTGGGGATGTTTTTATTTTCACAGTTTTATGCCACTATGTTTCATCAGCCATTATTTATCATTTATGGTGGGGTTTTTCAGATAATAAACGGAACTAGGATTCCCTATGGATTTGGTTGCTATTCCTTTGTTACAATCCCTCTGTTTAACTTCATGCAAATCTCTCTTATGATATCGAGGGCTTGACTACAGTGTCTGCTACCTGTGATGCCAGCCTGCCTGGCACCTAGAAAGTGTTTTATGTTAACCTTTACCTACAAACATCCACAAAACTACCTGTTTTCCTTTAAATCTCTCCTTAAAAGTTTGTCAGCATGCCTGTAAAGTAATAATGATGATGATAACAACAACAACAACAACAACAACAACAACAACAACAACAACAGACTATGGTCAACCACTCTCTGTAGTGTGATGTAATGTCAGTGTGATTTTTCGGTTTCATATAGCTAATATATCTACCTACCTTTGGTTTGTGCCTACCTTCATGTGTTGGTCCACTTTTAGTTGTAATTCTTTGTAATTGTCTTTGCACAAGGAAACACAGCCTGAACTGTGGAGTGGGGCTCCTAAGCAGTGTCAAAAAGACTGATAATATATGTTATAAAATCTTACCAGTTTAGAACTTCCCAGGTTATAGAGCAAAACTCGGCTATAAAGTTAGCAAATACATAGCTGTTCAGTTTGTATCTATATAAATGCAATAGCTACAGTTTTAGAAAAAAATAACAAAAAAGACTGACGGATATCATGCAGTTATCATCAACATCATCTAGTTGCAGATGTCCCTGCTCACTGCAGGGGGGTTGGACTAGGTGACCTTTAAAGGTCCCTTCCAACCCAAACCACTCTATGATTCAATGATCCCCATTAATTCCATCCCTAATTAAAAAGTAGCTTAATTCCAAGCATTATTACATGCTAATTAAAGAAATACTGACATTTATTACAGTGCTAATCAGTGCACCTGAAAAATACTGTCTTTTTTTTGTTATGTGTGATATACACACTGGTTCTTAGACACAAAACATTACATAAAGGTGGGAAATGTTACCCGTTACACTTTTGACACGCATATACTTTTAACTTCCGCTGCTTGAAATCCTTACCTGGCTCGGGACCCTTCAGACCCTTACTTAATTGTCCTTCCTGAAATTTTTCAAATTTCAGGTGTCAGTCTTCGACTTCAGACTCATCATTTCCAGATCTGACTGACAGAGCATTCTTTCTCTTTTTTTCTTTTTTTTTTTTTTTTAATTGGCTGCTGTGACAGCCCTTAACCCTCAAGTATAGATTGCTTTTCCTGAGCTCTGCATTTTCTGACTCTCTGTACTCTGATGGAAGCAAATAAATAATGTCGCTTTGCTGCACGTCAGCAATCTCAGATAGGAGAACTGTTTAGAGCGGGAGGCAGTTTGGTAAATTTTGTTTACTGTTGCTTTTTTGTAAAGGTCCCTTTACAGGGTGATCGTCCAGCGCAGCAAAAAGTCTCAAGACTTAGTTCCTTTTATTTATTGAGGTTTTAGACTTCTGAGGTCTCAGAATTGTCCTGGTTTTGTCCTGGACCTTCATCAACCACGTCTGGAAGAAAACAAGCAAGTAATTAGACCTAGGTATAATTGTGCTTCTCTTCAGAATGCGTAATGATTGATTTTCCTATTTAGGAAAACTGTTGACACAAAATAGCAGTGACTAATCTATTTCTTATTTCTTATTTTTAGACAAGATTACTCTCGTGTTTAGACAAGATTACTGAGAATAGCAACTTCAGTTACATCTGGATCTCATAGGTTTTACTACAGGTAGGAGACTGGCTGATAAGAGTAAATACTAGCGATAGAGAGAAGTGGAGATCTTTGCTGATTTTATTAGAATTATGGCAATTACCCATAAAAGCTTGTTGACATGTTTAGGAAGATGATGGGGAAATCTAAGAACAGAGTATTATCCATCCTGGGTTAGACCAAAAAGCTGCTTAGTCCAAGATCTTCTTTCCAGTAGTAGCCAAATCTGGACACTTAAAGAGGCAGTTGGTCATGACAGAAGAGACAGAGGTAATATTCATACATAAATATGTTTTGAAAAAATAAAGGAAGATAAACAAGTGCTAGGGCTGGAAAGCTCAAACTTGTGATACCTTCTATAAAGGCGATTTAAGGTATTTTAGCTTCAGAACTAACTTTATGACATTTGTGTTAAAAAAAAATTATGTGGGTGAGTAAATTGCTTAAAATGGCTCCTAAGTGATGGCATACCTGCATTGTTCTATCAAGTCTTTATTCCTTCCTTCCCAAATTTGTGCTGAATGCAGAGGACTCTCATGATCCCTGTTTTAAAGCCCTCCACAAATTTATTTTAAAAAATATAAAAGCCCTCTACTATTATAAAAGTCCTCTACTATTTATTTGTGTTCTGATAGCATCTGCCACTGCTATACGACGCTTCGGCACGTGAAAGTGTACAGTCCCTGGTTAGAGTCTGAATAAATTCAACCCAAGGAGACCGCGATAACAGAAGTACCCAAAGCTGTGAGTTTTCTTCTACGTACCCCTGGCCACAGGAGCACCCCGTCAGTAGCTGCTTCTCCCCGGTACAATTGTCAGGATGAGTCCTTGTCCTGGCTTTGAGCCTACAGCGCTGTTACTTCCTCAATTATTTCTCGGTCGAGTTACGTAGAGAGGGATAGCGTTTCAGACATCGTGACTGAACGAGTTAGCACCTACTTCAGTGCTAACCAGCAATGTACTAAGTAAAATAAGCATTTTAGTTTTGCAAAGGACACTGTCACGTTTTTCAAGCTACTAAAAGTTTATGCAATATACACCTTGGACCTCACGTGTGGAATGGGAATAAAGATTGCCAATGTCTTGATTTGTGCCCTCTGGCATAGGCTGATCTCTGACCTCCCAGCTGCTTGGCTAATGTCACTTTTTGTAAGCATCGTGGAAAAAAGAGAATTTAAGGAGTTTGATTTCTCAGCTTCTATGGCTGCCACGTTTGTCCCAGCTCCCAGGTATCCAAAAGATTTCTCTTATTTCACTGCTTATTTTTAGGTGCCTTTCTTCCCAAGAGCACCCTAGGCTGATTAAATACACCTTAAATGCCAGATAAGTTAAACCTGAAAAAATTAACCTAACAAAACAGAAGTTTTGAAAGAAAGTTGTAAGCTGTTCTTGATATACATCGAAGTCCCTTAGTTGTTTTAGTTATCTCAGCTACATTGTGGGCGGGAGAGGAGTTACTTCTTCTGAGCACATCTTCTGAGTTTCTCTGCCAGCGATGGTTTGGGGATTTCTCCTGTCTCAGGTGTCTGGATGGTCTTCACCTTTTCTGGTGAGATCATTGAGGCAGAAAAATCTCTCCTTAGTAGCTGATTCAAGAATATTTGTCTTTTTTCTTGTTATGTTGATAGGCTGTAGCAGATGCCAACTATCATGGGCAGCTCGGAAGGGGAATTCAGATATGTTCCTTTTAAACTAGGAGTTTTGATAAAATAAGGTTGACCTGCACTGAAAGTCCCAGGTTCATAAAAGCAGCTCTTATTACTCCAGTGGTATTGTGTACATGGTTACAGCATCCTCCTGGTTTCACAAACAATAGGATTTTTCTGTCACGGTTATACAAGAAAATATAGTGCCATCTTGACAGAGTTACAGTTTTTTGAAAAGATATTCCCTGAAAATGTATAAATGGCCTCAAGAAATTCTCTGGACTGGGAAAGGCTTTATTGTACGTAATAAAGAAGACAGAATTGTGCTATTAGAAATCTTTTAATCAGATGTTCGTATTTAATTTTTTTTCTTTGCCTTTATCACTGTTAGCAAGGATTTAGCTGGAAAATTGTGGACACTGGTATTTACAGAACTGGAATAAACTTGTGGAAATGTCTCATAATGGTACTAAAACCACATTGCAAATGGTGAATTACATCCACTTTCTTATTAGAAGAGTCATATAAAAGCAATACTGTAATAAAATAAAGAATTACCCTTCACTCAAAGTGATAGACCCACATAGTGAACTTCTGTGGGATAATGGAAAATGTGCCCTCCTGTACAATTTGTTACTCAAAGTGAAGTAAATTCTGTGAAAACGCGTGCTGTCGCACATGTCTCGTGGACGGTGAGTGTGTGTGTGCTGTCCTCTTTGGTCTATATGCTCCATATACCCCCCGTGCAGTCATTCCAGGCTGGCAGCACGCCGCAGTCTGGGCTTCCGTGTCTCAGACGCACTCTGCTGTGAGCTTGCTTTATCCCCTCCGCTGAAATGCAATACCGTGTGATTAAATTCGCTTACCCTAAAATTATTAGGAGTACTGAGGTGGTATTTGTTGTGTCTAAGAGCACAGTGTTTAAGGAAACCGTTTGTCCCTCCCAAAGGAAAAAAAAAAACAGCTAATGCACACAGAAACTGTGAGACAAGAGTTGTTGCTGAAAAATACAGTTTTGGTTGCAAAAGCTGCTTCTTGTAGCTGTTTCCCTCACAGCTCCATGTAGAGTTTCATGGCGTGCGTGGCAGGCGAATGCAACGCTGATAAGTGAATCTTTAGGAAAAAAGGAGAGTTTTGCAGTGTAGATGTGGACAGAGCATTCCTTGCGTTCGGTCAAGAAGAAGTAAGTAGGGAGATAAAGGGGCAGAGGGAAAGCACTGTTAATTAACTGCTCATTACCACAGGGTGTATTTGTATGTTCACTAGCCAAATTAATGGCTTCCAAACGTACCGCCATGTGGCACGTTCTGTCGGCTTTCCAGTGCATTATAATCCTATTTCTGCTTTTTTGTACAGTAAGAAGTTCCTTTTCCAATGGAGCACATTCATTAAATATCTTATGACCAAATCATTTCTTGGTGTAATGTTATATTTAGAGCAACGTTAACATTAAACATGCAGCGTAATTACTTCTGGGCAAATCTGTCCTGGGCGAGGACTGAGAACGGCAGTGCTTTTGCACTCAAATCCTACATGGAGAAGGAATGCAGTAAGACGTACAGGGAATATATTCTTTGTGATATTATCTGTTTGACATCCAGGTGATTTTTTTTTAATGGTTGTTTGATCCTCTGGATTACTGGGCCCTGAAAATTGTTGAATGAAATAAGCTAGAGTCTTAAGGTAATTCCTAGTGGTCACACATCCGAAAGGGGAGCAGGCTCCGTGCAGCTGCACTGGGAATGTCAGGGAAGGCAAAAGCTGCGAACGCTGTCGGGTCAAACGCCTTCTGCAATATTGTACGTAGAGAACTGAAGTTGGCAAGAATTAATTTCAGTGTTATCTGCAGTAAATCTTACTGAAAGTGAATGCTGAGATGGTGGCAAATACAAACCTGCGAAGAATTTAATCCACGTTCCAAGAAAGTATGCGGGGAAGTGTGGCATTTTTCTCCATTAGGATCTGCACAAGTCCTCTGTTGTCTAATGTGCAAATTGAGCTTTCATCTGTGCACAGACGACCCTGCGCATTTTTGCAAGCCTCATTTTAAAGGATGATGGATGTATTTGGATATCACTGGAGGGTAAACGTAGGCAAATATTGGTTCTGTGATAGTAGCTGCTGTAGTTCTTCTCTCCCAGCGGCCTGAATTCACCAGCAGAGCTGTCTGGGGACGTCCCGTGTGGGGTCCTCGTGTCCTCCCACTCCCTGCACAGCCACAAGCAACACAAAGCCTGGGTGGCCGCAGCAGTGTGGCACTGGGAAACTTTCAGGGTTCAAAAATGCAGATAATGGGAGCATCAGTCCATGGCTGTATTTTATAGGGCAATAAGGAACACGAGGCTCTGTCAATTGGTTTTTTCCAACTAACTTTAACTTATTAAAATAAAAACCAAACAGATGGTGTATGTGGTTGTTGTATAAATGATTGCTTGTTATAATAAATCTTTGCTTAATTTCTTTAAACATTTCAAATAATTGCCCTAACTTGAATAGTTCCTACATTTGCTTGAACTACTAGGCAATGCCAAAGGTCAGTTAAGCGATCACAAACGTTAGTTTTATCTTCATTTTAGTGTAACACATGAATTGTGAAAAGCAATTAGACTAGACGAAGTTCTTCAAGTATCTTTGTGCAAAGTAATTTTTGCTGCTGCTCCTTGACCTGATATTGTCATAGAGCACAGTGATGTCCTTTTCCCTAGCGTTGGTTTTGTTTCCTTTTTTTTTTTTTAAAACACTAACTGGAATGAATATTTCTATTTTAGTCCTCCTCGGCCTCTGACTAACATGAATGACACCATGGTGACCCACATGTCCTCTGGAGCACCTACACCAACAAAAAGGTATGCGTGCCTTGCGATATTGGTTGTTTATTTCTGTGAGAGGTAAAAAAATACAGAGTATGGATTTTGTATCACTGGAACTCTTCTAATAGATTTCACATAACACTGCCACTTCAAAGTGTGTATGCAGCTCTCATAATATATGGAATTGTTTGCAGTGCTTCATTTTGTTCTCTCTGAAGAGTGATTTTCTTTTATTGGAATAGATGTTATTACGTGAGTGTGACTGAAGAAATATCTAAAGAGCGCTAAAGAGATTTTTGTTTTTCTTTTTAAATAGAGCATTACTTCCAAAGCTGTTCTGAGAAAGGCTGGTCTTGTTGTATCATAGGCTCCTCTGCTTACAAAGGAGAGTAATTCTGTCCTGCTGGAGACATTTCACATAACGAGTATACTGCGTTGCTGTTGTCAACACTTGTTCTCCACGCCAAACACAGTTGAGCTGCCAAAGTTCCTTCAAGTTGCCCATGTCCACCTGAGGCATTTAGGTTTGAGTTGAATTTGGGTTTACATTTACTTAGTTATATACACGTAAATTATTGTATGGATGTACGTGTGTAAACATGCAAAAAACTAGTTGAATCATGTATTTGCACTTTTCTTTCTTGTTAAGACAGGCTAGGGAGAATAGCAAGGTGGTTCACTGGAGACTTCACTTGTCCAAAGCTGTGAATGAATAAATGTTCCCTGCAGGGAATGAGAAACTGAACTGTCACTATTTTAGTGACAAGGTGGTACTCAAGAGGCAAGCCAGATCCCTCATTTTCAGCAGCAGTCCTTCAAACAGAACTAAGCAAAGATCCATGTACTTTCCTTCTACTTTCCAAGACAAAAAAAATCAGTTGTGTATGCAGGTTTGAACTGGCTACATTAAAATGATTTTAAACGCTGTCTATAAATCATCCCATGTAGTGTTTACAAACACTACACAACATGCAATACACTGTATGACTTCAAATACGGGATGTGGTAGAGTCCCCATCACTGGAGGTTTTCAAGATGCAATTGGACAAGGTGCTAGATAATCTTATCTAGGATACCTTTCCCATGAAAGGCTGGACCAGATGATCTTGTGAGGTCCCTTCCAACCTGGGCTGTTCTATGATTCTATGAAATACACCTTATTCTATGAAATACGCCTTTTGCTGAATTAGAAGCGAAGAGGCTGAGAGAGCAGACAATTCCCAAAGCTAGTGCTTTACAGAGTATTCATGTAGGCAGTCCTTAAGCACATGACCCATAACATCTTCTCATTTATTGGGTTACAGGCAACCTTGTGGGCAAGGTCTTTTGCATTGTCTCTGCTTTTAACCTCTGTTTGGGGTCCAAGTTTGTTCGCTGTAGTGCAGACAACAATCGTCTTCAAATCTCTATCAGAGAAGATCCTGCTTTAGGCACGCATGTCCTCTGTGCACACAAGCTTGAAACATTGCCTGAGTAGCAATGTCTGCAAGGTTCTCCTGCAGCCTCTTCATCCTCTTGCATAAAAGGTTTCACAGAATGGAATGGTACAACCCTCTGTCAGTTCTGACTCAGGAGCAACAGTTAATTTGGGTAGTGATCACCTAGTTCCTTAGTTTCTACTTTTTTGTTGAACCAGCTTTTCCCATTTTCTTAATCCAAACTGGATAATTCACACTTAAAAGATCTCTAATTCCATAGTCATCAAGACCATCTCACCTGTCTGGTAGGGAGAGCTTCCTGATGCCATCCTGTCGTGTTCTGGCTCACCAGCATTTCACCTCTTTCCAGTACGTGATCGGTTTCTGTGCTGGTCAGTGGACATGATAGGTGCCTTTTTGTCTCACGGAATAACGTAGTCCCGGGAACTATTCATTCCTCTGCTTCTTTCCACTTGGAGATTTCTTTCTTTCTCGGATTGTGTCTACTGTTATCTATAAAAATCATGTCTGATCTGGAAGAAGAGGACAGAGTGAAACTTGAGTCAAGAATATCCACAGCAAGTATCTCTGTGTTTCTTGCTTTGCAAAATACCAGGAGACAGACTCATGCAAAATATAAGCTGGGCACTGAATATTCTGCAGGGTGGTCTCTGATGCAGGAGGTGAAGCAATCCTCCACAGATACACTTTTCAGTTGCTGATTTAATTCAGGCACATGGGAACAAATACTTTATTACTAAAAGAGCAAATGAGAAGATGAAACAAGTATTGGCTTTATTGCCAAGTACCAGTATTGATCCTTAAGTACATTTTACCTAAAGAAACAGGTTTTGGTTTTTTTTTTTCTTATGTCAACATCCAGAAACTCATTCAGGATACATCTTTCAGATCATAATCTGCCAGCTGTGCTTCTGTTCTTCTGTGGGCAGGGCCTAGCCTACCTATTCCCTTAATTTGAGAAGGGGGGCACAACAGAAAATGCTAGGAAAATACGATATCAAGCACTAATCCGAAATAAGAAGAGGGCTGGATATTACGACCTGACCCTTCAACTTGTTTTCTTGGCCATGTAGACCTTACAATACACTGTTGAGATAAGGAGTAGCAGAACAGCATTTTTGTATGGGATAATGAGGGGAAAGAAAATCAACAGCTTATGGTAGGTAGGTATTAGTAGGTAAAGTATTGTTGAACGTAAACACTAATTAGCTTATGACAAGACCTCTACATTGTCAGGGGTTTTAAGAGTACCAGAATTTCATGCTGATATTCATCCTGTCACCCATGATGACAAGTAGCAGGTGCTTAGCTAAGATTATAAGCAGCAAGTCATTAAGTCAAGTCAGTAAGTCAAATTTTGCTCTTGGTTTTTGCACTTGCTCCCATCTTGGAGCACTCATTAGTTTACTTCCTGATTTGCAGTATATATAGAGACCACTGCTTCATAAATGCAGCATCCACAAGTGAGTTCTACAATTATGACCTCTTTAAGAAAGCTCTTCCTTTTTTGTTTGAAAATTCACCTTCTTCGTGCTATTGAAGGTTGTATGTATCCCACCTGCTTCTAGCCTAAGAATCCTTGTCTACTTAATTTTTCCTTGCACAGAAGGTAATCTGTAATTTGGATCACGTTCGTTGTCCTTATCAGTACCTCTTCTTCCTTCAACATTTCTTTTTGATGTGGGATGACCAGAACTGCACCTAATAGTCAAATCTGAGCCCACTTTGGTGTTCCAGTCCCATATTCTTCTGCTTGTGTGAATTGCAGGGATCCACATAGCTCTTGTGAGCCAAGACTGTCCCAAAAGCACGCAAGTAAAGAAATCTTTCTCTTCTCTGATGTGGGCAAGGATATGCATAGATCTGGAGTTGATCACAAGAATCTCAGAAATAGTGGATGTAGAAACTGCAGTGATCAAGGGAAACATAAATAGCTTTTCAACAGTGCTACCAAGATTAGTATTTTGACTAATGAGGACATGATAGAATCAGCAACGGGGCTTTAGAATCAGCAACACCCTTTGGCTTGGAGCTTTTTTGTATTTGTAAAGCAGCAAGGTCTCTGTTGCTGTCTGTTGTCCAAGACAAGACCAGGTAGACCAAAGATAATTCAGAAATAAAGATTTGAGAAATCAGACCTGTTTGGACATATGGCACGTCATCTGCCTCTACGTACCCTGCAATTGTCAACTACCAAGACTTGCTTAAAAAGTTCCTCATGAGAATCAGTTATCATTTGCTAACTCAGACCTCATACATCTGTAGAAGGGAGCTGAGTGAGATCATCAAGAAAGCCTGGATGGTAACAAAAATGTCAAGATAGGCTACTTCAGCCGTTGGGGCCGATCCTTGGTCACAGTTGTTACTGAACAACATACCAGTCGACTGCAAGCAGCTCGTATTTTGAAAAACATTGAAGTAACTATAGGTGACTTCCCATTTAAAAGCACAGAACTTTTCTGTACTCTAGTAAGCCATTTCCTCAGCGATTCAAAGGCTACACTGAGGTAACTCAGGATGAAGACCTCTACAGCACATATACTTTACAGATACCATCCCCAGCAAAGGCTAAGAAAAGAAGTTGGAATAAACATGGAATAAACACCAAAGAAACAACCTGATTCTGTAAAATGATCATTGCGTCATCCTTTGTCCACAGTTTCCTCTTCCTGAGAGGCGAGACATTTGCAGAAGTGTGGAATGGCACTAGACCAGTCCAGAACATATCTTTAGAAAGCCGAAATCATCTTACTTTCAAGTGTCATCTTCTGTCAGGCATCATGAGAACTCACAGGCAGCAAATAAATGGTAGATGCCATCATCTGTGATCACCATACCCATATTAGTACCTGCCTCTTACCAAGGTCCTGGCTCATCCCTCTTCAAGGATGGCACTTTCAGAATTCTGTTAGGAAAGGTTACTTCATCTGGCAGATTCTGCAAGAGTTCATGGGAAGAGGCTTCTTCTCTCTATACTTGCTTATTTCAAAGAAGGAATGGGGGATATATCTTTTCCTGGACCTGGGGGGAACGGACAGACTGCCTCAGGTTCAGGTAGTAATGTTTGCCTCCATCATTCCAGCTCCTCAGGCTCTCAGCTTGCAGAACGCATACTTCTCCATAACCACTCAACAAGCCCCTGGGGATGTACCTGAGGCTCGCAGTGGGACCCAAAAACATCTCTCGAAAGGTATTGTCATTCAGACTCTGCTTCGTGCCTTTGTTCTTTGCAAAATATCTAGTTGTGGTGGCTGCATACACCTGTCCAAGTCTAGTCAGGGTTGGTTTGTTTTTAATCACATAATAATGAGAAATACAGGTCTTCATCAGAGCTTCTCTGTTTGTTCAGCTGAGGTTCTACAGGGAGTAATCAGTGAAAGCCATTTCAGATTATAGCATTTCTATGATCCAAGCCATTTCCGTCTCTGCAAGGCTTGCTTGCTGGCATTGCTGAGTTGAACTACACTGAAAAGTACTTCTAAAGTAGCATAGATTATCTTAATCGGGCCGTGTCCACACATACCAAAGAAATGCTGCTTACCAGGTTTTACTTGATACTGCTAAAACTTTGGCTCAGGTCAAGTATACATATTTCAAAAAGAATATGGAAACACTGCAAAATTAGTTGAGAGAGAGCTATAGAAATATCTAAAAGCTGGAAATGTGATGCTAAAGGAGCATTATCTGTTTAGTTTATTAAGGAAGGTAGAGATATGATTTGATCGCTAGGTTACAAACATTTATACGTGGAAATATATCCAGTAGTGGGGTTTTTTTAGTCTTGCATAGAAAGGCATTTCAAGGTCCACTAACTTCTGCATAACCTCTGCATACAGCCAGTCAAACTGGATGGTTACAGAATCTGTGCGTTGAGTAGTAAGCACGAAAGCTAAAATACTTGGCTCTTGCCTCAGCTTGAAAGCGACGCTGTATTTGTCTCAGCATATGCCCATCCATATTTGGTGTAATATTTCCGAGTATTTTGAGACTTTTAGTGCACTGACCGAACCACTGAATACGTTGAAGCATTATTGGTTCATCTATCACCTAGTTTGTCAGGGCACAGAAGCACGTGTCAGTGTTGTCTTTGTGTCCTCCATTTCTTTAAACCTGGAAAACATACAGGTGTCAGCAGTTAATAATAGAGGTAAGACGGGAGACACGGGTTGTTCCCCCTTTAAAAATTTCTTATATTTCTATTTTGTCAGTTCACATATGTCTGATTACAATGTTTTCCCCAAGATTTATTACAGTTACTATTGCTCTAGGTTAATCCATGATGTAAAAGATCATCACTGACTAAAATTAAGGGCCTCATTTCCCTAGCTGGAGGCACTGTCACATCTTGGCAGCATGAAATAAAGATAGCAGGGTCGCCGAGGTTGCTTTGTGTGAGCTGAATGGGGTTTGGATCTGCATTTTAATGTGCTGAAGCTGTTCAAACTGGCCACTTTTCAGTGGCTTGGCTTCTTTTTGAAAGCCGAATTTGTTCCTAAAATTGACTGTATTTTATATACCTGGAATAAATGATGGATGAAAATGTTAGAAGTTACACGTTTGCCTGTCTGTCGACACAAAATTCATCCTGAAAACAGGAAGGATAAGGCTCAACCCATCTTTGAATGACCTCAGTGCTGCACAAAGATGAAAAGGCATCAGCAAAGCACAATAGCATTTGTTAGAAATAGATATGATTTCTGTGATAGTGATATTATAGTATGAGCAAAAGGTAGTATCCTGCCTAAATCCTTTCCATTCTGAAGAGCATTTTACATTTGTTTATACCTTCATCAAACTTTCTTCCTTCATGCTAATATAGTCCAGCTGCCACCAGTAGACTAATCCAAGAGTAAGGTTTTTTGTTTTGCTTTGCTTTCTTTCCCCAAAAGATGGAGCAAATACGGATCGATTTATTTGAAGGCAAAGTTGGAAGGAATGGTAAATGGTTACCGATACATGATTTTGCTGAAAAAACAGAACTGCTTCTGCAATTTTTTAATTGCATCCACATACTATTAGGAAGTTGCTGTTCACGGGGTTTCCTGTAGATACAGGTATAGCTAGATATAGCTGTCTGGGTAGATACAGCTAACGTAGAACCTCAGTGGAAGTCCATACCGATTAACATATATAGTTTGAAAAGCCTTTTTCATGTGAAAACCGGCCTCATTCCAGTTTTAATCTGCTCATCACAGATGTACACACGGAGGGCTCAGGTGTCTCTAGGAGGCACGCGGGTTTTCTGCTTCGTCCCCAGGCTTCTCTGCGACCAGAGCTAGTGCAGAGCTCGGCTGTGTGCCACGGCTCCTCCACACTGACCTCCGCAAAAAAATGTTAAGCCAGTCTGCATCCAGAAAATACGTTATCACCCATGGAAGAGAGGCTGAAATCAGTAACTCTTGCTGTGGGAGAATGAGAGACTTCTCTAGCTTGTGCTTGACAGCTCTGGCCTCAAGAAACCGAGGCACCAGTTTGGCTTCTGGAGGCAGAGTAGGCAGTCTTCAGTCCAGGGTCTCCCTGGGGAGGAAAGGCTGTGGTCAGCAGGTTGAGGTAGGTGATGTTCCCCCTCTGCTCCGCTCTGGTGAGACCCCCCCCTGCAGCACTGCATCCAGCTCTGGGGTCCTCAGCACAGGAAAGACACGGACCTGTTGGAGCGGGTCCAGAGGAGGGACATGAGGATGACCAGAGGGCTGGAACACCTCTGCTATGGAGAAAGGCTGAGAGAGTTGGGGTCGTTCAGCCTGGAGAAGAGAAGGCCCCGGGTAGACCTTATTGCAGCCTGTCAGTACTTAAAGGGGGCTTATAAGAAAGGTGGGGACAGAGTTTTTAGCAGGGCCTGTTGCAATAGGCCAAGGGTTAATGGTTTTAAACTAAAAGAGGGGAGATTCAGACTAGATATAAGGAACACTTTTTTTATGCTGAGGGTGGTGAAGCACTGGCCCAGGTTGCCCAGAGAGGTGGTGGATGCCCCATCCCTGGAAACATTCCAGGTCAGGTTGGACGGGGCTCTGAGCAACCTGCTCTAGTTGCAGATGTCCCTGCCCACGGCAGGGGGGTTGGACTAGATGGCCTTTAGAGGTCCCTTCCCACCCAAACCGTTCTGTGATTCGATGATTCTATGATTCTTGTGATGGGTGCGTCCATTCATTGCACAAGGGATGCCAAAAGACAGGACAGGGCCCAGCTGCGCTGCGGAGCTTCTCGCTCTTCCAGGACGCAGTGAACGCCGCCGTTCAGCAGCGGGGCAGGCTGGAAGCCTCTTTTTGTGATTTCCTGCTGTTAAAAACATGAAAATAACCTCCCTTTGACAACTGTTTTGTTGGGAACAAGCCTGAGCTGAAAGAACAGGATTTTAATGCCTGAGCTCACTTTTTTTGTGAACTAAAAAGTGAAAAACAAACAAACCAAAGGAGCCCTCATCAATGCTCCTCTTCAGCCCATGCACATCTCTCAGAGGAACCTCTGTCGTTTCCAGCCTCCTCATCCTCTGCTTTCAGTGGGAAAATATCCAAAGGGGCAATGAACTCTTCAGATCCCACCATTTCAATAACTGTATTTTGCACGAGGCAGGGAGCTTTCTGTCGTCTCTAAAATGCTGTAGACAGAATGAGGTCAGAGAAAGTTTTTTCTAGTAAGCAGGGAGTTCTGGGAACAGAAGTGTAGCTATGGCCGTGCTCAGCTGTGGATTTTTTTTTCTGCATTTACATATGTAACATTACGATTTTGATACTTTTCATCTTGCAAAATGTAAGTTTCCAAATGAAAAAAGCCGATTGATTCGATGGCATGTTTACATTTGATAGTGTTGTATCAGATGTGGAGACAGATGTTCCGTACATTTATTGAGACATTTACAAAGGGGAAATTTTCATGCAACCTTGCCTATATTTGTTACCTATGATACAACAAAACACAGTATTTCTCTGATCTTTACAGCCAACGAGCCTTTGTAAATAAATGGAGATGATTATGTCTCTTCTGTAAGACTAGGCCAAGCCCATTAAATGTTATTCGTTTTAGCTAATTTATTTTAAATTACTTCAGGAATAGATTTTTTTTTCCCTCCTGTTGTGGTCAATGTGTATTATTCCTCTTTCAGTAATTCTGTTCCCAAAGACAACCTGTCCTCAATTAGGTTAATGACGTGTATTTCCCTCTTTAAATACCCTTCTACATCATTTGTTTTCGCAGCAGCCGTGGTCAGTCTGTAGGTTATGCAGCGTCTTTTACATTGCAGATCCATGTTAGAATTTGAATGCATTGTATTTCAGTCTTGTTAATGTATATACTATGTGAAAAGATGGATGGATCGTTCTCTGTTTTTTCCTCAAAGGCTCGTAGACGTCTCTGTTGCCATTATGGGTCCTATAAACGTGTAAGAGTGACAATCATCTCAACTGCTCAGTTGTCTACAGCAGAGACAGTTCCTCCTAAGCTAGCTGCAGTAGGCTCCCTACGTAGCTTATGCGGACAAATAAACTCTTCTGGAGTGTGATAGAGCAGACCTGATTTAGATGTCCACCTGAAGATGAGAACAGTCTGGCAATGCCTGTTTTCTTTCCCATTGACCGTAGAGGGACTGCAGACAGCTAGCTCATATTAAGAAGCCTCTAGTAATGTGTGTTCGGGGAGGCAAAAATTTCTCCCTTGGACTGAGAAGGGTCTTTAAAATAGAAGTCCTTTTCAACAACCTAGCCTATAAAAGCAGTCACTGTATTTGCTACCTATAATACAACAAAATATTGCATTCTTTTTTTCTGATTTCTAAGGAGCTTGGAGACTGTAGACATTGCATTTCGTCAGCTGAAATCATGTTCTTACAGCCTAAAAAGAAAATTATTTGCAACTTAAGAACTAAAGTTGAAAGGGATATGATGTCACCTGCCTAGACAATATTCAAAAACCTTCTTTTTTCCTATCTGAGATGTTTTACTTCCACTAACTCTAACTTGGATTTTTTTTCAGTCTTCTGCTCCTAATGTCACTGATTATCTGCTCTTCCTAGTCCCTCATACTCCTGCCTTTGTTTTTGTTTGTCCTCGTTTAACTTTGCTGTCTCCGGTACCATTGATTACCCCCCTGAGTTCTGTCCTCTGGGTTTGCAAACGTATGCATGGCTGGGTAGTTTCCAGCTTTTTGATCAGACCTCCAGAAACTTTCCTCTGCCGTCAGCTCTGCATTGATATATTTCATATCTATGTCATTGATGGTGTCCCTTGTTTTTTTAAGTTCTGTAACCCAGAGTGGTTTTTATTTGCTTGGCTAGCTTAATTTGTCTTCTGACAGTTTCCAATGTGCCTTTTTTCTCCTTTGTTCCCATGTCCACATTCATCTCTCTGACATTTCCTTCTAGCTGTCCAGTCACCAATTCCACCTGAAAGTGACTGAAACTACTGTTATTGTCTGCTCTGCGATTTTTCTTTGACACAGGTGGAGTACATTTGTTTTCTTATATTCTGCTTCTTAGACCTGTGTGACCTCTAGAGATCCTAGATCCATTTTAGCCATAGTTTCAGCCACAAAAAGGTTTTGGGGAAGAGAGTTGAACAGCATGAGCCCGGGTGGATTGTGGCAGCTGGCACTGTCTATTATAGATATAGCACATTGCTATTATAGATATAGCTGGGGTGGTTAGGCATGTTTGCACCATAATACTTTATATATGCCTACATAATACCAAAATAGACTTTATTTCTAGAAAACGGATAAAAATATCTCCTTGTCTAGAGACAAGGGAGATCCCAGCTCACATGTAACCTTGCTCAATGAAGATGTGACAGTACTTTACAACAAGATGAAAGAGAAAGGGACAGCAAGGAGGAAGGAAGGGTGAGGACAAGGGTCAGCATAATGAATCAGCCTAACAATTTCAAACAAAAAATCTGTGTTTCAGTACTTATTATTAAACTGGTATCTAGATGCCTATAGGTATTTATTTTTAACCTGTGGTTTAAAATCCTCCAGGTGCAATTGTGAGTCTGTGGGATGTGGGTTATGAGAAAGATGCGTTAGGTGAGAGCGTGGAGAGTTTGATGGGGAGGAAAAAATGGTCAGAAGGCATCTGCAAGGGGAATAGTTGGGAGATTTGTACACTACTCTTAAGTGGCTATAAGATTCAAGATCAAGAGGAAAACATCTGAATAAAATATAAAAGATATCTTGGGTTTGGAACCTAGATGTGAAAGATGTTTCTCTCTTGCTGTTGGCGTGCGGATGGTCTGGGGCCAATGCAGACCTCGGAGGGTGTGCGGGTACCGGGCTCTGCAGACTCATCCTGCAGTCAGCAAGCACCTCGTGGGACTGCTGAGTAGGAACAGGAGACACAGGACCTGCGGGCAAGATAGCTGTGCTTAATCCTGGTGCTGCTTTGACGGAATCTTCTAACCTATTTGTGTGGTGAAAGCTTTGGTCTACCTTTACACCGCTTCTCACACCAGCTACTTTCACCTTTTCTGTAGTTTTCTCCTTTCTCCAGTAGTGCTGCCTCAGTTTATCTGTATGCTGCCGCTGAAGTAATATTTCTCGTTCATTCCAGTTCTTCCTCCCCCCGGTTCACGATGGGTTTTCCAATAGCTTTATTGCAATCTAACTGCTGTCACAGGGCTGTTGGGTCCAACAGAGCAGTGGTGATAAAAACGCCATGCCAGAAGGGAAGGGAACGGGGAGCAGGACTGTCCGTCAGCAGCACCCTGCAGGCAGAGCAGATCCAGAGTACTGTTCTCGGAGGATTTGGCTTTGCACTCTGTCAGCTTTCTCATCATTTTCAAATCCCTAGTTTCTTCTTCAGTTCTTTTTACTCCATTTTGCCTACACTTTTTTTTTTCCTAGCTACCTGATCTTTGTCTGCTCTGAGATTTGCCAGCCTAGTTCACCTCAATGTTTTATAACAAAGTCACAGAAATCACAGACTGGTTCAGGTTGGAAGGGACCTCTTGAGATTGTCTGGTCCAACCCCTGCTCAAGCAGGGTCAGACAGAGGAGGTTGCCCAGGACCACGTCCAGTTGGGTTTTTAATGTCTCCAAAGGTGGAGACTCTACAGCCTCTCGGGGCAACCTGTGCCAGTGTTTGACCACCCTCATAGTAAAAAAGTGGGGTTTTTGTGTTCAGATGGAATTTCTTATTGTGTGCCCGTTGCCTCTGGTCCTGTCACTGGGCACCACTGGAAGAGCCTGGCTCCCTCTTCTTCATTCCCTCCCTGCAGGTATTTATGCACATGGATTCAATCCCCCCGAACCTTCTCTGCTCCAGGCTGAGCAGTCCCAGCTCCCTCAGCCTCTCCCCATAGCAGAGATGCTCCAGGCCCTTCAGCATCTTGGTGGCCCTTCCCTGGACTCTCTCCAGTCTGTCCATGTCCCTCTTGTACTGGGGAGCCCAGCACTGGACGCAGCGCTCCAGGGGTGGCCTCACCAGTGCTGAGCAGAGGGGAAGGATCCGCTCCCTCCACCTCCTGGCAGCACTATGATGCCGATACTTTCATTTTTGTTCAAGTCGACTGTTTTTACACTTCCACATGTTCTCCCACGTTTGGTATAAGTCTCCTGATTAAGATTTTGATTTTTTTTTAAAGTAACTTAACAACAGCATACATACTCAAACAGTTTTTAATACTGCTGTCCTTCTGCAGCCACTTTGCTGGCTCTTCATTCCTCCCTGTCCTGTATCTCTTTAAATTCAAGTGTTACAAGGTCATGTTTTTTCCCCATATTCTCTGCTTTAATGATGGCCATCCGGCATGCTGCTGCTGTTGGACTGCATTACATTTCCCTGTATAATTGTATTGTGTGATTTTCAGCTTGGATATACGCCCCATCGTCTTTCCTGCATATGATAGCTGGAGGTAGGGGTCTGAAGAAGTCAAAAGGTTGTTTAGGGTGCTCAAGTGGTGGCTTCCCCATGACTTTAAGTCTCTAAGCCAGATTACACCACTGTCTGAACAGAGCGCTGCGGGTCAGTCAGAAGCATGGCTTTGATTTAGAAATTACTGTGCTAAATTTCATAGTCTGTATTATGCAGAGAATGGTGGTAATTATCCTTTTTGACCTTAACATCTATTTAAATCAATCATGGGGGAAAGTAATGTGACAGAAAACGAGATCCATCTAGATTACGTCCCGGCAACTCTTTCGAAAGTTCTTTCCCTTCTCAGTAGCCAGAGCAGCAGTGTGCAATTTTGTAAAGACTTGCAAAGTTCTGAGCCAGCATAATAGAAATTTGCAGGGATTTCTTGCTGTAAATTACAGGATTTTAAATAAATTGCCTATTTCACTTGGCTTTCCTGGTAGATTTTCAGAACAGAAATTAATTTAAGACACCAAAAGCACCATTTAAATACCTTAGTAATTTACTGAGTTGCTTATAAAGCTGCAGAGCCAAGTCTTAGTGTGTAAAATTTGGGACAGGAGCCAACAAACCTTTCAAACCCCATTCTCACTGATGTGCGGTTACGTGTTCGAGCCCCAGGCATGACTGAGCACCCAGACCCAAACCTTCAACCATCACCGCTGAGAAGTAGGACAAGGAGGAGTGTCCTGCAGCTCTGTGCAGATTCCTCTGACCTCATTTTTCTCTTCCCACTTAATATTGCTTCCCTTCTTCCCTCAGAAGAGCACGGTTAACGTTATTTCTTGCTATCTTTCGACTATTGCTTTGCATGGTTTTGCGTATGGTGGCTGTTGTTACATGAAAAGTGTGGGAAATGTCCTATAAAATTACGTTTTAATGCTGCTTTGAAGAATTCAGTTACAGCATGTGGCTAATTTGGGGGGGAGGAGGTGGTATTTTGTCTTTAATACCATCTTCTGAAAGCTAAAAGATTCTGTATATAGTTATAGTATAGTTCTGAGTTTCTCAACCAGTGATATATTAATTTTTTTTGAAAGCAGAACAAACCAACCCACAGCAGCGTGTCTGACGGCTCTCCGAATTCAGGCCATGTTAACGGCCAGGCGTGATTCTGAGAGATGTCTAAAAATTTTCTTGGAAGATGAAGATATGACTCAAAGTGTCGGATAAATAGAAAGTTACTTTCTAAAGGCTTTTTTTCAACAATGAACTTCCCCCGACTTCAGGTTTTAAAGGCAATCTCAGAGAGGCACAAATACAGCTGGGGCTGCATCAGCAGCAGAACCACCCCGAAGTGTCCCTGTCCCCGCCAGCCGGCCATCCTTTAGTGGTGCAGGCACCGCGGGCTGTGGGCCTTTCTCTCTACAGTCAAGGAACCGATCCAGTTATATTTTAATCATGAAAAAAAAGGAGAAAGGAGAAAAAGGAGAAAGGCATTGTGGTGTCAAGAGATGACATTGCTGTTTCTCTGCTCTCAGGCTATATAAAGAAGTGTTTTTGCTGAAATACATGTCTGAAAGTCGAAGGGATACCTTCAGATTCCTGAACACGTTATAAAACAATCGGTCCGTACCCATGTAGAGGGGTAGGGAGTAAAAATAGCTGACATATCTATGTCGTGAACAACTTGTGTCAAAGAATGGAAATTGGGTGGTTCTGCCTGGGTGGGTGGCTTCATGAAGGAGGGGGAAGCACTAATTTAAAATCTATTGACTCATAAAGCTTTTGACGCTATCCCACATGGTATTTTCATAAATAAACTAGGTAAATGTGGACTGGTTGAAACTGCTGTTATGTGGGTGCAACACCAGTTGAAAAATTACAGTCAGAGAAAGAAAATATCAGTATTTCCTACCAAAGAGGGAGCACGTGTCAGGTGGGATCCCACAGGGTCTGTTCCCAGTTCAGCATTAACTCGGTTTATTCCTTGGCACCTTGCGTGGTGAAATAGGGAACACGTGTACATAAATTTCATACCGACACTATGCAAGGGAGGTACTGGAGATTCTTCAGAGGGCAAGCCTTTAATGCAGAAAGGTCCTGTAGATCAATCAGATGAAATTAATAAAGACAGCTTTGAGCGACAGAAAATAGAATAAAATGCATGAATAAGAAGTAGAGAATGACTGACTAGACGGGCCTGTTGCTGAAAAGTGTCTGGGGGATAGTAATGGATTAGGAGCTGAAAGCAAATCAACAAAGTTCCCACAAAAGCGGAGATGATAATGTGATTGGGGTTTGTAGTAACAGGAGCGCCATATCTAGGACAGCTCAGACAATGATTCAGTAGCGGTGGCGTCCACCTGATGTGCTGTCTTGACTTTTGGACAGCAGAAGCTAAGAAGGTTGTAGGTGCGCTGCAAGTCCAGAAGCAGCTGATGGTATTGACAGCTTGACCTTCCAGAGAAGGAGAGTCTTCTGCTTTGGCAGAGCTCTTGCAGCGGTCCCCATGGGCAAGGGATTGGTGAGAGGACTCGGTGTCCACCTGGGGAGCGGGGAGGAGGAGCACCAGATTAAATTCTCAGCAATGGAGGTTTCAGATGAGTGGTAGAAACTGCCTAGAGGTTTGTTAAGTTCTGCAGATCCATTTCAGACCAGGTTACGCATTACAGCAGCACACTTTCTAAGAACAGTTTAGGAAAACATCTGCTATCTCATCCATTTGATCCCCCTTTGAGGAGAGGGGTGGACTGGAGACCTCTGGAGGTGCTTTCCACATCACAGTTCTAGTAAGTTAATTACCAAGCCATAGAGCTGTTCGGATTTTCTTTAATTTAAAGAGTATATCTAAGTGTATTAGATGAAACAACTTCAACAGGAGACAAAACGTCCACATAATGTTCACTAGCAATATGGCTTGAGCAATATGGAGAAGTGATTCCTAAGTTTTTGTTATTTTCATTTTGCTTAAAATTATTTAGCCAATTCTATCCAAATTCACGATTGGCTTGGGCTACTCCAAAATTGCCTTTTAACCTACAAGTGATTCACTGGGGAAAAAAAAGAATAGAGAAGAGAGGGTCAGAACTGCATTTATCGAGGCCAGAGAAGAGAATTTGTTCTAATCAACACATGCGATTATGAGAGCGTCCCTGGGAGCTGTAACTCGGTGGCTGGTGACCAAGAGCTGTGTCCTGGTTGTGTGGTGCAGCAGGGCTGGGTGAAGCTCAGGTCTGGTGAGATGGCGTTCAGAAGAGAGCCAGGAGTAATGAAGAAGGATGGAGCTGGGCTGTGATCAACAGAGGTATTACAGGGCTTTTTCTCATCCAAATAAATGAAATGCCTCAGAACATTTTTAATACAATGCTAGTTCATCAAGGGTATCTAATAGCCTTCCAAAATACAGTGACTACACTTAAACCTCAAAACACCAGAAATGTAGAGGTAGAGGATTATGTACATTTAAACATCTGAAAGCAAGTGAATACAGAATTATGATGTATGACATCCCTGGATGGGGTGGGGAGAGGGAAGTAGGAGACGAGTCAGCAGCCTTGGGGTGCGACGGGGAGAGCTGAGAAGCCGTCTGGGAGCGAGGAGGCAGCAATCCCTGACTCAGCCCAGGTGATCCCCGGCTCAGCTCAGGTGATCCCCAGCTCAGCCCAGGCAATCCCCGGCTCAGCTCAGGTGATCCCTGGCTCAGCCCAGGCGATACCCCGCTCAGCCCAGGTGATCCCCAGCTCAGCCCAGGTGATCCCTGGCTCAGCCCAGGCAATCCCCGGCTCAGCTCAGGTGATCCCTGGCTCAGCCCAGGCGATACCCCGCTCAGCCCAGGTGATCCCCGGCTCAGCCCAGGTGATCCCCAGCTCAGCCCAGGCGATCCCCGGCTCAGCTCACATGATCCCCAGCTCAGCTCAGGTGATCCCCGACTCAGCCCAGGTGATCCCCGGCTCAACCCAGGCGATACCCAGCTCAGCACACACCTTGCTCAGTGTTTCCAGCGTGTGAGTGGCCTTTGAGTAAATCCCTGCCTGCGAAGCGGGGCACGCAGCAGCAGAAGGCATCAGGAACAGTTCAGGTGTAGTGACATTACAGAGATGCCAGTTGCTTCATAGGAAAATGAGAGGAGGTAGGCTAGTGATGTTGCAGATTTGGTTACCTGCAACAGGGAACATTGCTGGGTGGGACAGGGAAGCAGAGGGATACACCAAACAATTCTGCATCCTAACTGACGCCAACGTGAAATAAATTCTTAAGATATAGGTATATATACAAGGTTTGTGATTCCCTTTCCTGTCCTGTCGATAGCTCTGTCATGTATTGCTTCTACTTTTTGCCATCCGCACTGCTGCTTAGCTGTAAATTAGCATGCTACAGCTGCTTTGAATGAGCACTAGCTGCTATACAAACATTCAGTAGGTATCATACTGACAAAGTTTACAAAGAATTAAGCTTGTCCATAGTTATCTCAGGCTTTCCCGGAGGAGCTGAATCCAGAGGAGCTGAATTCAGTAAAAGGCAAGCCCTTTGGAAACAAGAGTTAAAGGTACATGTCAGCATAACTTAAATTCTGCTTTCTTTGAATAATGAGTCAGCACAGCCACGACGGCTCTGCTTTAGGGGACAGACGCAGTCTGCCTTTTGCAAATAGAGCGGCACGTTCAGCCAGGAAGGTACTAGGACAGTGGATACGAGTTTAATGCTTTTTTTTTGAACCACGAAGCTTGTGTTTATGTGAGTTTTGCAGATCAGGATTACCTACGCTAGCTTTTATATTTTAATACTGCTTCTGCTCTATGAAAGCAACACGCAAACCTACAAGATTTTTACAAGACCCCGGTGCAAGCCACAGAATGCCACTAAGCCCTGCACTTTCTCCTGCCCTCAACACTTAGATATTCTTCTCCATGAGAAAATATCTGTACGCTGTAGTTGACACAGCCTGCCAAACACAGCAATGAATTCTTCCCAGGATGCATCTACTTCTTTTGGTGATAGATTTATCAGGAGCTATGGGCTTCCCCCCCCCCGGTGACCCTCTTTCTCCATCTCTCCTGTAATCAAAAGCCTGATGTGACTGTGTCTTTACTCTTTCCATGATTCCATATAGCTGCACCTAACAAAGTAAAGCAGCCAGAACACATGCAGGTGGTTCCTACTTGGTGCCATCCTGGGAGGGGGCGGAGAGGAGGGTGTCAGCATGCACCCCAATTCGGCATTCCGTGATTTTCCGAGGTTTGGAGGCTGCTGAGCAATGTTCTGGAGGGGGCTGGGGTACCACCAGGCAAGCTTACCTGCGTTCACAAATGTGAATGAAAAATCAGATACGTGCTAGGAATGGTGTTCAGACACACGTTAATTTAATCTAACTCTTATTTTTCTTCCAAAACCAGGAATGCTAATCACTGTCAAAGCTATTTCCATTTTGAGTTAAAAATGTGGTCATTTCTGCTGGGCTTTTTCCTTTTCAAAAGAGCATGTGTAATGAGTTATAATGAAAAAGGTCTTGGAATCTTAATTGTTGTGGTTGCAGCAATGTGCCTGCTATAAAGCATATCTAAAATAAAGCTTTTCAGCACTTGCCAGTAGTCAGGCTTCACGAAGTGTAGATTGCTTAAAAATTCTTCCGTGCAGTGGTTAATGTTAAGTCTCTTTCTTATTACAAACCCATTATTACAAAGGTTGCTCATTGCCTGGAGGGGTTGATGTGGATAATTCCATTTTGCCTCTTTTTTATAAGGTCTTATTCTGCTTCTGGCAGACTTCTCTGACATGTTGCTGCACATAACAGAGAAGAAAAGAGTTTATATGTCTAAAAAATGTGAATTCTGTTTTCATAGTATCAGTATATTGATGCTGAAAGCAATAAATGCCATGTTTATAAAAGCTCCTGAAACAAATACTTCCTGGACGTGTGTGGAGAAAGAATTAACTGCAGCTTATAAATTGAAAGAGTGGCTTGAATACCTGACATAGAAATGAAAAATGGAATTTCTTGTACACTTGTGTTTTAGGAAGAAATGCGTATTATGCTAAAATAATAGTGATACATGTTCGAGAATCGTTCTTTAGGTAACGGTCTGATCTCATATCTGCACAGGACTTTCCATCTCCCAGTAGAGTGGTGCTTTCTCTACATTTCATGTGGTGGAACAGCAGACTGGAGTCCTGTAGGCAAAACTTCACGTGGATGTGGAGGAAATCCAGCATAGCAGAATTGGTGTATCGCTCTTTTGGGTTGGAGAAGAAAATGTTGCTGCCTTTGTGTGCAATGCCTGGGATAACAAGAGAACCATTTTGCTGTATTCTCTCAGGGTTTTTGAGATGCTGCTCTCGCAAGCGTGGTAGAAACCAGCATGTTTTAATTGGACCATATAGACAAATAGTTATTTATGTGGGATTACTACTGACAAATATTTCTTGCATTCAATCTCTATTCATAGAAATATTCAAACCTATCGTAGCTTTATTTTTATGAGTCCTCAAAACAAAAAAATACGATGTCGTTTAATGAATCCCTGTTAGAGGGTAGTTCTGTTGATACCAACCACTAATTTTTTAGTTTTTTATCACCTTCCTCGTATTTTCATTTATCATTATGAAAGAAAGAGAAGAGACTAGATGCTTTCAGTTCTGATTTTAGACATAGTAATAAAACTGCAACCCAATGTGGTTTGGGTTATTTTTGGAGCTGCTTGACAGCAGAAGGGTAAGTTCTGTTCAGGTTGGAGGCTCCAGTCCCCCCGGCCACGGTGGCTCTGGTTGTGCTCAGCGGTCTGTTCCCAGTGGCTCCCTGAAGACCGCGGATCCTGGTGGAAATGTCACCGCTGCAGTCGGAGGCTGCCTGATGCTTTTGATCGTGTTGCTCAGGGCAGTCCCGCTCTCCCAGAGTGACAGCAGGCTCAGGGAAGCTCACAGCTGTATTCATTGCATATTTAGGTACCCAAATGTTTCTCTAATCTGTGTTTTAATTTTTAACTGCAGAAGGTATCCTTTTCATGTGACTTGCAGAAACATACTTACATTTTTAATTACTCATCTGTTTGTTTTAATTTTTAACTGTTTGTTTCGTTAACATTCATTAATTATTTGCTTTGTATTTATGTTGTTTATGTTTTGTTTGCTCTCTTTTGCCTTCATTGCTACTAGGTTACAGTGCAACCTGGATACTGCCAGCCGATTAGCTGACGAGCATGCACTGATAGCAACCTATGTGAACCGGCTGCAGAGTGGTGCACGGTTAGTGTTAGGAAAGCGCTCCTGGAGCAGGGTCGGGTACAGTAACACTGCTTCCTCTGGGGAGTGATGTTCCAATCAAAGGTATTTGGCCTCCGTTGGCAAATAGAGGGAAATGTGGTTAGTATTCTCCGAAATCTTCTGAAAATGCACAAATATGCATGCATGCATGCATGCACACACAAATATGCACAGGGGAAAACATCAGATGGGAAGGGATGAGTCTGTGTCCAGTCCCACCCTACTGCATTCGCCGTGTTACAGAATCCCTTACATGAACTGATTAACGTCGTTCCAAACGGGTTAGATAATTTTTCTCTCCATGACCATTCTGGAATCTCGTCTTTCACCAGTCTACTGGTGAAATTTCCACCTTAAATTTTTTCACAGCCAGCTCATACCCGTTAGTTCTTGTGCCAACACTGTCCTATAACTCCAACTGTTCTTCTTTCTCCTTATTGCTTTTACCTCTCCACCCCAAACGCAGTCGCAGACAGATGTCCCGTCCTGTCACCATCTTCATTACCTGGGCTAGGCAAGCAAGCTCTTTCAATCCCATCAACATGACCTGCTTAATATGACTGTTTCCTTCTGTGCCTTTCCAAAAAATGTTAATGCTTTGAAGAATTAATTTCTTTTATCTCAGCTTTAGTATTTGTGCATATTTCTATTTCATGTCTGTGTCTGTGTAGAGAAATTTTACCCTAAAGCCCCAAAAGGCAGCTCTCCCATTTCATCACAGGACACAGCCGGGAGGTTTTCCATATTCCACTTTTGGACCTAATTAAATTATGCCTTTACAGAGCCAAAGCTGTGCTGGAAAGGAAAGGAGGTTTAGTGATCTGGAGGCTATATGTAAAGGCCTTGCTCTATCCATGTTGTCATCCTCTGAATAATATTTTTAGAGTCCTATTTCATCACTCTCTAATATAGAAATTTGTATTCCAGTGCTGTATTGATGAAGTGCGTTCTGGCTGTCTAGATCTCTGCGGAAAGTCAGGGTTTTTTCTTGGTAGTGAATCACTGTTGTCTGCTATCACCTGCAATGAACTGAAAGCCCATAATATTGTCCACAAGACAATAAAAAACAAGGAATTTCAGACTCTCACCTTCACTCAATTACTGTAGTCATAGCATTTTGAGATACAAAGGAGTGCATCTTGAAGAGTATATGACAGATTGAAATACTGTACGTAGCTCATAGCTGCCATATTACAACCAGTTGGAGAAGAGGTTTTCAGTCTTTTAGGTCTTTAAATTTAAAAAAATCATTTGGTACTATTACCAGAGTAACAGCGTACTCCTAGAAGGAGCCAAATGCAAAGAAAATAATTTAAACCCTAGTTTCATTGTGCATGGGAGTGTCTTCCAAGTCAGCATGAGACTGATGAAATCGGCTCCATTGTCACGTCTTTTGATCTCCACCCTTCGCCCCCCCCAGAATCTCATATAACAGTATATCTTTCTGCTTTTGGCAGGCTGTGTGGAGATCCTCAGTGTACTCCAGCCAGCCCTTGCAGACCGTCTCTGTTTCTGACTGACTGAAATAACAGTAAATCTCACTTACAGACAGCATTTCCTGTAATAACCATCACTTGCTTTCTTTCTTCTGTTCTCCTGTTTGCATCTGCTCTTGGCTGCTGTTGGAGACAAGGTACAGGACTGCTGTTCTGGCCCAGCTGCTGTTCTTATGCTCCTCACGGCCACTCTTCTGTCAGGGCAGTATAGCCTTCAGGACCAGGAGGAGACCATTAGAGCATCTTCTCTGTCGTCTCACACCAGTCTCACAGCAGTGTCCAGGCATTTGGGCATTTAAGAGGCATTTGGACAATGCCCTTAATAATATGCTTTAACTTTTGTTCAGCCCTGAAGTGATCGGTCAGTTGGGCTAGATGATTGTTGTAGGTCCCTTCCAACTGAAATAGTCTGTCCCATCCCATCCTATCCCATCCTATCCCATCCTATCCCATCCTATCCCATCCTATCCCATCCTATCCTATCCTATCCCATCCTATCCTATCCTATCCTATCCTATCCTATCCTATCCTATCCTATCCTATCCTATCCTATCCTATCTTATTCATAGAATCACAGAACGGTTTGGGTGGGAAGGGACCTCTAAAGGTCATCTAGTCCAACCCCCCTGCCGCGGGCAGGGACATCTGCAACTAGAGCAGGTTGCTCAGAGCCCCGTCCAGCCTGACCTGGAATGTTTCCAGGGATGGGGCATCCACCACCTCTCTGGGCAACCTGGGCCAGTGCTTCACCACCCTCAGCGTAAAAAAAGTCTTCCTTATATCTAGTCTGAATCTCCCCTCTTTTAGTTTAAAACCACTAACCCTGTTCATCCCTGTGCTGAACCTAATACCTTGTTTCTCTAAAGGTGTAGCTTTCAGAGAACACCGTGATGGAGAAGCCACTCATTTCATTGACAGTCTGTCCCAGTGATTAATTGTGCTGACTCTTTTTAAAAAGAGCCCTACCTCAAATTTGAACTTATCTTTCTTCCACTTCCAGTCACTGATTTTGTGTATACTTACCTTTGCTCTTTATCGCCCAGCATCTTTTCATGTCTTTCAGCCAAACTTTGAGAGCCTTTAAGCCATGGCTAGCTGGATCCCTGAGATTTTCCATCATATTAAAAATTATTTAATTCACTGATGTCCTCCAACCAAAAAGTGCATCCAGGCTACATAAGGAATATAGCAAACAGAGCTCAGTGGACTTCATTTATCTTACAATAATACATTTTTCTTTTTTTTACCTACTGTATGATTGCGGTAGCAAGCCAAATTGCTTAAGTGCTTTTCAAAGAAATAATAGAAAATCCCCACCCTAAAGGATGTGCTGCAGGCAGACAGCTGCAGAGTGCAGCAAGTTATACCATATACAGTTAGAAAGCTTATGGAGCTGATGAGTTGTGCTTTATTACTTGGACAGTTGTTTGTTACATATTGCTTAACCTCAGCATTCATAACTTACATTCCACATCATTCAGCAAGCCTGCTTTTCCCAAGTCCCCATGAAGCATCTATTTCAGCTCCACTTTTCAGCAGAAAAATTAAGTAGCCCTACCTGGAGTGCCATTATTTTTATGTATTATGTATTCTGCATTTCCTGCAGAAGACAGCTGGCCACAGGATTTATGTGTTTTACTTTTGGTCGGTTGATCTAGGTGGAGGGATGGGTGGTTAGCTGCTTGGCTGGTTTGATTTGGTTTCCTTTAAATTCCTGACTCTCTGAAACTGCAATTGTCTGCAGCACTCCTAATTTTAAAGCAGAATGAAAGGAAAAAGTCACTTTTCTTAAAGATATTCTTCTGTCCCCAAGATCCTTCCTCTTGGCTCACCATCAGTTGACACCTGGGACGTGTGGCCCTTCAGGTCAGTGCTGGAAGAATAATCATAGAATCATAGAATCATTGAGGTTGGAAAAGACCTCTAAGATCATCGAGTCCAACCGTCGACCCAACACCACCATGCCCACTAAACCATGTCCCTAAGTGCCGCATCTACACATCTTTTAAATACTTCCAGGGATGGGGACTCCACCCCTTCCCTGGGCAGCCTCTTCCAATGTTTCACCACTCTTTCAGTAAAGACATTTTTCCTTACATCCAATCTAAACCTCCCCTGGCACAACTTGAGGCCGTTTCCTCTCGTCCTATCGCTTGTTCCTTGGGAGAAGAGACCGACCCCCACCTCGCTACAACCTCCTTTCAGGTGGTTGTAGAGAGCGATGAGGTCTCCCCTCAGCCTCCTTTTCTCCAGGCTGAACAGTCCCAGTTCCCTCAGCCGCTCCTCATCAGACTTGTTCTCCAGACCCCTCACCAGCCTCATTGCCCTTCTCTGGACACGCTCCAGCACCTCAACGTCCTTCTTGTAGTGAGGGGCCCAAAACTGAACACAGTATTCGAGGTGCGGCCTCACCAGGGCCGAGTACAGGGGCACGATCACTTCCCTACTCCTGCTGGCCACACTATTTCTGATACAGGCCAGGATGCCATTGGCCTTCTTGGCCGCCTGGGCACACTGCCGGCTCATGTTCAGCCGGCTGTCGACCAGCACCCCCAGGTCCTTTTCCGCCAGGCAGCTTTCCAGCCACTCTTCCCCAAGCCTGTAGCGCTGCATGGGGTTGTTGTGGCCGAAGTGCAGGACCCGGCACTTGGCCTTGTTGAACCTCATCCAGTTGGCCTGGGCCCATCGATCCAGCCTGTCCAGGTCCCTCTGCAGAGCCTTCCTACCCTCGAGCAGATCAACACTCCCGCCCAACTTGGTGTCGCCTGCAAACTGACTGAGGGTGCACTCAATCCCCTCATCCAGATCATCGATAAAGATATTGAACAAGACCGGCCCCAAAACTGAGCCCTGGGGAACACCGCTCATGACCGGCCGCCAACTGGATGTAACTCCATTCACCACAACTCTCTGGGCCCGGCCGTCCAGCCAGTTTTTGACCCAGCGCAGAGTACACCTCTCTAAGCCGTGAGCCGCCAGCTTCTCTAGGAGAATGCTGTGGGAGACGGTGTCAAAGGCCTTGCTGAAGTCCAGGTAGACACATCCACAGCCTTTCCCTCATCCACTGAGTGGGTCACCTGGTCATGGAAGGAGATCAGGTTGGTCAAGCAGGACCTGCCTCTCATGAACCCATGCTGGCTGGGCCGGATCCGCTGGTTGTCCCGCTCATGCCTTGTGAGCGCCCTCAAGATGAGCCGCTCCATAACCTTCCCTGGCACTGAGGTCAGGCTGACAGGCCTGTAGTTCCCCGGATCCTCCTTCCGGCCCTTCTTGTAGATGGGCGTCACATTGGCAAGCCTCCAGTCGTCCGGGACCTCCCCCGTTAACCAGGACTGCTGATAAATGATGGAGAGCGGCTTGGCGAGCACCTCCGCCAGCTCCCTCAGCACTCTCGGGTGGATCCCATCCGGCCCCATAGACTTGTGAGCATCCAGGTGGCGTAGCAGGTCATTGACTGCTTCCTCTTGGATTACGGGGGGTTCATCCTGCTCGCCGTCCCTGTCTTCCAGCTCGGGGGGCTGAGTACCCTGAGGATAACTGGTCTGCCTGTTAAAGACTGAGGCAAAGAAGGCATTAAGTACCTCAGCCTTCTCCTCATCCTCGGTGACAATGTTCCCCCCTGCATCCAATAAAGGATGGAGATTCTCCTTGGCTCTCTTCTTGTCATTAATGTATTTGTAAAAACATTTTTTATTGTCTCTAACAACAGTGGCCAGATGGTGTTCTAGCTGGGCTTTTGCCTTTCTCATTTCCTCTCTGCACGACCTGACGAGATCCCTGTACTCTTCTTGAGTCGCCTGCCCCTTCTTCCACAAGCGGTAAACTCTCCTTTTTTTCCTGAGTCCCAGCAAGAGCTCCCCGTTCAGCCAGGCCGGTCGTCTTCCCCGCCCGTTCTTCTTACGGCGTACGGGGACAGCCTGCTCCTGCGCCTTTAAGACTTCCTTCTTGAAGATCGTCCAGCCTTCCTGGACCCCTTGGCCCTTCAGGACTGTCTCCCAAGGGACTCTCTCAACCAGCGTCCTGAACAGGCCAAAGTCCACCCTCCAGAAGTCCATGGTTGCGGTTTTGCTGCCCCCCCTCCTTACTTCACCAAGAATCAAGAATACTATCATTTCATGGTCGCTAAGCCATGCCTTCTTTTGCTGTCCTCTGCCACTTCTCAGCATCACGAATTCCTAAGCAGTTTTGGAAGGAGCCTAAGATCTCAAACCTCCCCCCATGATGTATCATCCTCTTACATCCTTTACTGATCGCCCATCCTTAGCCAATACTTTGGTCGTCCAAGCTCATTTTTGTGTTAGTATTTGACAACAGGGCACTGGCATCTCGGCTTTCTCTTTACAGACTGCGTTTGCCCCCATTTTTCTGGGCATGGTTTCATGAGAGCCTCAAGCCAATGTAAGGGCGGGGTGCTGATTTTTCCCCTTTTTCCCCCTGCCCCGTTCATCCCGCCAGTGCACCCGCTCTCGCCTTTGTGTTAACTCCCGCATTTACGCAGCCACCTGCTGAGCTGGCTCAGGGAACTGCCCTGGCAGAAAACAAGTTATTGTTTTGTCAGGCCAGTCTTAAGCCAATTCAATTTCCTTTGCTGGCTCATCACGTTGCCCCGACACCACTGCCAGCGCAGCAGTGGAGGGCAGAGGCTGCAAACGTCCCTTTCAAGTGCCTGCGCACGTTTGGGTCGAATCAAAGTGCCTGCAGAAGCAATACTTCCCGTATGCGTTTATCACGTTGCCTCAAACATTTCCATTGACACCTAAAAATCCGCATCACTTCACCCTCCCTGTCTCCCCTCGGGGTGCTCATGTTCTGTGGCTCCAATCAGTTTGATTCTGTCCCGTTGTCTCAGTGCCTCTGCGACAGACCCGGGCTGTCCCGAGGATGACGCTTCCTCGTGCATGTCAAAGCCTGCCCTAGTCAGACCTTTCTGTCTGTGTTACCCACTGCGTCTCCAAAGGAAGACGTGGGAGAGCTCACGGATTGACTAATCGGTGCTGTATAAGTAGCACAACATTGTCAAAACAGACCAAACCACCTGGCACGGTATTTTTGAGATAGGGAAATCTATAATATTACCTTTCCAATATTCTGCTGCTGTGAAAATCTCTGAACGCTCACTCACGTTCCCTCCTCCCTCCTGAGCTCTGGGCTTAAGCCAGGCTTATTCTTCCCCTTTGCTACCTTTCCTGTTCTCCGTGAGCTGCTGTCCTCTAGTTTGTGTGTTGGCTGTCGCTCCGGGCCCTTTCCGCACAGGCAGCACTGGATGCCGATGGGACTCATTTTGGCAGGGGGAAGGTTCACAGTTTGCAGTGCTGCTGCTGTCCCAAAGGACAGGGAGCTCCGCAGGACTCCTATCGAGGACGGGTTTTCAGGGTAGGAATACTTCGCAATGTCTCCACAGAAATTAAAACTACAAAGAAGTGGGTTTTCCTCCGTGAAGCGATGTAAAGAATTCTGCGGTATTTTGTAGGTTGTGTTTAATGCCCTCTCTGTTAATCCGACAGAGCTGTAGGTTGCAGTAGTGGTTCATTTGTTCAAACTGGTTTCTATTAAAGAACACGCAGGAGGGCCAGGAGATGTACTTGAACTCCGCTTCCTCTCCATCTGTAAAATATTTCTAAAAGCAAACACAAAAGGATTTATTTTTTTTTAAATTACAGGTTTTCTTCAAGAAAGTAAGAAATTGTCAATAACTGTTTTCTAATTCACTTAGATAAGAAGAGGTAATAATTCCAGGAGCTGGGAGAGGTATTAGGAGATCCCAGATCTCTGGTATATCATGCCAGAATGATCTGCATTCCTATAAAAGCAGAAAAACACTTGTACAGACAAAATTGCAGAGGAAAGCTAAACAAAAACAATAGCAAATTCAGAAAGTGGGATGGGAAAGATTGTTCTCCTTCACCAGAAAAAAAAAAAATCAGAAAATGAATTAGCATGAAGGCGTGTGAGAAGTTCATCAAGCCTAGTGTAAAGACTCTGTTTTTTCTTCTCTCAAATCTGTTTTCCCACTGGTTTAGCTCACCTTTCGCCAGCTCCTTCCTTTGCACTGTTTCGCTGAGTATCTTCAGGTCTTAATCCAGCAGGCCAAACGCAGAGGTGTAATAGTGCAATTTATACTCATCGTAGACCCATCTGTGTAAATTGTAGTCGTACATCTATTATATTCAGTCCAATGTTTCTATGCCATCTCAAACGCATCATCTGGCAGACTTTCAGAGTCTTAAAAAAGATCAAGTTGTTAAATTCGGCATTACAAAAAAGAAATTAAATCTACATTTTTAAATAATGTATGCAATATAGATTTGGTTCTTTAAATATGGTTAACATAAATCTGTGAAATTTAAATAATGTAAACATAAACCTGTGAAATTAAGCTTAAAGAAATGTAAATTACCTTGTGAAGTGGTAATGCGGACTAAAAGCAACTTTTGCCGCGCACTAGGCGTGTGTCTCTTTCTTTGCTACTGTCTGTGGCGTGATCCTGATCCTGAATTTCGCTGTAAGCGCATACAGGTACAGCGCTGTGTTATTTGTGGTATTTGTGAATCCCGCATGGAACACCAAGGACAGCATTAGGAAGGCTGTGTTGCAACATGAAGGACATTGCTCATTTCCACCTCAATCCTGGTTGTTTTCAGTCAATAATGGTTTGGTTTATATAACTAATTCAGTGGCTTCCCTTTTAAAGGGAGACCGTGATGAGAAATCTTTCTGCAGCAGTGAGGCAACAAGCAACTACTGAATAGTTTGGCTGGATGGTGGCTTAAAAAGTTGCTCTTTCATTTGGCTTTCCCCTGCTGATTCTTTGTGGCCAGGCCACTGTGCCACCAAAACGGAGCTGGTAATAGATCTTAACGTTGGCTGGTTTCAATTAATACAACCTGAAAATTATCGTTTGTCCCCCTGTGTGTTTATAGTTAAAAAGACAATTATTTGTGAATAGTAGAAACTGATCCAGCGCTCCAGGCACTAACTGGCTTACCAGGCTGGATTAATCACGTTAATGATTAACATGCACAGAGGGGACGATGCCCGTGTTAAACGCGAGAAAGATCCAGGTGCTGCCTTTCACGTCCTAATCTTGGGGATCTGTCCCATTTGCTGTCTCTACTTTTCCTGTTTCAAAATTCAATGTCCCTTTCTTCTGTCACCTCATGGTGCTGCCGCTGTTGCTGATGATTGTTGGAAATATTTTTTAATACCTCTTTCACCAACATTTCCAAGACAGCTACAGCCTGTCTGCACGAGGCAATACGAGGCAGCTGGAACCGTTTCATCCTCTGCTAGCTGAGGTGTGAAGGACCAAGTCTCAAATTACCACGTCTTGTACGTTTGGGTGTTGTAAGGTGGTAGTAAGTCAGGTGTAAGTCAGGCTGACTTACAAAGTACTATTTGCATTTAAGTTGATGTTGTTCAGTGACGGAGTCCGTTCTTCTCAGGTCAGCTGGTTCCCCCCGCTCTTCCTCCTGGAAATCATCCTGACTTTGACACTTGTCATCCTACATCTCCTGAGGACAAAGCTTTTCTCCTTTGTCATTGAGCGATTTGCTTCTTTTTACCTTGAGTAAACCAAAAGGGTTTGCAGAAAAGTTCCTCAGAAACAAATTAAATTTGTTCCTAATGATACATATTTATGAATTGTTGAAAACAAATTATTTTAATCATTTAAAACTGGAATATGTGAATCCTGGAGAAAATGCTACTAGGCAGAAAGTCTGGAGAGCAGTCCCCTCTTTGGAAGCGGAATGAAAAAGGGAACAATCTAGATTGTTTCCAGTGTGACTCTCCTATTTCCCATCGCTGTCTCTTTGCAATAATACATCCTTTTCTCTGTCATCCCCCAGTATGAGTAATATCTAGAGGCGGCGGATATTGACGGGGTGTTTTGGCTTTTCCCCAGCAGTGTCCTGGACAGCCCCGGCAGGCTGGACGAGGAGCACAGGCTGATTGCCAGATACGCCGCCCGGCTGGCTGCCGAAGCTGGAAATGCAGTAAGTGAATATTCATCCCTCTTTACCGACCGTGGAATATGGAAGGTGTTTTTCAGAGTCTAATTAGTAGCTTAATGCTAATAGCTGCGTGAAATTGTCATTTTTTGTTTATTCAGCTGATGCAAAAGAGCAGCATGCTTTCCTCATTTTCAGCAGAAATACTGCGTTCTCAGGCAGCAGGGGAAGAGCAGGGAAACGGGAAACAACAACACAAATTATTAGAAATGAGGTCAGAGGAGACAAGAGAATAAGCAGATTAGTCCTACTTAGTCTAGAGAAGAGATAAATACGTAGATACCTGAGGAAAACAAATCATGGAACAAACATTATGGAATATATTTATTCCAGAGGGAAGGAGCCTGAGAGAGAGAAAGGAAGGTCTTTTTTACGTTTGCAGTCTCTTACAATAGAAGAAACTAAAGGAAACGCCCAACCAATTTTAAATTGGTAAAAATAAATACTGCTTTAACAGAAAATCGCTGTAGGAGATCATGGCAATTAAGAATTTACTGAAATTCCATGGAATACTTGCAGTCTAGCTGGATGGGGAGATACAAAAGGAGAGCAGTGTTTGCGGGAACAATCTTCCACGTTACTGAGCGGCAGTGGATCTCCCTCAAATTATGGCTGCCATTTTACAACGTTTCCACCGAGTATGCTGCTTAGAAGCAGCTTGGCTTAGCAGATGCTCAAAAACCTGGCTACCCTTTCTGTCTATCAAAGGTGCGCGCCCTTAGGCCTGCCATAACAGCTTTGACCAGGCTGCTCCAACGTCTCTCCCTCATTGCTGCTCTACATGATCGCTGTTGCAAAACATATCATTATCCATATACCATTTCAGATATAGCCCTCGTCTTCCACAACCTCCAGCAGTAGCGATGACCTCTCCTAAGCATCTTACCACCATGGCAGAGTGTGTGTCCTGCCGCATGTTAGCATGGCTAGAGAAGCGTCTTAACGTCGGTGTCCTCATTCACCTTTTCATTACATATTTCTCGTATAAACACTTTCAAGTCCTTTCCAGCAAGGTAGGCTTATGCCTCCTCATAACTTCCTTCAGTGTGTGTTCAGCCAATAATCTGACTTTGTCATATGGATGTGACCAGGTATTTCCCTTTTGTAAAACTTTAATAAAAAATAATTATGCTTTTTAAACGTTTTTAACTGTCAGTTCCCATTATCTCTGTCAAACAGTATGTTTGCATTTCTGAAGTCATTCAGTTCACTAGACTATGTTCATGTTGAAATATTAAAGCAACACAGTGCAAACTTTCTGGTTTAGATGGAAAAGGAGGGGATTTCTATGTAATCGTCATATAAAATTAAAGAAGTTGTTGAGACAGTAAGTGCTGAATCAGTTTCACTCTGGAAGATGGTGGAAGGATTCTTACTCATGACTTGACTTTTTCTGGTAGTAATAAAGAAGTATTATGAAAACTAAACAGTCACGATGTTGGTTCTGAAAGAACCTGATCGTTTAAAAATCTGTAAATCACCTCAACCTGTTTGCGTGTACTTTGTAGTTCTGAAAGAGGTCAAAAATGAAGCAACTTATTTGGATGTAAAGAAAGCAGCATTTAGACTTTACTGAGACTTTTCAAAGACCTGTGACAAATTAGTGCTTTCTTTTCATCCAAGTAAGCTGCATCGTAGGGTAGATGTCACAAGTGCTGCCAGGGATTGAAGTGTGGTAGAGAAAGGACGTAAGAGTAATAATAGGGTGTTTCCATTGCGACTGAAGCTTAGCAGCAAGGAATCTAAAGGTTATTTACTGGGTCCACTGTTTATTCACAGTCCAGAAATACTAATCAGCTGAAATGAATATATTTTTCATATTCTGAAGGAATCCGAGTTTAAAGTGCTCTGCTTCATGGCAGATTCTAATTATTTCTTGCCAACAGGAGATCCCCCTTCCCTAGCCAGCACTTTGAATGACTGCTGTCCAAGTTGGCCATTGCAACTTGGTGGAGAAACATCCTGCTGAGCTCTGGGATGGCGTGCCGTGTCTGCGGGGCTCGCTTCTGAGGATTCGTTGTTTGTGGGAAATGGAATAGCTGAGACTTTTCAGCCACGGTCTTTTTCTTAATACTCTTCTTATAACATTAGAACAGAGAGACAGGAGTAAATTAGAGGCTGGGAAATTCAAAACAAAAAAAAGGGAACCATTTTTTCTTCCTGTATGGAATTAAAATGGGGAACATCAAATAAAAACCCCAATATAATAAAAGTCTCAGAGATCCAGTAGGAGAAGGATGCTCATGGAGTATGTGGCGACCAGGCCACCAGCTTTACAGGAATGATACGGTAGGCTGTGCAGGCAAGGGAACGGTATTGTACATAAAGGAAATACACAGTGTAACAGCATAAAAATATCACAGAAAAAGAGAAGAACTGCAGAATCCTTGTGGGTTGAAATTCCAAATTCTTAATAATAGAAAAGAAATACTGACCCCCTCATTAGATGGTGGTAGTGATCGGGAAATGTTAAGTGAGATAAGACAAGCTGCGAATTTAGGACAGGTAAGTAACAGTGGGAGGTTTCAGCTACCCACATAGAGACTAAATCAGTGCCTTTTCAGAGGGAGATGCAGAAACACTTTGGAATGCAATAAATGCTGCTTCTTTGAACAACTAGTTTTAGAATCCACAAAAAGATGCGCTCCTGGATTTGGTCCTGAGTTTGAGTGATGTTAACTGCGCTAGCTGATCTGTAGTACTAACCATCACACACTTAGCTTTAACAGCAGGAGAGAGCACACCAAGTAAATCCAGTATGCAGATACTCTGTTTCAAGAAAGGGAACTACGTAAAAATGAAGCTATTAGAAAAAATCCTAAAAGGATCAGTCCAAAAAGCAGGAAGCCTGTAAGCTGCCTGGATGCTGTTAAAAATCTTGTATTAGAAGCTTAGGAAATCTGTCTGTCAAAATTCAAAAAGAAAACAAAACCATACAAAAAACTCTTTTCATGGGTCAATAAGAAAGCTAAGGAGGATGTCCCGAGGAAAGGATGGCATTCAAGAAATGGAGAGCTTGCCCAAATGGAAAGGAAAAGAAAGCCTGTAAACATGGCCGGTTAAACGTTAACAGGAAATTCAGGGATGGGAAAAGAATTTGAAGAGCACTTCACAAGGGATGCTGAAGTCTATGGTAAAAAGATTTTCAATACCATCAAGAGTAGGAATCTAACTAGGGAATCAGTAAGACTTTTTGGTGACCAAGATGTACAAAAGAGTAGTCAGGAATGAAAAGACCGTAGCAAAGAAGCTCAATGAGTTGTTTGCATCAGTCTTTACTGCTGAAGGTGCATCATGTAACGTATTCTTTGTAGCAGATAAGTTGGAGGAGTCAGATCGGTTCAAAATGAATACACAGGAACCTTTAAAACAGGTAACACATAAGTCAGTAAGTCACTGCAGCTGCGTGGCATTAACTTGAGAGTCCTTGACAGGCTGGAGAAATGAGCTGACAATTCTAATGAAGTTCAACATAACACAGTGCCAGTCCTGCATCTGAGACAGGGTAACACCATGCAGCAGTGCGGGCTGAGTGCCCACGGGCTAGAAGGCAGCTTTGCAGAAGAGGACCCGGGCGTCCTGGTGCAAAGCAGGAGTCAGGAGTGTGCCCTTGCAGCAAAGCAGCCCACCACTGGCAAGAGTGCAGCCAGGAGAGTGAGGGTCGCTGGCCAAGGGAAGTGACTTTCCTCCTCTGTTCAGAGCTGGTGAGGCCACATCAGCAGTACTGTGTCTGGTTTGGGGCTCCACAGTGCAAGAAAGACATGGACACGTTGGAGCAAGCCCAGCAGAGACCGCTAAGATGGTTGGTGGCTGTAGTACATGACATACGAGGAGGGGCTGAGAGAGCTGGGTATGTTCAGGATGGAGAAGAGAAAGCAAAGGAGGATCTTACTGCTGTCTGCAGCTACCTGATGAGCCGGACATACGGGGACCTGTCGGCCAGCCAAGGTCAACCCACCACAGAGGTGCACAGTGAAAGGACAAGAAGCAACAGAAACACAGAAGTTGCAAGAAGGGAAATTCCAACTACATATTAAGAAAAACTTTTTCACCATGGTAATGGTCAAATATTGGTGTCCAAGAGGTTGTCCAGAGAAGAACTGGAACATTCCTCCTTGGAGGCATTCAGAGCTCAACTAGACAAGTTCTTGAGCAACCTGCTGTGAATTGGCCCCGCTTTGAGCGGCGCGCGGACTAGAAACCTCCAGAGGTTCCTTCCCAACTATATTTTTCTATGAATCTGGGCCTGAATGAAAGTAGAGAATGGAAACAAGCCACCGTAAAGGAGTTATGGAGTATTTGTCAATGGAGATTTTAAAACCAAGATAGACCAGTATCTGCTGGGAATACTTGAGAGAGGTTGATGTAACCAAAATTCTTTCCTGATGTCCTCTCCAGCCCTACCTCTCAGATGTAATGATGTGCTTTATTTTTTAACATGCTCTAACTGCTAGAAATTAAGAGGAACCCAGATACAGACTGTTCATACTACAACAGCCTAATGCAAAGTTTCTTACGCTTTTCTTTGAAGTAGTTGGCAGTGGTCACTGCTGGAAATTGTCCATTGGACTATGTGGCAATGGATCTGACTCAGTCCATCAGTTTCTGCTTTTTGTCAAATTAGATAAAATGTTAGAACTGCCTTCTGCAGGCTTGTTACTATAATAGATGTCACTCGCCATATGAATGCAAATACATTCCATTAACATTTTTAGGGGAAATGCCTTTGCTTGAAGTCTTACTGGGACAAAATAACTTGAGGCAGACCTCAGAGTCAATTCTTGAAATCCAAGTCTGTTTCTTCTTAAAGAAGAAAAATAAATGGGGAGGGAGAAGAAAGGAGAATGCATCATTTGTCACTTGATGCATGCGAGCTGCTCAGTATTGCAGGAGAGGCTGATGGCATGCAACCAGTGCAATTACGCGCTGCTAGACAGCAGCTTAGCCTGTGTTCGCTCAAACAAGCTCTGACTGGGCTACTCTTGTTTTCTTCAAGCCAGTCTTCAGAAGACAAAATCCCTTTTACTGGATTTCAGTTGCTCAGGGCCATGTTTGGCCTGCCAGTTTGGTCACAGCAGAGTGACTGTTGGCTGGCTCCACTAGACCAGTTAGCTAGAAAGCAGAAGAGAGAAAAGCAGAAGGTGACTAGATGAATAAAGTGAAGAAATTAATGGAAAGCAAGCCAGACTTTCAAGATCACAACTTTCAAGATCCCAACTTCATCTGTTTGTCTCCCTCTGCTGATCTGCTCAGACTATCAGTCTGAGGTAAGGAATAATCTGGTATTTCCTATCATGCATCCTCTTTTTGATAAAAGCGGGGACTGAAAATGACCTCTCGTGTCCCCAGCCCCCTTGCCTACTTCCCCTTACAAAATCCCTTCCACATACATACCAGATCTCGCCTCAGTACTGCCCTAGTACTTGAATGTAGGTAATCCTCCGTGTGAGGTGACTGCATACTTTTAAAAGAAGGGGTGATTACATGTATTTTAGGTGAATATATATATACAGCCATATATATAAAGCAACCCCAGGCCCTCTGTTATCAGTGTTCTACACAACACCTCCCTTTCTCCAAGCCAATACCTCCTTCATCTCCTCTCCCACCTGCTCTACCTCAGCTCTCTTTTTTCCCCATTTTCTGCTGTTAGCACCCTCCCAGATCCTCCTGAGTTTCTGCTGATACAGCCAGGCAGGTTGATTCGTACAAGCACAGGTCGGTATCTGGTCTGTGAGCCAGACGTGCCTGCTGCTTCCCGTTGACTTCTGATGGAGAGTGACCCACCATGGCAGGCAGTAGCCTGTGGCACTCGGCAGGAGCAGAGGTCCGCAGGGACCGTGCACTCTTGGCAGGACTCTGCTGACCTGTGCAGCCTTGCTGCTAGGAAGAACACGAGCACCTAATAAATATGAGATAATACTCAGTTATGGATGAGTGGATAATTAGGTTGAGTTACATGGATGAGTTACGATAATTAGGTTCTTGCCCACTTTGTTCTTTTTTGAAAACAGTGTGTGTTGCTCTTCCCTCAACATTAAGCCCGGCTAAAAGCCTATCATCATCTCATCTCGTTAAAGCTACCTACAACCTAAATAACATTTGTAATATTCCCATCATGTAACTTTTCTTTTAGGCTTTGGGCATTATTTAATAAATATTTTTAAAATAAAGAAAGAACAAGTAAACCAGATTTCCTGTTGTACACCTTTGCAGGATAAATCTGCAGCTTGGTTCTTGGATCATTTCTTCTTCTCCTGGATACACCAGTTATATGAACCATTTTTGTTGTTTGTTTCCTCCTCTTTGTTGATCATAAAGAACACTGATATACCACAGTGATGGGCAGATGAAGTACTGGTTCAGACTTTCTATGACACCGTGAGGTCCTTGCACCAAGGAACCTGGAATCTGATGCCCATGAGATGCAAGCTTTACGGTTCTTTGACAGTCTCTTCCAAATGAGGGTGATGGAGGAGTGCAATGGCTTGCCAAACTGGCTTTTGGGGGCTTAATTAAATGCTGTCATTAAATCCTCTTCTGTCAGCCAAAAAAGGTATACTGTAGGTGAGGTCTGAATGCTCCTTATTACAAATACCAGTCCGACAGGGAGTTGGACTCGATGATCCTTACGGGTCCCTTCCAACTTGAGATATTCTATGATTCTATGACTTGAAGCTCCAGCATGGCGCTCTCTCAAGTTTAGTGGCCTATTCATAGGAAAACTAAATTACAGTGCTAGAAGGTTTTACTGTTCCTATGTGATATTAAGGATTTTAAGCAGATTTTATGATCATCGTCTTACGAATTTTCTTGCTGAGAGAAAATGGGGCTTGTCATTTGGATGATCTTCTCAGAACTGGTGAGGCTTTAGCATTCCTGCTGAGCACCAGGAAAGCAGAAGACAATGGTAATTCAGCTGTGTTGGAGAGTTTGCTTAGCTTTTAAATTTTTTTTAACATTTTAACTTTCAAAACGTTAGTCCTCAGCTCGAAAAGCTTCAGCTTTGGTCTTGTTGCTGTTTGGTATAAAACATCAGACCTATGTTACAATTCACTGTCAAAAAGTCTTTTTTCTTTTCAAGCTCCACCATACTTCAAAATACTTTTACCCTGGATAAACTCTATAGTTTGTTTCTGCAGGGATCTCTAATGTTTTGGGGTTTGGTCATACTACGTTATTGTCAGAAGATTGGGAGCTGCATCCAGTAGGGCCAAGAAAAGATCTCCACATTGCTTCTGTGCCGTAATAGTTAGGACTGTTCTCTTCCTGAGATATTTACTCCTTACTGAGAAGGAAAGCTACAGAGGACAGAATAATATAAACTCTGTTCATTTTCTCATGCACATGCAAAAATGGGGTTTGGGGCCTTTTTTGTAGCAATTTTGAAGGCCTTACATTTTACGCTGTTGACTCCCACCAGGTCTTTGCGCTCTGTTTGTAGTAGAAAGCCTTTGCAAGAGTTGAGTAGAAAGGGGATATGTCCCTGGTGTTCAGCGCTGCTGAGCAGCTAGGGAGCTGAACCTGCTAGGCTTTTTAAAGAAAGGAATTACAGTAATAAATCTTGGAAGACACAAATCGTTCATACCTGTCCAGTAAGATGGAGTGCAAACATAAGAGTGCTGACTAGTAAATTAATGGTTTGGGTTGGTTTTTTTCCTTTTAAGTGCAGAGGTTTTAAGAACCACATATAACTTCACAGAGAGGACAGGTACCTCTCATCAAAGTAAATAGCAGCATGCAAATGCTGTCATGAATTCTGTCTCCCTGGATTTATGAGAAGAATAGCATTTGCCATTGCAATCCTACACCATACACCCAAAACTCTTCCAAAGGTGATGAGAGTAAGAATTTGGTGTTAATAAAATGCTGGGCAGAAATGAGAGCAGCGACTACAGTTACGTTTCCTTCCATGTGTTCCAGAGGAGTTCGTTCACTAAAGAAATACAGGCTGTCCTACCAATGTAGGACCAACCTGAAGCCCAGAATGGTATTTGCACATTTGAATGATATCTCAGACTTTATAATTATCTCCTAATAGTCGTATTTAGAAGATGCATTTGAAATACTTGCATCCACAAGAGGTAATGCGATACCCATATGAATTTAATTTGAAACCCTTAGATCAATAACAGGTCCCACACCGTGTCCACCAGCTTCTCAGTCATTCTTCAGAATCCTTTTACCCTGAGTAATACTTCCTCTCACCCGTGAAATCTGATGTTTTCAGATTGCCTGAGATTGCTGCAAAGGATGAACCAGGGTTCGTTAAACTGTCTACTCCATAAAACAGCCTGCAATCATCTAAGCTTGACAAAGGCAGCGACAAACTTTTTCAAATCCAGGTGTCCATTGTAAACTCTTTCATTATGACGTCGTATTTTTATACAGGCTACAGCAAGATACTTGCCTGTGACAGAGAAAATAGTTACATCTCACAGCTAGGTTGTAAAGGAACTTGGGGGATTATTGATCAACGATCAATCAAGGAAAGATTAAGGCTACTGATCCTGTGAGCAAAGTAACTGATAAGAAATTTTCAGTTACTTAAATGACTTCCCATTTGTGAGAAGAAGTGAATACAGACGCCCAGCACGCTGGGTGCTTGGAACTCAGGTGTGGTTTTGTGGGCAGATTGTCAGAATTTGTACAAATGCCACACAGTTGTGCTGTGTAAGACTACCAGGCTCTTGTAGTTGGAGAAAAAAAACAGTTTGAAATAAATGCAATGCTTGAGCTATGCTGTGGTTTAACCCGGCAGGCAGCTGAACACCACACAGCCGCTCGCTCACTCCCCCCCCTCCCCAGTGGGATGTGGGAGACAATCGGAAAAAAAAAGTAAAATTTGTGGGTTGAGATAAAGACAGTTTAATAGGACAGAGAAGAAAGGCGAAATAATAATAATAATGATAAAAGAATATACAAAGCAAGTGATGCACAGTACAATTGCTCACCACCCGCCGACCGATGCCCAGCCAGTCCCCGAGCAGCGGCCCCCCCCGGCCAGCTTTCCCCAGTTTATGTACTGAGCATGACGTCCCATGGTATGGAACGTCCCTCTGGCCAGTTGGGGTCAGCTGCCCTGGCTGTGCCCCCTCCCAGCTTCTTGTGCACCTCCAGCCTTCTCAGTCGGTAGAGCATGGGGAGCTGAAAAGCCCTTGACTAGTGTAAGCACTGCTCAGCAACAACTAAACCATCGGTGTGTTATCAACATTGTTCTCTTCCTAAATCTAAAACACAGCACTGTACCAGCTACTGGGAAGGAAATTAACTCTATCCCAGCTGAAACCAGGACAAGCTACTAGAAAAGCCACCCGAAAATGCAACATAAATGCAAAGACTTCTTCCCATCAACAAAAGAACTGAAAAAAGAAAAATATCTGAGTTCTTGGTTAATCTTACTTCTTTGTTACTGGGAATGTGGTGGTCAGTAACTTCTGTAGTTTCTATGAAATACTGTGGTTTTTCTCACAGGTCTCTAGATGTTAATAAAGCAATGTGAATGAAGACTGGTAACAAGAATGATAAAAGAAAAAAGGAAGAATGATAGGGAAAACCTAATCAAAGAGCTTGAGAAGCGATGGGAGCAGAAAGGTGTCTGGGAGTCAGATTTTTTGGGCTTTAAAAGATAAAGGAAAAAAATCCCTCAATCAAAATCCCTCTTCTCAAGAAGAGATGGGAGGTTGTTGATTCGAATAACTATGAACCTAGTTCACAAGCCTGAAAATAGTGACGATCTCTAATATCTTTAGATTTGATCGAAATATGAGTTACAGGACATTCTAAGGGTATTTTAGAGGAAAGATTACTTTTTTTAAAAGAGAGGAGGAGGAGGAGGAGGAGGAGGAGGAGAAGGAGGAGGAGGATGGGGGGGGTGAAATGTTCTGAGATGTTCCTATTTACCACATCGCAGGAAACAATGCTCAGGGAAAGTTTCAGCTACGGAACCTGGAGGTGACATGTTTCTGCACTAGATCCAAATAGAGAGGAGAAAGCTACCTAGCTTTGTTTATTGATTAGAGGAAGGTTTTCCCTTACGTTCTTTGAAAGGGAACAGTGACCTGTGAGGAATCGGCAGAGGCTGGAAATGGCCAAACAAACAACATTGCCCTCTGCAGTATGAAAGTTCAAGCTGGCCATCACTTATGAATATTTGATTGGATACCTTATCTCTTTGCAAGTAATGGACTGGTATAAATGTAAACACCCTACACGCAGCCTGCACCCGCATTATCAAAGCTGGAGTGCCCTGACAGTTTAGTGGTTTCCCTGGTTCTGAATGACAGGCCAGCTAGGACCTACCGACAGGCATTTTCCACTGTAGGTCAGCTCAGCTACACATAAACCATTCTTGGGCAGATGCTTACCAAATTATTTTAAAAAAACCTCAGTGGATGGAGTCCACTCCGGATGGAGTCCATCGAGGAAATTTGTTCCAGTGTGTAAATTCGCCTACCAATAAAAGGTTTTCCCTGAATCCTAACATAATGCTTCCTTGCTCGGTTTGAGCCTACTACTCATTCTCCTATCTCATGGGATATGGAGAGCAATGTACTACTTGCCTCTTTACAACAAGTGTTGTATATTTGAAGTTTCTTATGTTGTCTCCTCTCATTCTTTTATTCTTTTCATTCTTTCAGTCTTTCCTCATTGTCATGATTTACAGACCTCTGATCATTCTTCTTCTTCACCCTCTTTCTCCAGTTGACCCTTAGCTTTTTTTAAATCGTAATGCTCAGGCTGGGAACAGCAGTTCACCTGAGTCAGAGACCAGGGATAAGTCATGCGTCGGTAGTACATAGCATACCCTGCCTCAGACAACCCGTTCCTGGACTCTGCAGCAGCCTGAGGTTATTGACTCGTGTTTGGGTTGTGAACTAAACTCATTTGCAAATCCCTTTTTGCAGAATTGCTGCCTCGTCCGCTGGGCGTCTGGGTAGTTGACATGTCGCAAGTAAATGTGAGAGTTTGCACTCGTCTTAATGGAATGCAACCTATTTTTTCAAACCATTTCTCCAATTTCTCAAATAATTTTGTATTTTAGTATATTTTATGTTTTACCTTGTCCTATAAAGCAGTAGGAGCTCACCACAGTGTGATACAGTCTGCAGATGTAAGAAGTAAATACTTTATTCCATCATCCATGATATTAATGAAAATATTGAATGGTACTAAATCTAAGAGAAAAGCTGTAAAACCCCACAAGAGGACGTCAAAAGCATTGCTGAGATGAAAGTCTACTGTGTTAATAGTTTCTCTCCTATACATAGGATTTGATTTTTTACTATGGAAGGAAAGTAGTTTGCTTTGGCATGATTTTTTCTTAAAAACTCCATGTAGAACTTTACTTAGCCTATCTTCTAAGTATTTACAAGTGGTTTTATTTTGTGTTTTTTCCCCGAGAACTGAGGTTAAGCTGACTGGTCTGTAGTTGTTAGTTCCTTCTTACATTGTTTCTAGGTGTAAGCTTTATGGATAGCCTCTTCTAGCGTCTGGAGTGTCACCTTATAAAACTTAGTGCTTTCAGAGATGAACACAAAAGCTCTGAGATTGCCTTAGGTTTATTTAAGTACCAAGATCTAAGTACTCTGATGAATTTCCTCATGCCCCGGCTACTCGAAACATCTGTCTGTGTTGTCTTCAGTCTGTTTCTCTTTTCTAATCTGAGTTTTTACCCCAAGGCTTTAAATTCCATGTCCTGGGCAGTTAATATTTTTTAATATTAGACCACCGTTGAATTTTTTTGGTAAAACCTAACCCAGAGAGCACAAACCAGAATCCCAGGGCTGCCTCCTGACCGCCACTGCATCTTGCAGTGCTGCCTGCGGCTGGGCTTTCACAGGGAGGATGGAGCCTGCTGCCTCCCAGGATGCCTGTTTGTTGGGGAATGTGGCACAGGAGCTGTGTCTTATTATCCATTCAAGGTCAGATATATCTAGAACTGGTGTCAGATATTTTCTGGACAAGTGCAGTAGCAATTAGACACGTACCTCTGTTGTATTTTCAGCAGGCTCAACGCTGTCTCAGGCGACTCTGATACACTTTTGAATATGCAAAAGTTTAGACAACTCTCCTCCTGCGTCCACATTGTAGTATAGATTAGGTGAGAGATAAGTGCTATTTCTCAACAGCTGAGTGTACGATAGACAGTTGGGCTTTGTATATAGCAATCATTAAAAACTTTGGTGCCCACATCTATAATATTGAGCGCTCTCACCCTCCAGAACAGTGCAGCTGCGTACAAACCACCTGCTGCAGATAGCTCTTGGCTTAGGGTAAATCCCAAACCATGCTGAGAATTGCTTGAGAGAGCTAGTTAGTCTGGGCTAAAAATAAGGCAGGGGCCATACTAAATATCTAACAGAATGGGTGATCAAATTCCAGTGCCTCTGCCTGGTGCTTTTTATTTCACCAGCATAGGCATCCCCTTTGCAAACTTTCAGGCTGAGCATCAGGTGCCTTTTAAGTTTAAGAACCTGGAAGGTTTAGATGTTGGTGGCGAATCAGCAGCCTGAATTTTTTTTTCTGGGCTTGTTTAGCCTTGGGAAGACTTGTGGGGGTCTTTTTGTGTATTAATATATGATGGTTGCAAGTAAGACAATAGAGCCAGACTCTCTTCAGTGGTGCCGTTACACAACAAGAGGCCATGGCTTGGCTCACTTCCATTTGAACAGAAGAAAAAACTTTATTATGGTGTAAGTGCTCAAATACTGGAACAAGTCACCGCAGCCGGTTGTGGAGTCTTCATCCTTGGAGGTATTCAGAACTCAGCTGGACAATGTCCTGAGCAACCCGCTGTAGGTGACATTGCTTTGAGCAATCCAAAACCCCTGTTTTGGATTAGACCATCTCAAAAGGTCCTTTCCAACCCCGATGACTCTGTGATTCTGAGTTACCATAAAAAATTAAATGGACTCTTGGAAGCAATAGAACAAATAAGAGGACATTGAATTGTCATACAAAATAGCCACTGTACAGTTTCCAAAAGACCTCTTGACTAGTGATGTTTGAAAGTGAGCAGCATGAGGGATGTGTCTCCTCTAAGTTCTCTGCAGCATTGTCTTTGCTCCTGAGGACTCGAGTACTTTAGGTCATGAGGGTGATTTCAGGCTTTGGACAGGATTTCTGAAGAAAGGGATTAAGGACAAGATTGTGTTTTTATAGGCACAGTCCTACTTTGCAGCAGAACAAAGGTTCATGTGCTTCGGTTGGAGCCCCAAGAGCCCCAGAGCCTCAGGAAGCTCCTGAGGCTGCAGGTGAAACACGTCACCTGCACTTGTCCTCGTAGCTGATTGTACCAGGATGCAGGGAGAGACCATGGGACCTCGGCTGTGTCACGCGCTGTTTCGGGGGAACCGGTAGGTCATATCAACGTTATCTACACCAAGACTGTTCAGGTCACCCCAAGATGGAAAGAGTGGTGGCAGTGCTGCTGCCTACGCTGTGCACCTACCCCGAACGTGGAGAGGAGAGGAGAGGAGAGGAGAGGAGAGGAGAGGAGAGGAGAGGAGAGGAGAGGAGAGGAGAGGAGAGGAGAGGAGAGGAGAGAGGAGAGGAGAGGAGAGGAGAGAGGAGAGGAGAGGAGAGGAGAGGAGAGGAGAGGGAGAGGAGGGGAGAGGAGAGGAGAGGAGAGGAGAGGAGAGGAGAGGAGAGGAGAGGAGAGGAGAGGAGAGGAGAGGAGAGGAGGGGAGAGGAGAGGAGAGGAGAGGAGAGGAGAGGAGAGGAGAGGAGAGGAGAGGAGAGGAGAGGAGAGGAGAGGAGAGGAGAGGAGAGGAGAGGAGGGGAGGGGAGGGGAGAGGAGAGGAGAGGAGGGGAGGGGAGAGGAGAGGAGAGGAGAGGAGAGGAGAGGAGAGGAGAGATGAAAGCTGGATACCGGCTGTATCCACAGGTCCGTCCCAGCTCCTCGCCCACACTAGCCCTGGTCCTTGGTGTGAGAGCAGAGCCCACCCTGTGCCGTCACCGCTGCCTGGGGGAAGAGGTGGGTTTTCTGACCCTGCTGCAGCGAACTGTGTTTCTGCACTTCGGTTTCTGGGTTGATTTATTTTTATTTTTCACACTGTTCATTTTAACTCCCAAGATGTTTTGTTTCTTCTTGCCTGGGACCTGCCTTACTAAGCAGTTTTTACACAGGCAATTTCCACATCATTAGGAGACTCCTGATGTGTCCGTCGGATCACCCAGGAGGACACACAAGACCAGCTTGTAGGCATGTCTTTCAAGCAAGGCTCAGTTACCACGTGCAAGCCCACCCACCATGTAGGTTTTGCCCGAAGAAGAGAAGTGCTATCTGCAATTCAAGCCTAAATCCAGTCAGGGTTGGCTCTAGATACCCACAGCAAAACAAAACTGAAAGCCTAGCAGTGTCTGTCCCCTTCATCCTGGATCTGTCACTCTCCACCCTGTCTCCAGGAGCACTGATGGATACCAAGCTCCTCTATCCGACTGCTCTTTTTCTACCCAAATAGTTTCCGAAAATGGTTGTGCAAGTGTCTTCTCAAACCAGGATCTCAATCTGAGGTCCTTCTGAAAATGTTGTGGTAAAAATCTGTGCAATCTTGAGATCAGATGAAAACAAAAAGGCAAAAGCAGAGCACAGAAGTGCTCTGCTGTGTCAGAAGACACCCCATTTCTCAAGTACATGGTGAGAGGCAGAGGCTCCATGGCCTTAATCATCTGCGCTACCGATATGAACACACCCTCTCTGCACGGGACCCAAAGACCACCAGAATAAGGAAATCTAATCTGGGGACTGGAGCATCTCTACTATGAGGAAAGGCTGAGGGAGCTGGGACTGCTCAGCCTCGAGCAGAGAAGGCTCAGGGGGATTGAATCCATGTATACAAATACCTGCAGGGAAGGTGCAAAGATGACGAGCCAGGCTCTTCCCAGTGGTGCCCTGTGCCAGGACCAGAGGCCACGGGCACAAACTGGACCACAGGAGGTTCCCTCTGAACATCAGGAAACACTTCTCAATGTGAGGGTGACCGAGCACTGGCACAGGCTGCCCAGGAAGGTTGTGGAGTCTCCCACCTTGGAGATACTCAGAAGCCATCTGGACACGGTCCTGGGCAACCGGCTCTCGGTGGCCCTGCTTGAGCAGAATGCCTCCAGAGGTCCCTTCCAACCTCAACCATTCTGTGATTCTGTAATGACCTGGTGTTAGAAGCAGACCCTACATACCATCTTGTTCCTCAGGCATTTCTTAGCCACGGAGACCTGTCCGTGATAAAAGGTGTCTCCCCAGCTGCGAGTGGACAACTTCTTGTGTCTAATGGCCAGAAGGGTAGTTCTGAGTTGTACTCGACCTCCTAAGCAGCATCTTAGGATTCCACTGGAAGAATGCACTGAACCAGTACAAGACCCTGTAATTTTTCTCTCTCTCTCCTTGGTCCATATAACTGGCTTCTTCACCATCCAGCCCAGCTGCCAACAGGTTCTCCCAGAAACTACAGACTCTTGTTTAATTGCCCAGTCATTTTCTCAGTAGTGGTGACGGCTGCTAGTGAAAAGTGCCAAACGCAAGGATCACAAAGGTCAGGACTCACTGGGAAAATGCATTTATTCAGCAATCTCCCTTCAATTGATGCTTTTGAGGGGTTGAGAAGAATTAGATTTTCCAGAGGCAGTGACCATGCTTAAATTTAATGTCTGTGAATAATCCTGTTCATAAGCTATAAGTTATTCTAACTTTTCTTGGACATGAGGAAAAATGTCTTTACGGAAAGAGTGGTTAAAGATTGGACCAGGCTGCCCAGGGAAGTGGTTGAGTCACCATCCCTGGAGGTATTTAAAAGACGTGTAGATGCAGCACTTAGGGACATGGTTTAGTGGGCATGGTGGTGTTGGGTCGACGGTTGGACTTGATGATCTTAGAGGTCTTTTCCAACCTTAATGATTCTATGATTCTATGATTCTGTGATTCTTCACTAGCTGACATATGGGAAGGTCAGTGTTTCACTAGAAGACTTTATGATAAAAGGTGTAGCTGCATCTCTTCCCAGGGAAGCCTGTTGGTGCTTTAGGAACAGGTAAGTATGGTGTATTTTTTTCTGAAGGTCTTTAAAAAAAAAAGGCAAATAAAATTCTTCAGACGGATAGTGAGGACAATGAGCCAGGTCACCCTTTCAGCAGCCACCCACCCATGAGATCAGACCAAGCCAGCTGTAAAACCACATCTCGATGTGCCCCCGTAGTCCATCTCAGCACAGCTATTTTCATAGTTTTGCAGCCTGGGCTGTAAGTATTGTACCACGGCATTCAGGAAATACGGGGCTGGATCCAAACTGTGTCATATGTGGTAACAGGTAATGAATATTTCGTCTAATTTTTCTCTGTTCCTCATCCACCAGCCTCGCCCACCAGCAGACCTGGGTTTCAGCTTTGATGCCAATAAACAACAAAGACAGCTGATAGCAGAGCTGGAAAACAAAAACAGGTAAACCGCAAGCTTTGATCAGTATTGTTTTAGGAACAACATTTGAGGAGAGAAGTGCCTTCAGTCCTTGTGCTTTGTTGTTTTTAACCTTTTGTATTATATTAACCAGATTGTTTTCCTAGATCTTTTGTTGAAAGGTGTAGCTGCCTCATTAACCAATTAGTTCAGTGCGGATGCAGCTGCGGTGCCCTGATTCCCCAGGGAGCAGGTTGATCTTCTTCACTGATCTTCTTAAAATCATCTTAACTGATGCTGAGCGTCAGGAGCTGCATTGCTATCTTGCATTGCTATCTGCAAACCCAGCAAACTTCTCGCAGCAGGGTAAGCCATTCAGGTGGCAGCAGGAAAATAAATCAGCTGCGATGTAGTGGAGCGAGCAGGTTGAAAAGCTGGGGTGGGTAAATTCAGCTTGAGAAGAATGAGTGTTTTTTTTCCTTCTGCTGGAAAACAAAAAAGTCTGAAGAAACTGGGAGTCCTGGAAGAAACAGGAGATGGGCTGTAGGAGATGGTTTCCTTCTTCTGGACATGAGCCAGCAATGTGCGCTCGCAGCCCAGAAGGACAATCGTACCCTGGGCTGCACCACCAGCAGCGTGGCCAGCAGGTCGAGGGAGGGGATTCTGCCCCTCTGCTCTGCTCTGGTAAGACCCCCCCTGCAGCACTGCCTCCAGCTCGGGGGTCCTCAGCACGGGAAAGACACGGACCTGTTGGAGCGGGTCCAGAGGAGGGACACGAGGATGACCAGAGGGCTGGAACACCTCTGCTATGGAGAAAGGCTGAGAGAGTTGGGGTTGTTCAGCCCGGAGAAGAGAAGGCTCCGGGGAGACCTTATTGCAGCCTGTCAGTACTTAAAGGGGGCTTATAAAAAAGATGGGGACAGACTTTTTAGCAGGGCCTGTAGTGACAGGACAAGGGGGAATGGCTTTAAACTAAAGGGGGGGAGATTCAGACTAGATATAAGGAAGAAATTATTTACGCTGAGGGTGGTGAGACACTGGCCCAGGTTGCCCAGAGAGGTGGTGGATGCCCCATCCCTGGAAACATTCCAGGTCAGGCTGGACGGGGCTCTGAGCAACCTGATCTAGTTGCAGATGTCCCTGCCCACGGCAGGGGGGTTGGACTAGATGGCCTTTAGAGGTTCCTTCCCACCCAAACCATTCTATGATTCAATCATTCTTCTTGCTCCAGAGAGACTGTTAAGAAGAGATCACTCTGTTTTTATCATAATATTGTATTTGCAATTACCTGCTTCTTCAGCACCCACAGTTCAAGTTCATGTTTCTCCAGCTAAGAGAAACGAAGAGGGTGCAGCACTAAAAAGCAAGCCGTTGAACAGTTGCAAACCCCATGTGCCTTACGGCACCAGCAGCCTGTAGGTTGCCTACGGAGCCTCTCGGGATGTCTGGTGATGTACTGGCCTCGTAGCCATGCTCGGGTCGTCCTTTGCTCCAGCTGCACCTCAGCTGGCGTGCGTGAGCTTGCTGCCTGCATGGCCCCTTGCCAAGGCACCCCCAGGACACCAGGTAGAAATACTTCTTAAGGTTAGTTTGGAGGAGAACCAGTTCCTGGAGAGCACGGGAACAGCTCGATCCTTGCACCATGTGAGCATCATAGCTTCACTACGCTACCAAAAGACCTTGCAGGTATTTGAAATTATTCGTCGAGATCACAGATAAGGGAGATCTCAATCAGTGCTGGTATGAAACCTTGCAAGGAGAGCAGCTCAGCAGTTTTAAAAAAGAGCAGGGGGGAGAATTAGAGATTATAATCATCACTCTCAGAAGGATTTCATTTCCATTTCAATAAGTGAGTCCTTGGCCGTCAGTGCTACGTTCCCTCACCTCTGGCTACGCAGAAGCTGGCTGATCGCCTTCCCTTTGTGAGACCTCGCGAGTTTGTCTCTATTACTATGAGCTGTTATTTTCCTTATTCCTGCTGACTTGCCAGGAGCCCTTGGAAAGGTGAGTGGGAAGCCAACCGGTGCCAGCACGGCCGCGGATGCTGGCAGTGCCGCTTCAGAGCCCTTCCTACAGCATGTGCAATGCAGATTATGCTGAAAAGGGAACTTTTTTCCTCTTAGAACAGTCTTTTAGCCCATTCCGCATGAATGGTTTTGGAGAGACATTGCCAGCATATGGCACATAAGTGATTTCATACTTCTTATTAAGTAATAAATTTTCTATGTATATTGCAGCAATTTGTAGGACTGCGCTAACTTACCTGTCTTGGGTTTGAGTCTGTGCCAGTCATAACGTGAACAAAATTGCTGTACTTAGGCTGGGGACTGACAGAAAGAGTGCTTGAAGGGCTATAACAGTATTTAAGAGCAGGGCAGAGACTGACCTTTTTCCTCTTTAATCTCCCCTCTGTCATTTCTATAGAGAGATACTCCAAGAAATTCAGCGTCTCAGGCTGGAACATGAACAAGCCTCTCAACCCACCCCTGAGAAAGCCCAGCAGAACCCGACTTTATTGGCTGAACTCCGGCTTCTACGGTAAAAGAAATATCTAAAGCTCGTGTGCATTCGGTACCAGGGCCAGTCAGCCCGCGGAGCCTGCTCTGTGGCACAGACAGCACTGGCTGTGATTGGGGAAATATGCTAATACCAGCGTGTCGTCAGTGACCTTCAAGGGTTATTTAAAATGCTGAATCCTGAAGACTGACAGCATACTGCAATTTGGCCTTTTTTTAAGTGGATTTAGAAGTAAATAAAAATGTCTCTTAAAATGAATTCTATTTGTATAGTTCAGAAAACTGTTTGTAAAGAGGAAACCGATGAGAAAAACTAGCAGAAATGGCATTAACTGCTTATTATTTCTTTTCCAAAGGAGTGGAGTTGAAGATAAATGTCAGTTATTTGATTAGTCAGTGAAACGCCGAAAGTTCATACCTACAGATAGTCAGACATACATCCAAAGTTGGAGAACAATCTTCAAAGCCTCTTTGATTAAGTTTGCATTTTGAAGTGACAGGGAAAAATTGTCAGTATTTATAGAATAAAGTGTTTCATAGTTTGGGTAGTCACAAGGGCATTCTCTGGCTATATTTTATTTCATCTTCTATTACTAGTTAATTTAGAGCTCAACCTTCAAAAATGCCATCTCTGATCTAAAGTAGGTTCTAAAATTTAAGCTCTTGGCAGCAGCAGCTCTTTGCAAACTGCATTGTCTATCATTCGTTGGGGTAAACTTTTCCTGCCCGCGTAGGAAATGGCACGGTTGTTGTGCTTCCCAGGAATGTTTAAAGGTTTTCCATAAAGTGCAGTGCCCTCAGGATGGAGCTACTGCAACTTGCAGGCAGTGTCTGCAAGGTATAATCCAGCCCCGTATTGCGAAATCTAAGGCTTTCAACTTCTTTCATTACTTTTTCATACAGAATTCGCTACATTATAGTACATTTTGGTATCGCACTGATATTTTTCATTCTGTTACCTAATGATAATAGCTCATAGATTTTCTAGCTTTATGCTTTACATAGCTATGTATATTTTTTTTTAAATGTTTAAAAAACTGGAGAGGATGCAGAAGATAGATACCCACAAATGTTATGCAAGAGGTGGAGAAAAAAGAGGTTGCGGGGCAACTTGATGTGCTGTTTGACCCAGCAGAGAAGGATATAAGAACCAAGAGCTTAAACTGGAAACCAGCCACATTCAGACCAAATAAAGCACATGCTTTTTAAAGCGAGGCAATAATCTCAAGAGCAGCAATAAGGTTTTCAGTCCCTAGATGTCTTTCCTGAAGACGCTCTTCCAAAAATACAGGTTACTGGGAACAAAACGGAGCTAACCAGGAGGAATTAGAGGGCCTGTATTTTGCTAAAGAGAAAAAAGCTGAATGGTCATTGTAGCCATTTCTGGCCTTCAAATATGCAAACACCACTGGCAAATAGAAGAGTTACGAAAGAAAAAAAAGGTTGAATTAAGCATGTAAAGCCTGTCCAGTCATCATGATTGTCCAGTCTGGCCTTCTATGTAACACAGGCTGGGAAATTTCTCCCTGCAGCGCTCCTACAGAACCCTTTTTGACCAGGCTACAGCATCCATGTAAGACAGACGTTCAGGCTTTCATTTGAGAGATGGAAGGAACACCATGTCCCCCGATACTGTTAATGTGATCATCAGTTAATTTCTGTGCCTCGTCTGTGCTCAGTGGACTAGAAGTGCGCACGTTATTTCTAACCTTCATAAGCCTAGTGCCATTTTCCAAACCTTGTGTTTCCCCGTGCTTTTGTCTACTGGGCTAAAAAGGCCTTTTGCAAAATTCCTCTTTGTGTGTGAGTATTTAGAGATTTTGATTCCCTCCCCTCTTAACCTCATCTTGCGTAAATAGCTTGAACGTCTTCAGTTACTCCATAAAGCAGGTTTGCCAGATCTCCAGCTACCCCTTTAGCTTGCTGTCAGGTTCTCTCTAAGTCCTCTGCATCTCTTCTATATATAGGCTGGAGTATACTGGCTGCAGTATCTCATACGTAGTCTCACTGGTGCTATAGATAGAACTAGTGTTAGCTTTCTTACCACCAAACATCACTCTCATTAATAAATTCAAAATGCACATTCGTTTTCTTGACTGTATAACATCACACTGGAAGTTCACAATTAGCAGGTTATCTGTGATGCGAAAGTACTTCACGAAGTCACAGCTAACGAGGAGACATTCCCCAAGCCTGCGTGAGCACTATGCGATGACCTTGCCTTTGATTATATCTAAGCACATGTTACCAAATGATCTCGGTTGCTGTGTAGAATTTAGGCTGTGACAGCATGAGAAAGGTAATCCATGGAAAACCAACGTGTCCCAGGTTTAAAAATCTGCAGAGAACACAGCCCGTAAAGATGAGTCAGCTCTACCACGCTGCTGGCAAGTGTAACCTTGGAAGAAGCACGGCTGGGTCCGTCGTCCTTGCAGATCCCTGCCTTGTAACGCAGGTGTGCTTGGCTGCTTCTGCTTGCAAGTCCTCAGGATGCTCGTTCGTACCCAGGTGCCTACGAGCCGTTTGCCCCAGGCGTATGCCTCAAACGGCATCTCTCCACTTGTCCCTAGGGGCTGTCATATCTTTTTTTTTTAAGCATTTAACACCCTTTGTCCTTGACAAACAGTACCTCCTCTTTCTTCACTGGAGGTCATTGAAAAAGAAACTGAATAACATCAGCCAAAATCAGACATACGCATTGATGTTGATTCTTCATTAACAACTACATTTGGAGAGCTATACTTATTTAATATGTTGATTTTTACATTATTTGTAGTTGTTAACCGGAATGTTATATTAAATAACTATGGGATAAAAGCTACGGACCTTGAACTGACCTAGAGAGAGAAAAAGGACCGTGTAGACAGATAAAGCTATGTCCATGGTGGGTTTTTAACACATGCTAGGTGACCAGGCATGTGTAATCTTCTCTTTATTGCCTTATTTTTGTGATATGTTCCAGCATTTAATAACCACATTCTTCAAAATACAAAAAGGTGTTGAAAGAGATACCCAGGATAGTGAATACTTCACAGTCTTCTGTCCTTTTAAGAACCAGAGTAGAAACAAGTTAATTCTGTTACGCTGTCTTAGCAGTGTTCTGGTTGGGGTGTATGCTTATGGAAGGCCATTTTCACGTCACCACAGTGAAAGCAGGCCATACTCAACAGACGTGTTCAGACTAAGTAAATGGCCTGTTTCTTTTCCAGATTCTGATGTCCAACTGGTGTTTCTAAAACTAGTTGGTTATTAAAATTCCCAGAATGACTTATCTGTAGTATATCACATGAGAACATAGATAGAATCTAAGACATTTAAAAAATTCAGTCTATAATATGTGGTGCCTTTATCTTTGGATTAAGACATTATTATGTCCACAGAAATAACGGTAGATGAAGAAATAAGCCTGTCTAATCTGGGGTTTTTTTTGTGATTTGTGGGGCCCAGCATTTCTTAAATCATGTAAGATACTGAACTTCTGACATGTGGAGAGTTCATCTTTGAATTTCTCCTTATATTAGTCACTTCTTTACTTTTTTAAAATAGAAAATAAAACCAGTCATATTTCCTTAAATATCTCACAGATAGGCATCTGTAGAAATACAGTGGTTTTCTGATGCCAAGGAAAGGGAAGGTCACTTATTATCTCCTTTTCTTGTTACCTGGGTTCTGGTACAGCAAATATGTCAAAGATTATACGTCACACTGGTGGACAGAAATAGCTCTGCCGAGTCTCCATCCAGACAGGTGATAGCTTTTCCTTTCCAAACATCTGCAGCCTTTTCTCCTCTTTTTTTTTTTTTTTTTGTCTGTCTTTCCTCCCATAGGAGGGAGGGTCTGGCGTTAAAAGAGTTCTGAAAAGGAAGAAAAAAGTGGGGTTTTTTTTCTCAAAATGCAGTGCTCTTGAAAAGGGCTTCCTACTACCAAGGTGTTGAGCGTAGATTTCTGGATTTTAAGTGAAAAGCCTGATTGTTATATATAGGTTTCATGGTCATTGTACTGTACTTTGCTCTGTTTTTTTAAATTGGAAGCAGGGGGGAGTGATGAAAACCAAAGACACAGTTATATGGGTGAATTTCCTGAAGTGGTTTTGCAATACCCAAAGTTTATTTTCTGACTCTTTTTTTCATGTAATTTGAACAGACAGAGGAAGGATGAATTAGAGCAGAGGATGTCTGCACTTCAAGAAAGCAGAAGAGAACTGATGGTGCAGCTTGAAGGGCTGATGAAACTGCTCAAAGTAAGCCATCTCCTGTCAGAAATGCAGTGCATCCTTCTCTTCCCCAGGTCGGGAATTCACTGTTGCTGCTCCGAGATTCCTGCCTTGCTGTCGTACCCTTATAAATACTTCACGAGGAATAGAAGGAATTTGCAAAAAGTCATTTCCGTACTGGCTCTGCGTATTGGTGCCGATGGTTAATGGGTATTCAGGTTCATAGGCGGCTGCTTTGGTTAAAATATCAAGAACCCGTAAGATTTGGAAGGCTTTAAAGAAGTATTCGATTTGGTAATCAGCTGCATGCTGTTCTGGGTAATAATTCAGTTTTTCCAACTTTAACTGGAAAATAAACTGGAAACTGTATTCACTGCAGTACAGAACACGACTCCCCAGGGGCACGGTGCTGTGTTTCACCAGGTGATATTACACTAACCCTGCGATGTCTGTGGAGTATGATGGTGTTGGCTCTGATCTATAGTACCTGTTATCGTTTGGATTCCTGATGAGGGTCCTTTTTTTTTAATAGAGTCCCGCTAGAGTTGAGCTCGTAGTTGATGACTATAGTCTGAAATATTATTATGCATTTATTCTTTCCGTTCTCTAAATTGGACAAGAGCCTCTCTGTAAAGTGAATGGCAAGACATTGTCCTTACTCAGAGAGGTTTTGGTCTAAGACGAGAAGCGACAACGATACTATAGGCAATGGAAGAAGTGGGAGAGAGATCACAGCAATGACCTGACAGGAGCAGCGCGGGGATTTATAGATTAACAGATCTATAGGTTAGGCACATCTTCCAGAAAAATTTAGAGCTTGTCTGCACTTGAAAGTGATAATGAATTCACATCGTCTGTAGATCTAAAGTGCAGTCAGCCTTCAGATTAGACTTGCATTCTGGAATAGGAATATATATACAAAAGGCTATGATCGAATACTCTTCAGAGGTGCCTGTTTTATTTAGCTTCCCTGTGCAGATGAGCACATAGTTAGTATTAGTATTTGGGAAGTAATTGGGTTTTTTTAAGTCTGGTTCTGCACACTGTAATTTTTTCCTGTTCGGCCTGTTAAAAATATTGAAGACAATCATTTGATAAATTCACCTTTATTTCTTCAGACCCGAAACCTTTGTAAGTTGAAGTGTGATATCTCTGAAAATGAGCATCCAAAACTGAATTACAGATTTAGGAAAGTATAAAAAGTCATTGCATGAGAAACAGTTTGATTCTTCATGGTTCAGATGGCCACAGTCTGAGCATTTTAAACTTTTTCTTGCACACATTCGAGAAGCCTCTTTACAACAAAGTCAGTTTGGACATCTCCTTTAACATGGTGACATGGTCTGGTGTGAGTTTTCTGTAGACCCTATTATTTTCAAAGCACTCGTAAGCCTTCACAAATTAATTCTCCCAAACACGACCTGGTGTAAATGCTGTCATCTCATTAGAGTGAACGGCTGTTCTGTCGTCTGGCCTGACTTTCTGCTCTTCCACCTCGAAAGCCTGGGAGGCCAGGTGGACCGTCTTTCTCGGATGCACTGCTCTGAAGCTGTACAACACGCGGGCTGCAGAGCAACCTGCAGAGCTTTGCCCACCCACCAGGCAAAAACGCAGGCAGGCAGGCAGCACGCCTGCCGTTTCTGCCTGCTCGGCCATCCTACTCGCATCTCCCGGCTGCCCAAACAGTGTGTGTTTCCTCTTGCCCGACTGGCCGGACACGTGAACGTGGCATTGCGTGGAGCAGCAGAGGATATCGGTGTCGGTAAGACAGCGATGAGGAGGGCATGGGGGCTACTGCAGGATATTGCAGAGGGAAGAGAGCACGAGCACAAGCGGCAGGTGCTGCAGCTGGGGAGACATAGGAGGGAGGAAAGAGGATTGCAGCAGAGGGAAGGGAACCATAGCTGACTCACATGTGATAAACTAATGTTTTTAGGACCCATTCGCTAAGTTGAATCATGCAGTTCAATTATGAGCTTGACAGAATCTTTAATGAAATCTTCTAGACTGTATTAAACAGAAGGTTAGTTTAGACGCTGGCTCTTACTAGACTTTTCATTTATAAATCTAGTGTCTTTTAATTAACTCTCCCAGTTCCCAAAATTGTTTAAAAACTGTAAGGGCAAATAGGACTGGATATAAGGAGAAACTTCTTCCCCGTGAGGGTGCTCGAGCAGTGGAACAGGGGCCCAGAGAGGTTGTGCTGTCGCCGTCCTTGGAGGTTTTTCAAGACCCAACTGGATAGGGCTCTAAGCAACCTGGTCTGAGATTCACTTGACCCTGTTCCCGGTAGGAGGCTGGACTTGAGGCTGCCTGAGGTCCCTTCCAACCTGAGTTACCCTACGAGCCTGTGACTATCGTAATTATTCGGTTCTACATGTTGCATAATATGGTTCTTTGCATTTCCCCTTCTTAGCTTTCTATGGAGCCTGGCAGCTTCTCTTTGATTAAAGCATCTTCCAGAAAGACATCTGTTCTTGAACTGAAGAAATCAAAAATGGAAAATTCACTGCCAATGCAAATTTGCTTGCACAGTTAAAAATTTATGCCTCATTTTCAGTTTTAATGTATTTAGCTTCAGTTTACACCCATTGGCTTTGGTACATGTGGTTCTCCCTCCATTAAATTAAGAAGTACTTCAGCACCCCTGTTTTTTTTCCTACGCAGTTACTTAATCATCGCAGTGAAGGCACTTCTCAATCTTCTTTTTTAAATCAGCTAAACAGGTAGAGCTTTTCTGAGCTTCTCACAATACTGTACTTCCGTATTTTTTATGGTTGATTTCTTTGCCTTCTCCGGATTTTTAATACAATTTTTTAAATTGGGAAAAAAAAAACCTGTACGTTGAATTCTTCTCTGAATCTTAGCAACACTTTGCAGAGAGTTACAGGAGGAGTTTCGTCACTCTTCATCACTGTTTTCCTTTTTGTGCCTTTCTGCACCAGTGAGTGCTTTTTGAAAGCTGTCGGTTATCCAGATCTTACTCCATGCTTTATTTATTTTGTATAGTGCTAACTGGTTAATCACAATGTATTACAAGTTTGGCCTCTAAAGGAACTGCAGATATGAAAATATATTACATCTGTGCAGCTCCTTTAGAAGCCAAACTTGTAATACATTCAAATAACAAAATCAGATTTATTTGGCAAGACCTCTTTTCCATGAAGTTAAAATGCTTCGTATTTTACTTATTAGTTGAGTCTTGTATCAGCATTTCTGTTACTTTGAATAAATTAATGACAGGGTAGGATGTTTATGCTTATTTAAGTTGTCTTACCTCCCTTTTTGAATATCAGTGCAACACAGCACTTTCCAGTCCTGGGTATTCCAAGATCTATTAAAGATTACCTTCACTGAACCGGATAACTCCTCATGTAATTATTTTAAGAATCCCAGCTGCAAGCTACCCAGGCCTGCTGATCTAAAAATATTATTCCTAGTAGATACTTTTTAACAGCTTTTATCATTATTAGTGGAAAGTACTTCACTGTTTGCTGATAGAAACTACAAGGGGAAAGTACTATTAGTCAAACACAGAACAGAAGTACTAATTCCTCTTCCCATATTAAGAATTTTACCATGACTATCAAGAAGCAGTACACACCACCTCAAGGCTTTGTTTGGTTTCTGGTATTTGTGTTCATTTCAAAGTCTCCTTTTTGGTGGTTTTAGCCCTGCCAGACATTATTTTTTTCCGCAAAGTTTTAGCTTCTCTCATCATTTGGTGCACTTCAAAAATTTTCATTTATAATTTACATCAGCTGTTAAGCTTTTATGGTTTTTTCCATTTTCTTATGCAGTATTTTTTACATTTTTAATGCTGCCTTCATTTCACCATTTAGAGCTGGATTCAGCTTACCTAACTTTGGTTATCTGAAAGTTTGGTACCTCAGCTCCCTCTGTAAAAAAAGGAGAGAGAGGAAAGCCTGTATTTGGAAGGAGATGGTTGTTCTCTGGAGGTTCATCCATTTTTCCCATGGCGAGCCATGCTGTGATAGTTGGCCTCAGAGCCGAGAAAGGCCCTCGACTATTTTGGTTGCTAGTGCAGAGGTGATCAAAGCCTCTGATTAGTGGTTAGTGTCCTGCTCTGATGTTTATTAGCCCGCACAGTGACCTACCCACGCCGTTGCAATTTAGAGTTAAGGTTGGGTTTTGCATCGAGTGCCCTTCCACATCCTATTGCTGACATGTGTTGACGCTCCTGTGAGGAGGTTTCACTTACAGGAATTTGTTGCTGGTTTTCCCCGAAGGAGGAGTTCTGGTCATTCAGCTCTTCAGTAAGTGCTGTCATCGGTATCTTCTGCTGTGTCGTCCCATGCACTTGTGAGACCCCAGCTGTATCTGTCCGGGTGAGCTCGTCAGTGCCAGACCGCGTTCCTTGGACAGGCACTTACCTGCCTGCTCTGCTGTTGGCGTGGTCGCAGACGTACCGTTGGGTCAGAGCTACCAGCGCTTTCCCAAACCACTTCCCACCACCACCCGGAGGTGTTCAGGTGCCCAGACCCGTTCCTGGGGCGCAGTTTGGATAAGGCCACCCCGACTGGGGTGATAAGGGGTTTTAATAGCATGGACGTGTGCAGATCGTGCCAGAGGACAGGCCCTTGCACAATTTCGTTTGATACTGTAGCCTCTGAGTCTGCAGGGCTGCTGCAGTGGCCACCGTAGGGCTCCCGTTGGCTGCTAATCTCTTGTCCTCCTGGCCGCTCCAGCCAGTCTTTAGTTAAGCAGACCAAGCCCCTTGCACGTGAGAGGCAGCCTGTCCGTCTGGGCTGAACGGTGGCCAGTGACCCATCAGTACTGTCGTCAGCGACTTTCTTCCAATATTTTTTTGTCTTCTTTTCCTCATCCAGGCCGTTGGCTTAGCTTTCCCTTTTTTCCACGAAGTCTTCTGTAATACACCTAGTGCCATTAGCTGGCACTCTTCTAATAAGTAGTCGGCAGTGATGATTGTCTGCCTTCTTGCAGGACTTTTGCTTTCAGCTAAACGGATATTCAGCAGACATATCCCATTTCACTTTTCCCATTTCCTCAATGGTAATTTCCTCACTAGCTGATTTGATGATTTATCTAATAACTGCGCAGTCCTTCCAGCAAAGCTCCACGCCTCCTGAGATTTTTTTTCACATCTGTAGTTAATGCTAAAGCCTCATTTTTCAAGCTAACAACTTTTTTTGTAGAGTGGAGATCATTTAAGATCTTTTCCCTGACCTGGCTTACCATCTGGTCCTGCGAGTCCCAGCGCCGGTAGGAGGAACTGGGAACATGTGGGAGTGTGGGGAGGGCAGCACTGGCCTCCGCAGCTGACGTTGAGCCGTGGCTCAGTGGGGCCATCCATACCCTACATCCGCCACCCCCGTGCCGAAATACACACCTGAAAGAACACCAAGTCTTGGGAGAAAAAACCGAAAGTATCTGCTCAGGAATGTGGAATGCTCTGCAGTCGTTCCCAGATATCTCTGTAGTGCCCTCGATGCACAGTCAGGAAACCATCTTTTAGTGCAGTGGTCAGTGAGAAGAAGCTGCTCTAAATTAAGGGACAGGTTCAGGTTAATCCTGCTCAGACGGGAAATAAATGAGGGAAGGTGGATAAATGAGTTCATGGATTTCAAGGCCAGAAGGAGCTTTTATTCCGTGAATTTTAATTCCATGACCTGAATTTCTGGGGAGACATGCTGACCAGTGGTCCTGCTGCCCTCTGCACTGGCAGTCCCTGCAAAGCCGCCGTGGGAGGGGACACACACTGTTACCCTGAAAAAGCTGTAACTGCTATTTCTGCATACATGAGAGTCATCAAAAACATGCTGCCAGCCTTTCTTTTAATGCACAGTGTTGCTACCTGCACCACAACTGCCGTGCCTCTCCACACAACCGAGCCCGCAGACAGAACAGCCCGCAGGACTCATAATGGTGGTTATATATGCGAGGACAAAATCTATGAAAACTTTTGAATTATGAAAGAAACTCTCAACTATGTGGTATTTTGCTCGTTCCCAGGAATGCTCATATAGTTGAAGTCAGAATGTGACCCCACTGCCCCAGCAGGATCACAGTGTATGTTTCTCTGCTTCAAAAGAGGATAAATTCATCCATATTTTGCCTTTTTTGGTCTTCCAAATTAGTAGTGATCCGCACTGACAAACGTTGCATTGCAGCAAAGGAAAATGTTTTCTCTGCATCTTTGTCCTTACTCCGCATCTTTGGTGCTTTTACCTCCCCTCCCATTCCAGACCCGCTTGCCCGCCGCTCGTTACTTTGCCCTTTTGAATCCCATCTGCAGAGGTCCCTGCAGGCCCGGTGGTAACGGGCACTCTCTGACCAAAAAGGTGATATCTTGCCTCTCAGGTTATGACAGTTTGGGTCTCTGTGGTGGCAGATTTGTGCACGCAGGGAACCGAATGCCGTGCAGCGGTTGCACACTCCAGATGGCGTTTCCAGACTTTAGAGGATGGTAGTCTGACATTGCTTGCCTTGAGGACAGCTAGGGAGGCATTTCTGAGTCCGGGGTAGGAAGAGAAGCCAGTAAAGGTTCTGCATAAAAGAAAAGATATCCATTGGATATCCTATCCTATATCCAAGATGTCCATACTGTGATATCCATCCCAACACTGAAGGCCATTTTAGACAAGAGTCTTCTTTTGAGAGTAGAACAAATGACACCTTTGCTTTCCCACCATGGCTCTTGTGTCTAACGTCCTTGTTTCCTTTCGTGTCTGCAGATGTTTCTACAATTTGCCATGCTCTGTTCTTCCATTGGGTCTGTTGTGCATTTTGTGTGTGTGTTTCCTTTTCATATGATAATTAATCTATCCTGTTTCTCTCTTCACCTTTTTCTTTTGCCAACATTTACAGGAAGAAGAGCAAAAGCAGGCAGTAAGTTGACTTCACTTTGTAGGTGATCTAACTCTTTTTTTCTTTCTGCATGAAAACAATTTTCTGTTAATTGGCTTGTGTGCAAATAAATCATGGGAACATGGGGTCTTTCTCACTTGTAAATTTGAAAGCAGCCTTTATCAGTTTCCAGTAGAGCATGTTTTTGTATATGTCCGTAAAGTTATTCCTCTCTCCTTTTCAAATTATGTTTATTGCCATGGGTACACAACCGGTGGCTGTATTCATTAGGTTTTTATGGAATTGTGCATGACCATCCAGGGTTGAAAATGTGGATTCTCAGCTGGCTTCATAATTTATTTTGTTGGAGATTCTTTGGAGTATTTTACATGCCAAGAAAGCTTTCTTGTCTCTTCAGGAATCCTTTAATTTGCCTCCTTGCCACATACAAGTCCATGCATGAAAACTAATTAATGACTTAATATTCTGGGCATGGATCCATATCATTCAGTCATGATATAGTCTCCTTGAATTAATCCCAGTATGCTCATTGTAAACAGGATGAGTAAACTAACAAGAGACAAGAATGCATTTGCTTTGTTACTGATTTTCATTTTCATTGCCCGCCTATTAAAATCTGAATCCTGTGTTAATTTCGGAATCCACTCCAGAGGGAGCCCTTTTGCTTTTCTCAGAAATAGCCAGATGTTCAATGTCTTCTCTCCGGCAGAACAAATTTTCAGCATATTCAAACATGGTTTTCTTTAGACACAAAGCTTTAATGAAGATTAATCCTGTGTTTCCCATTGTTGGGGGTTTTTTACATGTTGTTAATCAGATGATACACAAATTGGATATTGGATACATGAATTGGAAATTCTGGTGACTTATTTTTTGTAAGGAAATATATATTTCTGGGTAACTTCTATTGCTGAAATCGCTTCAGTGCTACATGTGCTGAAATTGGCTTTTGGTGACTCCTGGATGGCCTTTTATTAAAGTTCTGTCATCAATTTAAGAAGAAGATGGTGGTAAGTGTGCATCTTCTGTTGGAGCCCAGTTCATCTTTAGCTGATGCTGCCAGTGAAGATTTATCCCTGGGTTTGCTAAGGCACCTTGCAGAAATTTCTTGGCTTATGAAGGGACCAGATTGCAGCATGTGGCAGCAATCTTTAAGGAATTTCCTGGAGGAAGGAAAACAACCGAGACACCACCGTCCCTGTCCTCCAACTTCTAACTGTGCAAGTGGAATGCCATATCATATATCACTCTCTTACCCAGCATCATTGCTAGGAATAATCATCTGCGTGGAAATGCAGCATTATATTAGCTCATTTTTCCTGTGCTGTGCTGTTCATCTTGATTATGGATAAAGAAAAAGGGTAAATATGAGATCAAAGGAAGAATTTGCCCAATTTTACCTCCCTTCTTTCCCTGGAATACGATGTTAGTAGGAGGATAAGAGAACCAAAACTGACTGCTAAAATAATGTCAACACATTGTTTCACTGCCTAGTCCCATTCTGTTGGAATCGATGGTGAATGAGCAAAAAAGGATTTAAAACTCAAGAAGGCCGATTTTGACCAACCAAAGGACGCATTACTGACGTGTAAGAACTGAAACTTTACATCCTTACATTTGCATGGACTGAAGTAGCTTGACATTGCTCTCCTCTTGGCTATAAAGGTGCAGCCTGAAAAAGCTTCAAGTCCCAGGATACAATGCTCCACCTGGCTGAGAAACACACCGTCACAGAAATCACAGAATAGCTGAGGTGGGAAGACAGCTCTGGAGATCATCTAGTCCACCCCCCATGCTCAGAGCAGGGTCAGCTAGAGCAGGCTGCTCAGGAACTTGTCCCATCAGGTTTTGAGTATCTCCGAAGATGGAGATTCCACAACCTCAATGGGCAACTGGTTCTAGTGCTTCACCACCCTCTCCGTAAGGAAGTTTTTTCTTTATTTTTAAACAGAATTTCCTATATTTCCATTTGTGCCTATATTTCCATTCATTGCCTCTGGTCCTTTCACTGAATACCACAGAGAAGGGTCTGGCTCTGTTTTCTTTACTTTCTTCCACTAGGGCTTTGTATGCATTGATGAGATTCCCCTGTGCCTCCCCTTCTTGAAGCTAAACAGTCCCAGATCCTTCAGCCTCTCCTCATATGGTGGATACACTGGTTCCTTAATCATCTTTTTGGCTCTTCCTTGGACTTGCTGGATCCAGTCTTGCTCCAAATCTTTCTTGTACTGGGTTGTCTAGAACGGGATCGAACACTCCAGATGCAACCTCACCAGTGCTGAGCTGAGGGGAAGGATCACCTCCCTCGACCTGCTGCCAATGCTCTTCCCAGCACAGCCCAGGATGCTGTTGACTTTCTTTGCTGGAAGGGTACATTGCTGGCTCATGTTCAACTTCTTTGCAGGACCCCAGTGTTTTTTTCTGCCAAGCTGCTTTCCAGCCAGTCAGCCCCCAGAGTGCACTTGATGCACAGGGATATTCCTTCCCAGGAGCAGGACTTTGCACCCTGTGTTGAACTTGATGAGATCCCTATCTGCCCATTTCTCCAATGCTTCAAGGTCCCTCTGAATGGCAGCACAACCATCTGGTGTATCAACCACTCCTCCCAGTTTTGCATTGTCTGCAAACTTGTTGAGGGTGCATGCTGTCCTATCGTCTAGGTCATTACTGAAGTTGTTAAACAGTACTGACTCCAGTATCAAACCTTGAGGCACACCAGTGGTAACTGGCCTCCAGCTGGACTTCATGTGGCTGATAACAGCCCTACACATCACACACTGTATTGGTATCTGCACTATTCTGGAAGGGAGGTAATGGCATATCTCCAGCTTGAAGTCCAGAAGAATTCATTGGAGCATACACTGGCTTCCAGACGTCTTCAGGACATCATGGTCATCCATGTACTCCAATAACAGAAATACTTGAATAAAGGGCTGAATGTCTGTGACAGTTAAAGAAACGCAGCCAACTGAAGAACTTTAAAAATATTATCAAACATCCCTTTGTCCTTGAGAACCTTGAGAACCAGCTTTGGTGTCGTGTCTTCCCTCTACATGTGTATAAAACCCTACAGTAGCTGGGAAAGGGTACCAGTCTTCTGTGTGCTCAGCCAGCCCCATCCTCATGTCCGCGAGCATCTGACTAGGAAAAAGAAGTTAGAGGAGAAGAGCCTAGTCTGGTTAGTACCTCACAAAGATCTACGAACTAGTCCAGAAACAGCAGGACCACATATGGGAAAATGCGGAGCACCGTCTGGGTCCTGTGGAAGAGAAGGCCCAAGTGTCTTAGTGATCTGAAGTGATGATCCTCTCAACCCTTGACGAGATGGATTGATTATGTGGTGGCAACATGAATTTACGTGAAGGGTTAAGGTAAATGACAGGCAGGATAACAATGACTGATTCAGGACTGGCAGCACATCAGGAGCAGTAGCATCAGCATCCACGTTAGGAATTTCTGATTTCCCTTCACTGCTAAGGCTGTAAGTCCCATTCTGCCTTCTCCATATTGCTAGTAAGATTTACAGAGATGGGTCAAAGAGGATCAGCTTTCTTGGCTATGTTCAAGCAAGTTGCTTGGCAAGCAAAAAAGGCTTCCTGAACAAAAAGCCATCTCGTTCATTCTGCATTTAACTGAGACAACGTACACTGTATTCCAGGGGCTGAAGGTGTCCAGGTTAGCATGGCCATTTTGAATGGCTTGACTGTCATCATGAGCCAGCTTTCCACGTAGTGCAGCGAGACACTTAACCTGGTGGGGCAGTTTGTTCATGTATTTGCAGCCAGAACGATTGCTTGCCTAAGCACTGAGTAGAGATCTTTGCTGCTCCTGGGAGGCTAATGAGAAGTTACTTGGCTGCTGAGGTTACCACCAACTGCCTACAGAACGCTGTGATAACTGACTTTCATCTCCAGCAAACGACTAGGTGAGCACAGTGACATCTGAGAGACCAAACTCCAGTCACAAAAATGTCCTCAGAAGGCCTAGAAGCTACTGTGTCTCTTGGCCAGTCTTGGTCAGAAAATCATGGCAAGCTATAAGGAATTTCCATCAGGAAAGAGCCACTATTTCTGATCCTGCTATTTACAGGAAAGCCCAATAACTTCTGTGCCCCATGTTGAGAGCTGATCTCCTATCAAGATTTTGAAAGTTTCTGTACTGTCTTTCCCTTCGCAGGACTGTCCCTTGGAATCAGTGGGGCCAGTCCTGGTCACACCCTTGAGGAACAGTGCACTGTGTAGAGATACTATTCCAGTAATGGAGTATTAAGCCACATGGTATTCATAGTCCACCACACTATTCTCTACTACTGCTCAGATTGTTGTGTCCCAGCTAATAAAGATCTTTGCCAGCCTAGATCCTAATTTACAACAGGACCATTTTCATGTCACAGCTGGTGAGAGGCTTAAATAATCTGCTAAATATTAAAACCTCTTTGTTTTATAGGCAAATGAACAGCCATTGGAGATGTACTGTTCAATATTCAGAAAAATGTAAAAGGAATTCACGAAGATGTACATCACATGTATGATGTCTTTGGCATGTAGTACAATTCATATAACAAATCCAGAAGAGTGTCAAGCACTCATACTCCAACACAAGAGAACTTCTCTAATGCCAAACAGGCACAGAAATGGCTTCACAGCAGAGGAGCTCACATGGGAGTGTTTAAACACTGGAATGGAAATCTTTTCCTTTCAGAAGATGGTGGGAACCATACAACATAGCAGAGCAGACTGGGCTCATGAATTTTAAGGTTATGCTACCAATCAGAAAAAGTGGACACGCTCTCACCCAACAATCCTCATGAAGTCATGGAAAACATGGGAGGATTGCTTCTTAACCCCATGGAGAGGGAGTCAGGAGTTCCTCTCATCATTCAGATTCAGAGTATATAGATCATAGAATCATAGAATCATTAAGGTTGGAAAAGACCTCTAAGATCATCGAGTCCAACCGTCAACCCAACACCACCATGCCCACTAAACCATGTCCCTAAGTCCCTAAGACGCATCTACACGTCTTTTAAATACTTCCAGGGATGGTGACTCAACCACTTCCCTGGGCAGCCTGTTCCAATGTTTAACCACTCTTTCAGTAAAGACATTTTTTGATGATACCTTTCAGTCAGCTTGAGAAGTGCAAGGGCAGCAGTGCACATACCTTTAATGAGGTGAACCTTCTTAACCAACGGCTATAGCGAAGCTGAGCCCAGACAGCAAGCTAGGATGATACCTGCGTCCCGTCCCAAGAGATGTAGAAACCTGTGAGTGGGGAATTCCCAACCTTGAAGAGCCCTGTAACAGCTGAAGAAGTCTCATTGTGTTGATATCCGAATCTGAGACTGCTGTTCAGTTCTGCATCCATTTTTGCATCAGCCAAAGGTCCTGTACGCCTCTCCGGAGTGGATCATTGATGCATGTCTGGTTGACTCCCACCATCACGTACTGATGCATTTTAACAAAAATATGAAGAATTCCTCCTAATGCCTCAACACTGCAAATCACCTTCTCATACTGCATGGCCTCGTTCATCTGCAGGGTGTGCCTTTGGACTCTGTGCATGATTAGCAAACTCTCAGCATTGATGGTTTATGTCTTCCAGCCATATAGCTAACATGACCCAACTTGCTTGAATGACATTCATTTATACTAATAACTGAAAAATTTTTCTGAAATAAGTGGAAGACCACATTCTGGAGGGTAGGAGTGGACAGCCCAACTGGCATAATACAGAATAAGACAAAACTGCCTATTCAGGGTAAATTTAAGGAAAGGACCAAATTTGGTTACCCACCACGCTGGCAGCCTTAAATGCCTTCTCTGGTTAAGCTGACAAGTTTTGTAGCACGCAGGCTCTGTCTGTGCTAGTAAATGCACATGGAAAAACTCTCTGACACTGGGGGCAACTGGCATGAAGATGCATGCCTCCGTGCTGGCAGATTTGCTTAGCCTCCAAGACCTGGTGGCTGCATGCAGTGTTGGGAACGGTGTGCCTGGGAACTGCCAGGGAATGTCCTAGCTGAAATGTGTCACAACCGTGCCAGGGAGCGTTCTAACACCTAGATACTGTTCATTATCTTGTTCCAGTGCCAGAAACACTCCTGGGTATGGTTCAACTCACTAATATAGACAGGCATAGCTTTAGAATAAGCTTTGAGTTGGTGCCTCCTCACTAAGCCATGTTCATGGGCCTCCTGGAGGACATCAAACCTAGAAGGGCTCCTGAAAAAGCCATTTAGATGTTAAAGATTTAAGGTTGTGTAGGGAACCAGACCTCCGTACCTATGGAGTTTATCTGTCAGTAGACATTTTGGAAAGGAAGGCTGGGTCTGCGCTGACATCAGGTATTGGAGGTGAAGAAGACCTTACCCTGCTCTTTAGTTGGCAGCACTGCCCCTAGCAGATGACTTTTTCGGATATGAGGAGGAAGGCTTGGCAGGGAATAGCCATGGATACACATCAGGATTACTTTCTTGGATGTCTGTTTGCTCTGATGGATCACACTGTCCTGTGGTGGTTGGGTGTCAGGTAAGAGACAAATCCCTGAATAATGTGGTGGTGCTTCCTATCGTGATGGGATGAATGCACTGAAATGTAGACCGAGGTGTGGAGCTGATGTCTGCAGAAGTCCTGGTTTCTGTCTGAAGAGGAAGAAAATCCCTCTCCCCACACCAGCGGAGCATTAGCGAGTTTCTCCGGGCTCAGGCAGCCCTCCCCTGCCGCCTTTTGCCATCTGTGCCAAGCTCGGCGGGCAGAGCTAAGAGGATTGAGCATGGCTCGGTCAGCAGCAGAGGAAAGTGGGTTGCTGCTTGTCTTGCTAATGCTGTGTCTAGCGGACGGCGAAGGCCAAACGCTGTAGAAGTCTGCCAGAGCCTTACCGAACAAACGCAGACCTGCAGTGGTTGGGTCTGGTGGCTTGGCATAAACCTGCTGCTGGAGGGGATCAGTGAAGAGGTGCAAGAGCCTCTCCTGATGCTCGACTGGGGACTTGATGGCCTGTTGCTGTCAGTCCAGAGGGGACCTAGTCATTCTGTCCCGTTTTGGAGGGCACACAAACAGCACGAGGGAGTAAGTGCTGTCAAACACAAACTAAAACAGTAGAGAGCGCTTAGATGTTTTTAATCCTGAATTGTAGTAACCAGAGAAATTTTCCAAAATAGCAGTTGAGAAAGTTGTCGGGGAGAAGTGTGGTTTTTCCTGCTGTCCCATGAAGAGATAACAGCCATAAGGCAGAACGGTTTCTTCAGAGTCCCGCTCCATTCATGCCTTCCCTGAATCGCATTCCTCTGTACTTAATCACGTTTTGGATCGCACAGCTAGAAACAGGCAGGAGTTTGTTCAGTTTCTTGTCTTCCAAGTCTTGCCTTCGCTGAGAAAGACACGGGTGCCAAGTTCCAACTTCTAAGCCGCTACCATTTTTAACAAAGCTCTGTGCAAAAGCATTGCGGCTACACTTGCTTTTGACTTTGGGGAAAAATATGCTTATTCGTTCTAATGTACTTCAAAACCAGCTAAAGGGGTTGGGTTTATTTTCTAAACTGGTCCTCTGTCAAGAAGCCACCCGGCTTGAAAATTTTTCCATTTTTATCTTCTAGAGGTTTCTGTTTATTTGTATACTTGTTTGTTTTAATGCGCATTATTTGTGAAAAGAGGATTAGAAATGAAACGCTGTTAGAGCATTTACACCAGGACGCGCAGTACTCGCACGCAGCAGTTCCTATAGATTTGTTGTGGGTGGTTATAAGGAAAGTCAAGGCCTGGTCATGTGCCACGTGTGCTCAGAGGTGCTCCAAGAGCCCCGGGAGCTTATTTCTGTATTCAGAGTATTCTCCCCCTCCTTCTGATGTCCCATTTTGATGTTAATAAATTTGAAACACAGCGGCTGCAGGAGAGGAGCGTCCTTGCTTTGAGAAAGCAGGTTGTACACCCCTGGACATGGCAGCTCTGCTGTTCGCTGGCCGTGCAGCCGGCTGTGTAGTGGAAGGGAAGGTGCTGAGACGCGTTTCACTCGGGTGGAATGGCTGGTTCACACACGGCTTCGATTGCGGTTCCCACCTGCAGGCTCCTGGGTCGTTGCAGAAATTGTAGGACCATCCCATCCCAAAGAGACCCTTTGCCATGGGGAGTGGGGGCGAGGGGCACAGCTTTGGAGGGAGGTTGTATGTAGGAAAGTGTGTGAAAGCTGTATATAATCTATAACGTAGCGCCTGTTTGGTAGGTTTCTTCAGGATGGTTAAATACAGCCAGTTCTCCCTTATTTCTGCAGTGGACCCTGGGGTGCCCCAGGCACCAGAAGAACCCAGGTCTTATGATGGGGAGGTGGTGCGGAGGCAGCCTCACGTCCCAGCACTGTGCCAACCTCCCTAATGCAGGTCCAGCGCCCGTCCTGCCGGCCCCAGGACAACTCCAGCAGATCTGGTGGGGTGCTCCTGCACTCCCCAGGAAGCCCAGGGTCTCAGGGGCTCCTTTAGCACCAGCATAGCGCAGGAGCACAGAGCCAGCTCAGGCACCACGATGTGCCCCAGCAAATAAACGTGATTAGGGGAGCTGCTGCAGAAACTATGGCTTTGCTCAGACTTAGCGTGGGTCTGACCTGCTGGGACTAATAATCCCGTTAGACCTCAGCTGCTCGCTGCAGAACTGCAGGCGCCATCGCACAGCACCCAATTCTGGGAGCTCAGCACCGGGGCGCCCAGGCTGGACTCAACCAGAGTGAATCCGACAGCATCCGTTAACAGGGTCACCATGTCGTGCCAAAGCAGTAGTCAGCACGCAAGAGCATCCTGTCTTCAAGCCTGAACTTACGTTGGATGTAGAGGTGCATGGGAACAGTGCTCGAGCTAATCACCACCACCAGATCTGAGCTGTCTCTGCATCTTTGACATGAACAAGCTGTAGTCCGGATGATGCCCCAGAGACTGCAGAGTAAGAACAGTGTCTGAGAGGTGTCCGAGCATGGGCTGTCAGTTTGGGGTGTACTAACAACGGCTTTATTCTACAAGTCACTTATATGAGAAATTTTGCTTCTTGGCAGTTTAGTAATATGTTTCAGATACCCAGATATATTTGTCAAATGCCCAGGGTTCAGCTTTACAATAAGCTGTCTTTGACAGCAAAGCCGGCTTGAAACATTCCTTTTCCTGTGCCAGTATTCACTGCTCCAGCAATTAAGTTCATGCAGTTTTTGAGGGGCCATGGTACAAATCAGAGCACTGAAATTGTCCTACTTAAAAACAGCATTCCTAGAAAAAAGATGAAGCCAGAAGCTCTTGTAACTACACCTTCATTGATCTTTGAGAAATACCGATCCAAACTGGAAGAGGCTGGATGCCGTTCCCGAGATTGATCTTTTTGTGGCGATCATTTAAACTCCATGGCAGAAAATAGGTAGTGAGCACCTGTGGATCAGGGAAGGCGTAGCAGCAGGGACATGGTAAGGTACGTGTCCCTTTGGAGCGGTAAGAGAAAAGGATAGTTTGTGTAATGGCAGATCAAAAAGAAGGTTATAAAGGGTGACAAGCAATGTCTCTCCAGAGCCGGTGATTATTTAGAACCATGAATTCAGTGCTTAGGCTTATCCTGTAGGAATATTTCATTGGTCACCACCAAAGGTCTCATATGCAAGGTCAGAGTGGGGTTTTTTTGTTGAAGATATTCTCCCACTACGTGGGTGTTTCTCTCCTTTCTCACTTGTTCATGAGAATTCACTGTGGTGTGGTGGTGGTATTTTTCATTTCACATAGATGTTTCCACCACAGCATTTGTTGCCACATTTTGGGATAGATATTCATGAGCCTATAGATGTTGTGTTTCCGTTGTGGAGATATCATTAAGATGACTGGAGAGATGTACGACAAGGATTTGCATTTGTTTTGGCAAGAAGTAATTTCACTTGATGTTTGTTTAGTCCTTAAGAAATGTGATGCTGATGATGAGTTTGGCAAGACTAGAAGACAGAATTCGGGAACAATTTTTTTTACCGTATTTTCTTTGAGCATGGATTGTAACTGGTTAAATGATTATCCTATAGATTTTTTTCTTCACTTTGTAGTCAAGGACCTGCTCTAGTACGTAAATAAGCTTAAGTAAGTGCAGACAGTGCATGCACACTCCTCCTTCAGGATACAATCCAGCATAATGCTTAATTCTTTGCGATTACTAATTCCTTCTACTGTGCTGTAGCACTGGGTTGGCACCCAAATACAACTGATTGATGCCATAAATAGTGGATACGCTTAGCTTTTCCACAGCATTTTAATCTTAACCAAACTACACAGCCATACATTTTCACATCTTTCTGTATTCGATTGAGTGTGTCCATTTCAGAGATAGGGAAAACCGGTACTTTTAGACATTCAAGATTATCCAACAAGATGTTGATGAAATTCAAATGAGAGCTGTTGCCTGTATCTTGGCTGTCACTTGTAGAAAGGGTTGCTTCTCATACACAATCATGGAAAATATGGCAGAAGCCCATGTTGCAACTGCAGATGCTGTAACTTCATCCTGAAGGACTGCCTGCTCTACACCTTGCGGGAGTGCCGTCCACGTAGCTGACCTGCAGACATTCAGTAGGGTGAAAGGTGTATAATGCTGTTAATGCCCAGTAATTCAGTTGCAGAGAAATTAATATTAAACGTGTTGCTGTGTGTGCATCTGTTATACTTTCCCTCCTATCATTATCCAAGCCTAGAAGGGTAATCAAAGCCACATGAAGGACATCTGGATCCAGTGTTAGTTTATATGACACCTGGCCCTTATTAATAGTAATGAGGAAATGGCAGTTTGGGATTTCTTGACCTCACATGAAATTCATTTCACTGGGCAAAGGTTGCTAACAGACGGCAGTAATTTGGGGCTCATTTCATCATCTGTTACACAGACTTTATTGCTCCATTTTGGCCCTTTCCTTTGCAAGGAGCTATCCCTTTTTCCACCTCGTCTCTTTATAAGGGTTGTCTTTTTCAAAGGGAGTCCTGAAACATCTTGTTAAAGCATGTTACATGCAGCACAAGGGTTTAGGTATGGTCTGATACAACAAAATGATCCCTTTGAGCATAAATCACTCTTTTACTGTGTTGTAAACTTTTATCTTTTTGAAGTTGGTAGTTTCTTCTGGGTTATTGGCCTCTCTCCAATTTGTTTTTTAATTCCCCAGCCCACAAATACACTTTTGCACTCTGACTTTGAGCAAATTAAAGGGCTATGACAAGACACAACCCCATAATTGTCAACACAATGCGCTATCTCAAACCAGCGCTTGTGTCACTGAAGCCTAATTTAATAATGTACCCCAGCGAGCTGCGTGCCAGCGAGCCCGGTTTTGAAGAGCGCACAACACCTATCGAAAGGATTTGCATTTTGGCGTCTACCTCGCTGTTGTCGCATTGGTGTTGATTCAGTTATCCTTAAAAAGCATCCCAGGTCGAGCAGCCGAGAGGAGAACTTTGCACAGCTTGCTCTAGCTTGTGCGTAGGTTGGCTGGAAGGTGGCTGGGTGGCCTCCCTGCTGACCATGGAGCTAGTTGCCAAATGGGACCATTTGTGGTGCTCCTGAAAGGGTAAAACCTTTGAGCTGGGTGGTTTGCTTTACTTTTTTTTTTTTTTTTGTAGTTATAACTGATTTGAAGCATGCTAGAAGTAAGCTAAAGAAACCTAGAAAATACAGATGCGGTGCTGTTTAGTATTAAAGAAATATTATGAATTCAAGACCTTGGAAATGATGAGGTTCAATATTTCCTTACTCAGATGTTATGTTAGCCATTATAGTGATAGCTTTCTCTTGTACAGCGATGGCTACTGCACTGCGACAACATGTATTTACAACCTAGCTATCAAAAACATCAAAATACTTCACACAGTCAAACATTGGTGTAAATATTACACTGTACTAGAGAAATGAAAAAAAAACATACCTGGAATCAATTTATCCATAGTGCTAGATCAAAATAGTCTTACCTAAGAGCCTGATTGTATGAAATATCTGTTCCAGCTGTAGATTTGGCCTTTCATGGTGCTTTCAGACTGAAATCTCTTGGGGGTTTTATTTATCAAAGTGAAATGGAAGTTGTTCTAACTACTAAAATCATCATGTAATCCAAATTGGGTTTAGAGAGAAATGCTGTAAATATCCTGACAATTTTGCCAGCCTAAAGCAGATGTGCTTAAATCCACAAAGAATTAAAACAGCAGAGAAATAGAAAATCTCGGTATTTTAACTAATGTACTTTAGGAAAAACCCTGCTCATGAGAATATTAATTTTCTTTTCTCTGAACCTTTCTCTGTTGAAATAAATTCACCAAGTGGAGGTGAGGGGGGTGCTTGCTTTAAGAAAGATGTGAATTCCAGTAGCCTCCTGGGACTGAAAAAAATAAAGGCAGCAGTGCACCCGTGGTACAGTCAAACTCCATCGTCTGTACTCATTTGAAAACATTACGCGTTTGCTTCTAGCAGCCTCAGTTCTCCAGATCATCGGCAGTTTAATCCTGTGTTTCTGACAACATTAATGAGTTCATCAGATCAAATAAAATACAGAATTCTAGATCTACATCTTGTAAGTTGGGTTACACCATTATGAATGCTCTTGGCACTCATGCATGTCAAGGTCGGGCTCTGCTGAACATTGCTGCACATCCAGATGTCAGGTACGCCCTGTCTCTGCGTGGTCGGAGCGGTCGTGGGAGCCTCGGTCAGTACTGCCCTCTTGGCGAGATCAAATTGCCCAATTCTTAGCTCCAATTGTTTCTCTCAAAGATTTCTGCAGTCTTTCTCATCCATTGATGTACAGCCTCAGTAGTTGGCTTTGACCTGTTTGAGCTGGATGCTGACAGTCAGGTTCACTCCAGCACAGCCTGTATCTTCAGATATCCCTTTACGCATCCCTCTTCCTCAGTGTAGGAGACTGGAAACCTCTGGTCCCTGAATCTCCCACTGCTGATACTGGCTGATATCAAGAACTTCATCATCTTGATATCAAGGACATCAAAAATTTTCACCGTCAGTTTCAGATCCAAAGTCTTACTTTCATTGTCAGGAATGGTTGCAGGCAATACGTCACCAGTGACATTAGATGCTTCACGGGTTCATCATCTCCTTTGACCGCAGGACCAGCCTTTGGCAAAGGCCGTCAGGAGGAAACAGACCGGAGCTCTGAGCTCCATCGTGTGCAACCTCCCTACCAGGAAAGCCAAAGCTCTTGATAGGTTTATAGCACAATTACCTGATGTGTTTATACGTGATAAGAGGAGATCAGGCTTGATGTCTAGAAAGTCTTTCCCAGCTCTGTACTATCCTAAAAAACAGCAGGTAGCTGAAGGTTATTAGAAGAATTCATGAGTTTTAGAGATGCTATTGATAGTGGCCCTGGTCACCATTGGTGAAACCTCTTAAGAGATTTGATAATGTGGATGATGTTCAGCCACGCTGCTGTACTGGCCTTCAAGCCACCCACGTTCAAATGGTTGGAGATCGGACCTAAGCCCATCTGCCAGGATTTGTGTATCTTCTGAAGGGGGGTAAATTCAGACTAGATCTAAGGAAGAAATTTTTTACGCTGAGGGTGGTGAGACACTGGCCCAGGTTGCCCAGAGAGGTGGTGGATGCCCCATCCCTGGAAACATTCCAGGTCAGGCTGGACGGGGCTCTGAGCAACCTGCTCTAGTTGCAGATGTCCCTGCCCGCGGCAGGGGGGTTGGACTAGATGGCCTTTAGAGGTCCCTTCCCACCCAAACCATTCCGTGATTCTGTGATTCTTTCCCATCCCCATTCTCGCTCCGCAGGGAAACCCCCTTTGCTGAAGGGCACCTTTAAAAGCTGGCGACTACAAAGGCCCAAGTTCTTCTGCGTCCCCGTCTGCAAGCTGCCAGATCACAATAGCCAAGCCCAGCTTTTATTTAAACCGGAGCAGGGTGATTCTCTTCCTCTTAAAACTCTGAGGTGGTAATGAGGGACGCGGGGGAGCTATCAAGGCAGCTGGGTCAGACAGCAGGAGACATTTCTGAAACCAAGAGCAGCATGGAATGATGATGTAGAACATCAAGGCTGCAAACATTGGGTTTCCCTAGAAAAGGGAATAAGAGAAAAAGTCTAGATCTTTAAGGATTTGGTGTTTACTGTGTGTGCTGCCACGCGCTGTGCACTGCCTGCCTGACATCTCAGCTCCCTGCTGCAAACCCTGCGGGCCATCAGCTCAGCCAAGGCAGCCATCGCTCGCGCAGCATCGTAGGCAACTGCTGCTCTACCCACAGGGAAAAACCCAAAATACAGCAGAGATCATCAGTCTGTGTCATCCACATCGGTGCATGCTGCTCAGCTGACAGCTCTGTGAATTTGATGCTGTTTTTGTGAACCATCTGAGAATGAGGGAGCATGAAATTTAAGAAACTTCACTGCTCTGCCCGTGGCATCAGACATGAAGGGGCAGAAGCCATTGCCTGTCCCTCCCGTATCCATTTGTGTGCCAGTCTGTGCTTCTCATGGTCCTTCTTCTCTCAAGTGATGCTTCTTATGTGAACTTGTTACAAAACAGCATATGCTTGTTGCTGTAGATAGGAGCTAACGACAGTTTTTATTCCCAGTGTTTTTTTCTTTCAAAGAAGAAAGCGAGCTTTTTTCCCTGATGCTTGAACCAAGAAGACGCAAAAAAAGGTGCCTCTCTCTCAGGTTCAGGATGGTAATGCTTGCTTTGTTTCTTACGGTCCTCCAGCTCAGAAGTGATATGGCCAGAGTATGCCCCATTCTTACTTTCCTATGTAAGCTCCTGGAAAATATGAGGAACAGATCATATTATCATCATAGGGAACGAAATCTACAGGGACTTGTCTGCTTTTGATCAGCAAGAAATTTCCTATCCATCAGAAGCACAACACTTAAATTTGACCCCAGTCATCAGTGTATGTTCTGTGCATGGGACACGGCAATACATCAGCACGCACATCGTGCTTAGTGTGATCGGCGAAATAATCGACCCGGGAGTTTTCCATCAGAAAACACAGTCCAGAGAGGGAAGAGAGAAGCTGTACAGGCTGTTCCTTGGGCCTCACTCTCTTACAGTGACAGGACTAAGCCTTTCAGATTGTCTCCCTTCCTTTTGGGGCTATTTGCAGCTCTCTGAAAGACCACAGCATCACATCAGAGGCTCTCATGATGCGTCATACTCCGTGTCCGTGTGTTATTAATTAGCTCATGAGCCACTCCTTCCAAAGATCAAAGGAGCTTTGCCAGGACACGAGGAGCTTGCTTTTAAAAACATGCCTCCAGCAGCTGTAAGGCAATGGAGCAACCTACTGCCTTTTGCTAAACATGCGATCCTTGATTTGGGTCTCAGCAAACTTGGGGAGAGCAGTTCTTCAATCTCAAATTCACGTAGCAGCTGGTGCTTCTCCTGTCCATCTAGAGTGGATTCTGCTTCCTCAGATTTCTCTTAGATCTAGTAAATCTTTCACCTTTTACTAAAGGTGTAAGTCCAGTTTACTTTTTGTCGGTCCAGGAAAGCACGTTCATGGGATTCACGCTGCCACACGCTCAGAAGAAAGGAGCCAGTGCTTATCCTGCCATCACAGGGGCTGTTGAACCAGCGTGAATCCCATGAGCATCCTTCCCACTGCTCATTTTCTAAGCCCACAGCCAATGTGGGCATCTGCCCCATGCCAGGAGAAGATTCCTCCCGTCTCGTGCACGAGAGGTGCCTAAACGCCCACCCCGAGAGCCAGCCTCCCAAAGTGGCACTTTCAGTAGGTAAGTAACCATCATCTCTTCTTCGTTTGGGGATGCTGCCTGCCCTAAGTGGGGCGGCCAGCGTGGCTGCACTTACCAAGCCTCTGAGCATCACTAATATTGCTGGGTGGGGGGGAGGAGGAGGAGAAATGAGGTTCGTACTGCAGGCTCAGTGACTAAGCAGCTTCACTGGCTCTTTCCTATGTCATCTTACACTTTTCTGGTCTTTGTGTAGGCCATTGCCTGTGGAGGCATACACCGAGGAGTAACTTCACACGCAGATCATTTGATTACTCAAATGGATGAGGTTATTCATTTGTAAAGTATTTGCAGCATCCTTGCGCGACAAGCCTTACAGGCAACTGATCTGCATTTGTTATTGCTTCTTTAAAGAGCCAAGTATGTTAAAAAAGGATGACAAATTTTCCTGAGAATTTTATAGGTAGCACACTTCAGAAAAGTAGTGAAAGTTGCTAAGTAACCAGCTGCTACTTACCTATGAAAATTTATAAGACCGTGGCTTCAAAGAGTGTGGAAATGACTAGTTAAGGGCACTGTAAGCCTTCCATTTTCTGCACAAAGCATAGATATATTTATCCAAAAAACTACAAATTTCATCGTAGCACAGCAATTTTTCTCAGTTCCAAAATAAATATTTGTTCATAATCAGTCTTCCTGAAATGGGTTTAAAAAGTGTACTTTGATCAGTTTCTACAGAAATTCATAATGTTACATTAGCGAGGAGATATGCTTTCCTTAAACTGTGTTCCTCATTGTATTGTATCCTTCTCATCAAACACTTCATTTATCTTTTAATCTATTTTAACCACTTTACAGTTTTTCAGAGAAAATGTTCAGATACAGAAATAAAACTGTGTACGTTTTTTTATTATTCAGTGGTTAGATTTAAGTTTATTGAGAGTAAAATCTGCATTTCTGTATCCTTGTTAAGGATGTATTTATCATGCTAGTCTGTGGTCAGTGAAAGATACATCTTCCTAATAATCTTTCTTTTTAGCGCCTTGGCTGCGTATATCAGCTGTATAGATACATCGCCACCATTTAGCAAACTTACCTGGCTTTGAAGGAGAAGGCAGAGACTTGAGCAGCGTCTCGCTCGAAGAGTGAATCTGATGGTATTGGCTTCAGTGGCACTGCACGGGACCCGAACGCGTGGGGTTTTAGGCTAGTTCATTTTTTGTCATGGTCACTATCTTCATGAAAGTAATGTTTTCTGGGAGAGTTCGTGGCCAGAGAGGTTTCCTTACGGTTTTGTGACACGTAAGGTCCACGTTTGACACTTGTCTTTCAGGAGGAGCATTAGGAAAGTAGAGAGAAAAGGGACAAAACTTTCTCTAGGAACAAGACAGAATAAAAAGAGCCTGGAAGAGAGCTCAGTGCCCTCGGCCATTGCAGTGGCAGTGTCTGGACGCTGTAGGATCCTCTCCCTGCTGAGCTCCTTGGCATGGAGCAATTCATGGTTCTGCTCATGTGCCTTCAGAGCAAGTCCTTGTGCTGGACCACAGGAGCCTCACCCGTAGTATCTGCGGAACGTTCCCGGGTGGTTGAACGACCTGAGGCATTGCAGGAGAGGGAGCTTAGGACTGATGCGTATGTTGTGGTTTAGCCCCAGCCGGCAACTAAGCCCCACACAGCCACTCGCTCACTCCCCTCACATGGGATGGGGGAGAGAATCAGAAGGGTAAAAGTGAGAAAACTCGTGGGTTGAGATAGAGACAGTTTAACAGGTAAAGCAAAAGCCGCGCACGCAAGCAAAGCAGAACAAGGAATTCATTCACTACTTCCCATCAGCAGGCAGGTGTTCAGCCATCTCCAGGAAAGCAGGGCTCCACCACGCATAATGGTGACTTGGGAAGACAAACGCCATCGTTCCAAACATCCCCCGCTTCCTTCTTCTTCCCCCAGCTTTATATGCTGAGCACGACGTCATATGGTGTGGGATATCCCTGGGGTCAGTTGGGGTCAGCTGTCCCGGCTGTGTCCCCTCCCAGCTCCTTGTGCCCCCCCAGCCTGCTCGCTGGTGGGGTGGGGTGAGAGGCAGAAAAGGCCTTGACTGTGTGTCAGCACTGCTCAGCAGTAACTAAAACACCCCTGTGTTATCAACACTATTTCCAGCACAAATCCAAAACACAGCCCCATACCAGCTACTGGGAAGAAAATTAACTCTATTGCAGCTAAAACCAGTGCAGCGCAGCATCTGGCAATTTCTAGGCCCTTTATCCTTTTATGTAATATTTGTAGTTTGGTCTCAGTGCAGCCCATTCCCTGTCCACGTATTGGAGAAATGCAGGTCCTCACTGTGTTCTCATTACCCAGGGATAAGAGCACTGTGAGCATGTCTAATTCATTTTAACTGGAAGAGGGGAATAATATTTTGCCATCTATACCCGTTTTCACAACTGAAAATGACCCAGAGCGTGAGTCTGTGAGGATTTAGGTCTTTAGACTGGAAGAAGCTCAGGGAGAACCTCAGAGGAGGTTCAGCATCCGACTTCAGACACAGCTCAGCACAAACGCTGAAACCACCAGAAACCATGGAAGTTGGGAATTTCCACATTTCTCGCAGCATCATGCCAGTGCTTCTCGAAGAACACCAGCTGTATTCCCAGCCACTAAGTTTAGCTGATGAAGCTGGTGTTCATGACTCTCTGCAGTCAGTGGTCCTCTGAAGAGCAAGCCAGAGAGGCTGGACCAGCCTCCTGCTCTGAATCACTTTCTGGAGGATGCTGTCCCTCCCACTGTTGACTTCAGCATGACCTCAAGAGGTCGGCCCCGCCAAGCGAAACTAGACTTCACAAAAAGCCCTGCCTCCCCCAGCGCTCAGCATAGTTTCTATTCTTAGTCCATTGACAAGTAGTTTTCATCTCTCTCTTGATTTTCGGCACGTAAAAGTTTCTCAAAGGAAGAGTGGATGAAAAAGCAAAAACTTTGTGCGCGGTTCTTGGGAACACCAAAGGAGCACGTGGTTTTTCCTAGTCGCCATTCGTGGACTCTGTAGAACTCATCTCCAGACCCTGATACCGATGACTCTGCTTCAGTTACGCGAAGCAGCACGGAGACTCTGTGGCTACTCCAGCAGTGTTAACTTCTTGCAGTTTTCATTGCATAAAGCTTCATGTAAAGCCCCAGAAGGTAAGATTTGAGGACTGTTCACAGATTTCAGCTAGGGACAGCTAGCCAAAGGGGGTCACACTTCATTATTTCATGTCTTGACTGTTTGAGCCCAAGTAGGCATAGTAACCTTCCCAATTCAGCTCCTGGAGAGTCTCTGCAGTTTGTCAACGCTGTTGGTTGCAGACTGAGTGCTCATCTCTCTCGTGAATAATGCATTATTTTTTTCACATTCCAGGCAGCTCCTAGTCCCTGCCCTGCAAGCAGCATATTGCATAGCCTTCATGCACTCCATGCTCGTGCTGGCCCGAGTGCCTCTGTTTCAGGGCCAGCACTGGAACATGTATGTGTGGCTACAGCCTGTATTTCTAAATTAATCATGCCTGTTTCAGCCATTTCCATGGCACAACACAGGACTGTGCTGTTTTGGCAGCAGGTTAGGCTGCAGCAACACCTGCCTTGGCAGTGTTCGGCACCAACGCAGAACTTCCCAAGCGCAGTCTCCAGTGTCCTTGAGGACTGCATAAAATATTGGGAGAGTGTTCCAGGAAATGATGGAAGCCATGAAGAATTTAAATATTTTCCCGAGTTTTCTGTCCTCGCCCACATTCTGTCTTGATTGGCTTCCTCTCCTTTTTGCCAAACCTTGAGCCACGTTTTTTAAGGTCCTGCAAAAAACCTTGAGTGCTCCGTTGCTTTTACACTTCCTCTCTGACATGACAGCCACAGATTTAAACAACAGATGAACAACCTTGTAAATCCATCCAGTGTTTTCTCCCTTTCAGCATCTGAAGCCGTATCTTTAATTAATTCAGATGCAGTTAGTAATCGTTTCCATCACCACCCCACATCAGTCTCCCCCTGGGACGACACTATACCTTTTTTCCTCTGCATACATCAGTAAAGTCTCAAGGGCTCAATTTGGAACCAGAATTACTGTTCTCCTCCTTCACCCAACGGCCGCTGTAGGTCCCTTTACGAGCATTTACACCCCATGACTTGTAGCAGTTACAGAGTCCTCCTGGCAAGTGGCGATCCCTGTTACAAATTGCTAATGGTCCTTCCTCTTCACTCATGAGCTGGCTCTGAAGATCTCTGGATGATTCTCCTGTAGGTGGGAGGGATCCCTGGAGGACCCAGTCCAACCTCCTGCCCGGAGCTGGTCCAGCTGGAGCAGGTTGCTCCAACCACGCGTGCTGAGCAGGGATGACGGCTCCCTTCCCTGGCTCCGCTGACTGCTAACACACCCCAGGAGGTGGTTGGCCTTTGCTGCGAAGGCACGTTGCTGGCTCCTCTTCCATGGGGCTTGGCGTGCACCTTCTGCAGCGAGGATGGGCAGGAGCAATGTGTCAGGGAGGCTGGGAACCCAGCTTTGGACTTCTTCACCTATGGCAAATTCATCTGTTGACTCAACATAGCATTACTCTGTAGTGAGTAATATATAAAATAAGTGCAGTATAACAAATAGCCCGGGAGGAACAGCATTCTCGTGGTTGGGCACCTTGCATGCATCAAGAGGAACATGCCTTCCTGGAGAGATGTATTGCTCTTAAATATGGAGCATCTCATGCTGTTGTCAGGACTGGTCAGATAAAGTCTGATCCAAACCATGAAGCAAATGTAGGGGTTCACTGGGTCTAAAAGAATAGTTTTGACTTGAGGAGTCTCCTTTCTGGATGGCATCCTTCAAGCTTTATTGAGGAGTCTCCTTTCTGGATGGCGTCCTTCAAGCTTTATTGAGGAGTCTCCTTTCTGGATGGCTTCCTTCAAGCTTTATTGAATAACACAAGAGTTGCAAGCTCAGAGAAATCAGATTTTCAGTAATTGCATGGTACTGTAAGAAACCATTTTCTCTTTTGAATGTAACAATATTCTGTTAATGCATTTTTGTCATTTATCTTTTCCATGAAGCAGGTGGTTTTTGCTCAAAGCAGCCTTTTTTAAGTGACTGAAATGTTTCAATTCCTTGGGAAGACTACTGTTCCCCTACCCCTGTTTTTTATGCACTCCTCCAAAAAGTTTGTGTTGTCTAAATGTAGAAAATGTTTTTTTGTTTAAAAAAATCCCCAAGGCTAGGAACTTCACTTTTCAGTGAGTACGTTTATGTTCAGGAGACATTTACATTTGCATAGCAAAGGTTCTCAAATATTCAGAAATGTCAAAATTATGTTGCACATAGAGATTTCATGGTGCTCTTAGGTTAATGTACTACACCTGCTCCTAAGGATTAGACGATAGGCAATATGTGACATAAAAAATGTGGGAGATTGGAGTTTGCTTGCACATTGAGCTCTCCCCTTTCCAAGCCCATGCTCACCAGGATGGGTGACCACCTGCACAGCTGCACTGTACCAGAGCCGGCCCTGAGCTATGCAAACCCCCGGGGAGGCAGAGGATGGGCACAGCTTTTCGGTGCACAGGGGTCCCTGACGTCCCCATCCAGAATACCCATGGCTCTCTGGCTATACTGTGTAACAGGGCTCCTCAGGGAAGGGTTGATGGTGTTATCTCTTGGCTTTCTTCTCAGACTGGCATGGACCTTTACAGGCTCCCTCTTGTCACTTGAGTTTCTTGCCCAAAAGTCCAGATGTCCATCTGAGCAGGTCATGGACTCCTGAAGTTGTGTAGATGAGGCACTTAGGGACATGGTTTAGTGGGCATGGTGGAGTTGGGTCGATGGTTGGACTCGATGATCTTAGAGGTCTTTTCCAACCTCAATGATTCTATGATTCTATGATTCTATGAAGGCGAGTGACCATTTGACCAGCTAGTCTGACATCCTTTTTATCATAGGACATTTCACTTGGTTAACTCAGGTTTTGAATCCAGTGAAATTCCATTCTGTATTAAATTGTTTAGCCAGAAATGTCTCTGATGTTGTTGTGAAAACATGACGATACAAAGGATCCGTTGGTTTGCATTGCAAGTTATCCCAGTGCTGCATCACACGTTGTTGAAAAACATGTCATCTCCATTCCAGGATGTACGTATCTGGCTTCAGCTGGTTTTGATTTTACCTTTCCTTGCTAGATTAAACATCTCTGATATTCCATATTTTCATCCTGTGAATGTACCTGTTTTTAACATTAGGCTAACTGGTCTTAGCTACCCAATCGTTCGGCTTTTCCTTTTTAATACTATCCAGGAAAATGCGAATATACCATCTGGAATTTGCCTGTTACTTCAAGATTTGTTAAAAATGGGTATCAGTAGGCCAAAAAAACTCTTCAAGCAACTCTTCAGGGACTCTTAGGTTCAAGTTATCCAGCCTGCTGCCTTTAAAAGTAAGTATCTTCAGAGAACAGTGTGCTGAATACTGAAATACTGTGCTGTAATCAAGTCAAAATCTGGTCCCAGAACAACAAGAAGTTTCCCCAGCATCAATTATTTCATCTTTGTCCACCATCCTGAAGTCCAAGTGTTGGGTATGGTGCACTTTGTGGAAGAAAACTGTGATTTCTAGCCTTTCTAAACACTAGCGCGGTTCCTGGGGGAACTCTTGCAGACCCATCTCGAATTTAGATCCTCCAAAACCACACAACTTCACTTCTGCGCTTTGCGGGTAGGTGCTTAAAGAAGAGCTCATCCTGCTCCCTCGTTTTAATTCCATTAGCGCTCCTCGTCCGTATCTGTGATCCACGGATCCGTTGCATTCGAGATTCTGGAGTTCTGGGTTAACAATATATCTAAAGGAAAAATATTTAAGATGTGCTACCACCCACACACATCTTTTTCTCTTTACGTTCTTCACCTTTCCTAAACGGGAAAAAGTTGGATTTTAAGATGCCAAGCACACAAATCCTCTGTAGCGCCATCGGTTTCTACCGTCTTGTTAACCACAGTTTCTGGGGGGTTTTTGCTTCTTCTTTGGACTAATACTTTCGGATACCCAAAGGACTTTTAATGTTTTTATATCTGAGTTTTCACCACGCTGTTGTCCTTAGGTAGCAATAATATTTTTACTTTTGCTAAGATGGAAAACAGAGTTTGTGTCTCCCCCCATTTTCTCCTTTTCCATTTCAAATTCCTCTTTCTGGAACAGGACTAACCGGATCCCAGGCGTTGTTCTGCAGGGTGTCTCGTCGGTATTGTGGACCATAGAATGAGGTGAGGACGCATTAATGGCAGTACCTTCAGAGTGTGCCCCGGGGCTACTTACGTGACTACACTGTCCTGGTAACTGGTGCTTGTCTTGGCATTAGTAACTAGTAACTCATACTTGCCTGGTAACTAGTCACTAGTTGCCATCCTGTGGGCACCCGTATGCCCAGGCATCAGAAACCCTTGCTCTGTTGTGCGTGAGTGTACCCCACGCCGTTTCTATTCTTCTGAGCCTCCGGTTCATGTGTAATATTCTGCTCTGCCTCTGTATTAATGATTCATCCTAACCTTTATGTCATCAGGAAGTTTCATTAGAGTGCAGTTATTTTTGTGCACGTAATTAGAATATTAAATAGATGAATCCCTGAGGAATTCCTCTTGCATCCTCCAGCCTGCAGGTTGTCTTTCAGCAGAACCCATTTTCTTCTCACTTTTATGGCGATACAGAGCCACAAATCACAACCCTGCCTTGCTAGTTGACCTGTGCTGACAACTGTTTCAGAGAACAAAACCAAATACCAGGTTTATCTCCTGTAGCCTGTTATTGCATGGTGCCTGGGGCAGATTCCTTGGTAGTTCATTTGCTGAGCATCATCTAACGACTCTGTGTTCTGGCTTGAAGATTTCAGGCTTCTCTCTCATGGTCACAAGTCGACAATCCATCTTTTCAGCTTCTCACATGCTTGTTTCCCTTATCTTTCCCTTTGTTGTGTCTTTGGCAATGGTTATCACATCAGGCCAACCAAAACGCCTTTATCCTTTGGATGTGGTGTTTAAGCTTATGCTTCTAGATGTGTATCTTTTTGTCTAGTGTGGCTCCCAGAAGCTGCAAGCTTTGGAAGGCTTTTTTTCTGGTCTGTGAAAAGGGAGCACAGCTCATCCAGGATTACAAAGGTACTTCTTTGTTGTCAATATCTGTCATGCATTTAGACAGAGCTGTGGTTCCTGTCCAACTTTCTCGCAAGTCGCATGCCCTTGCCTGCTTAGAAGCTCATGTGTGAACTTGTTTATATACTGTCTTTTTAGCTTCATGCTCTTATTACCAAGGAAGAATTTCGTCAGTGACTTTAAAAGCTGGATCTGTTCAGAGACCCATTAGTTCTGGTTCTTATCCCGTAAGCTCTTTAATTGGGTGGCTTCCATCGTCATAGTACCTGTATCCTGCCCAAGAACCACCACAAGCAATACTTCTCTCTCCTTCAGAGCAGTTCTGCTTGTGTGGAGGGAGAAGGAACTTGATCTTGGGAAGCAAGACGTCAGAGATGAGTGTTGTGCTATAACATGCTGATTATTGTAGCCTCCAGACTTGTCCCCTCCTGCTGCTTGGCGGTGACACAGTGTATTGGAGCGGTTGGAGCGGTGGCCACTTGGTCATAGGTAGCCACAAATGACGAGAGACATTTTGATCGGGTTACATGTTCGTGGAGAGATCGGTGTGGAGCCAGAGCTGCAAGAGGTGTGCTCTCAACGACCTGCTTTGTTGAGCACGAGTTCCCAATACAAGCTTTTAATGTGTTCTAGGGGAGATGGCTTCTCTCCCATGTCTGAACGGCAGTCATGGGTATACTCTCGTTACGCTGCTGCCATGGTATAACCATGCTGAAAGTCAGAGTTACAGGTTGCCTTCGTACTTCTGGTAGTGCAGATCTGCCTTCTCAGCTTGGGCGAACTTGTCTAGCTGTTTTTTTAACAGTAGGGAAATTGGGCCCAAGGGACTTCACGTGTCCTCTAGTAATGTCTGCAGAACAGAAGTCCCGGTGGATTTCTTTGCAGAGACAGCGGCTCCAGTGGTTGGTCTGGATGCTGCCGGGATTGAGACATTTCGCTCTGACCCCGTGCAGATCCCCCCCAGGGCTGGTGCTGCAGGACGGGGCCTGGGGAGGTTCCTCCACCCCTCCTGCACGGGAGCAGCTCTGCTCGCCTCCGGAGACGCGGTGGAAACCTTTCCAGCCACGTTAGTGATGCTGAGGAGTTAAAGGGATAAAAGGGCCAACTGAGAAGCCTGAAGACAAAACGCGGATAATTTTGAAAGATAACACTTGCTTTTAGCCTTTGTAACACAAGTCGGTCAGGGAGTCGGATGGGAATTGAAACCGTAGGAGTCCTGGGAACTGCTGCAAGTGAGAGCGCAGGGCGGCGGGGCGGGCGGCGGCGCTGGATGATGCTGGGGAGGGGAGCAATCTGGTACATATTGAGTGCAGTTACGGGATCCCCACATGAGGCCCCGCTGGAAGGGGAGGCAGCACATGCCCCATAACTGTGGAAATGGCGGATGAAAGCAAAAATGTCAGGCTTTGAAAGGAGCTAGGAAAAAGGAGGCATTCTGTGTGGTAACCAAGATTTTATTGTTTCCTGATCCCTGCTCTATATCCCACAGCTGGGGGGATAGAGAGAAATGAAAACAAACAACATTTCATGAATGGAGGGGTTCAAACAGCTATCTCGCACTCGGCGGAGCTGGGGCCGGAGCAGACCTGTTTCTGTGGGGGTCTCGGAGCTGCGGCTGGGCTCCTCGGCAGCCGGGCAGCAGAAGGCTTTCCCCCCCCCCCCCCTTTTTTTTTTTTTCCTTCTTTTTCTTTCCAGAAAGAGCCAAATGACAGCAAAGCATAGGGAGGGCATCTTCAGGACGGTAACTGCTGTGAAAAAGGCAGGAGCTGCCAATACTGATCACATCTTCTGCTTTATTGTACCAATAAAAGAAGGGTTTGGTTGCTCAGTGGTAACTGCTGGAAAACATGGATTCTTCTAAATCTGACCAATGGAAAAGTCAAGTGGAGCTTTCTCTTCTTTCTCCCCCTTTTCTCTATCATAATCCATGGAGAACCGTCCTCATCGCTCTTCTCCTTTGTAAGACACGGTGTTTAATTCTGCAAGGAGTGTGCATGGCTCTGCTACACGACTCGCCCTGCCTGATGTGCAGGGGGGAGGCAGGGCTGCCTGTGCGGCCGTCGCGTTCAGCAGCGCCGCGAAGCAGCTCCCCAGGTTCCATGGGTAAACAGTTTGAAAATACTCACCTCCCAAAGCAGTGACCGAAGTTGCATAAAATAGCTGCCCTGAAGGATAGAATTAAAGCTGAAAAATCAAATTGTAAAAAGAGCTGAGTAATACAAGACGGTTGCCAGAACAGCAGCGGAAATAACGCTGAAGCTAGATGTCTCCCAGTTTGACAGAAGGATGCGCTGAGTCCTGCCCAGCTGCCGCAGGATTAGCTGCTCCCTCCGCTGGAGGCTCTGCCGGCTCCCGGGGCGCTGCCTGGACGGAGGCGATTGCCATGGGGCCCTGCCCTTGGGATGGGAAGCGGGGACTCCGGTGAAGCGGTTTTAATTTAGCACTTACGATCGTAGCTGTGTTGCAGCCCGGTGGTCTCGGTCTCTGCGACGCGGCGGTCGGGCGGACGGCGGTACGCCAGCCTGTCCGCAGCCCCCAGCCCGGTGCACGGCTCTCACCTGCAGCAAGGGCTGGAGCTGCGGTCAGGAGGGGAGAGCCACCTTCTTCCCAAGCAAACTAGCTGTTAATTAAGACTGGGATTTAACAACAAAGGCTGCTCCGTGCGCAGTCTTGGCCCCCTCTCCTCCCCTCTGCGTGCCCCCCCGGCACGCTCAGCCTCCCTGCCAGATTGCCTGTCTCACAGCCCACACAGTATTGCTGGGAGGGTTTGTGTATATAATCTAATTATGTCATTTTTTGAACAATTAAATGCAAACCTTTTGGTGCAGTGGGCAATGTGCTGTCTAATAATCCCATCGACTCTGCCTGGCCTCTGCACTGCACCGCTGGGTTAGACAGTTAGCATCACTGGGTTGGCATCGCTGAAAAGCCCAGCATCGGCGGGGATCCAAAACAGAGCAGCCTTGGTTCAGAGGTTGGTGTTTGTGTATTTGTAATGCATTCCCCCATGCACGCCCACACGAGCCCTCTCTATATAAATATATATGTTTATTTTATACAGATAGGTGCATAGGTAGGTGTCGGGGTGCCAGCAACACACTCTGTCCGTGCAGAGCACTTCTCTCGCGCCGTGTTTCAGAGCAGCATGTGCCTCTGCAAATCAGGAGCGTGATGTGTTCAAACTGGCTGCAGCGGGATGGAGGTCCTTGTCCAGGCGAGCCGGCTGCTCCCTGGACCGGGGGAACCGGGGGGGACCGGGGGATCCGGGGGAGCGGGCATCGCACCTCTCTCCCTCCGTTGCCATGAAAACAGCCCTGCGTTAGGCTTTAGTCAGGGGATTTTGTTAACGCTTCAGAAAGGTTATTAGCCTACCCGACTAATAAGCCTTTTTTGTATTCCTTGACGTGATTGTTCTTGGAGAAGAGCAGCAGGCAGCGTGAGGCCTGTTGGAGCCGATAGCCCTGGCTGATGTGCCACGGAGGACAGTAAAATTCAATTTTCCTACAAGAATAAGGTCAACAGGACTGATTGGTGGGGGTCTGATTTAGTGACCTTATTTTCTGTTTTAAATGTTTTCCTCAAAGAATATTTGCGGAGAGGGGGTTGAATTATTTTTAGCACACGCTTCGATTGAGCTGGAATTATTCAGGCAGCAACAGCAATAGTTTCATTTGCAGCACTGAAAGGATTTTTCTCCTCCGTTTCTGGTTAACATAAATAATTTTTAAATTACTAGTAAAAAGGAAAACTGCAAATGGCAATAGAGACCCAAATTCTGGAGAAATACCTTGCAGGGAGATTACAGCCTCGGTGACTGCAGTCGTGATATTCAATTGCACGAGGGGCTGCGGAGCAGGAACAGGGAGGACGGCTCCGGTGGTGTCCCAGGAAAATAGGATTTGGTACCTGCAAGCTGCAGCAGTTGTTGTGCACTTGCATCCTCGTGCTTCTAGCACCTACCTGATTCCTCTGCGAAAGCTGTAAGGACAAGACCAAACGGTCTTACACCAAACCGGCTTAACAGCATTCCAATTTTTATCACAGGTTAAAGCAATTCAAATAAATGGGTATTAGGAAAAAGCGGCAGACAGTGAGCATCCCCTTTGTAGTTCTCCTTTGCAGACCTACTCCAGAGCAAACTCCTATTTTCCTCCCATAGAGCTGGAGCAGCGTAGGCTAGATCAGCCTCATGCAAAGCAGTTATAAATTTGGTTGGGAAAGTTTTCTCCAAGATCAGTTGTCAAGGGGTTTCTGTTAAAATAGAAAGACGTGTAAATTGAAATTCCTCTATAGTTCATTATTTCTGTCCTGAATTAATTACTATTCAGCCTTCCTGCAAGGGACTTGGATTTGCTCTTGACATCAAGCAGGAGGAGATTGCTGGGGCTTTAGAGAAGGGGATGAGAATTCAAAATTATCCTGAAAAAATTGCAGGAATATTTGGAGGGAAAAAAAAAAAAATTGGATTTCAGTATGTATGAAGGAACGTATGCAGTATGTATGCGGGAAAATCAGCTAAGCAAATATGAAATATGAAGCAACTGGAAGGACAGCCATTCCACAGAGAAGCACCTGGGGCCGTGGTGGATCACAAAGCAAACATGAGTCAATGCTCTCATGGTATTAAAAAAAAAAAAAACCAAACTAGAGATGACTTTGGGGTTCACTAGACCCACAAACCAGCCCCCTACTCCATCGACCCATGCTGTGGTCCCACCTGAAACAGGAGGTCCAGCTCTGGGCTCCAGCTCTCCAAAAAGATGCAGCAAGTCCCGAGGAGGTCGGTGAGGAAGATTGTCTTGGCTGAACCGCTGGCTCACCCGGCAGGGCTGAGGGACCAGAGTTGTTTACCTGGAGAAGAGAGGACTGAGAGCAGGTTTGGAAGGCTTCAGACACAGAAAAGATCGCTGCACAGAGGAGGGAAGAGCTGCTGTCCTTGCCCCGCGGGGCTGGGCCGCGCTGCAGGCTCCACTTGCTGAAAATTTCATTTAGGAGTTTCATTTAAACTTTAGGAAAATCTGAATGAAGAGGTTTTTAAGAGCATGTCGGATAAACATCTGTCAGGAGGATATTATGAAGAACGGATCCAGCTGTGGTGCACAGGGATGGACGAGGTATTTTCTTACAGCTACATTTTCTTATGATTCTGTTCATTTCTGCGTCGGCAAATAACGTCCTTTCCCTGCACCTCACCTTTGTAAACAGCAGCTTCCATGACTCTTGACTGCAGAAAAAGTACCTGAAATTACAATAAACACAAGTTACTTTTGTTACTTCAGTGGCAATAGTTGCCCAGTTTTCTGTAGCTTTCCAGCACGTTGGTTCTACGATAGACTCTAATGGAAGAGGTGCTCCGTGTCCACGTTGGGGATGTCTATGAACGCAAACTGCTCGTTCTTGCTCCAGCAGCGGGGACAGGCAGAACATATTGAAGTGTGCATGAAAACTGCAAAAAAATGGGGAAAGTGATGCCAGCAAGTGGTCAGGGTGGAGGAGCAGATGCGTAGCATGTGGCTGTGGCAGAAGAGTCAGGCAGGACTTGGGCGACGCTTTGCTCTGAAGACCAAACCCAAACCACCTTCGATGGGACGTGCCCTTTGGTGGTGCATTTTTTGACAGTCATCTGTTGCTTAATCTGTGCAGAGTGCGCTTTGCTGCTGCTGCCTGCTGCTCGCTTTTTTCATCAGAAAGTCACACGTTACTAAATCAAATGCCTTATGAAGGATATTATTTCTCTGTAATTATCCTCGTCAATAAAACTCATAATCTTCTCAAGGAAGGAAATCAAGTGCTATTTGGCAAGGCCTGTTTTCAGCAAAACCAACTTGTCCGACATCTGCTATGTTTCTGTCATTTATTCCTCATCGTTAAATACTTCTGGGTTTGTTGGTTTATTTGAATGGTCGTTGGCCGAGGATTGCTGTCTGCCCAACCTGCCTGCGGTACTCCATCATATTCTGTATAGTAAAGTATTTGCACTCGTCAGGACTCATAAATTTCCCCAATATTTCAAGATGTTTCTAAACAAAATTAACCTCGGCGCAAGGAGCGTCTCGGCTCGTTGTTTCCAGGCTCCTCGATGCTATTTGTTGAGTTGGCTCAGCCCCAAAATGAGCGGAGGAATGCAAGGGCACTGCGGCTTTTGGGTTGTATATATGCATGAAATTTTAAACACAGATGATGTAGGCTAGACGGATGACCTATACATCCGTGGAAAGAATAAGTTGATTTCCTACTTGACGTTTTTTTGGTGAAATATGCAGAAAGCATGTTTTTTCTTCCCTGCTACATAATATTTTGTGGTCACGGTACATGCGATAACATCAGCAGAGGTTACTCTGCCCATTCAAGCGGCGTGGTGTCAATGTTATTTGAAAACGGGATATAGAGGGTCTGAGGGGCTGAACAAGAAGAGAGCTGCAGAGAAAGCCATGGGCAGTGTCAGCTGTGGGGGGCTCGGTTCGGTGTGCCCCCCCCCGGCCCTTGACATGGGGAGAACACCTGGGCGAGAAGAGAGGGGCTTTTGTTTCCGAGAAAGCCCCTGCAGCATGGAGAAGAGCTCCAATTACTTACAGTGAGTATTATAAAAGCTCTTCAGCTTGAGCCCCATGATACTTGACGTGAGGAAGCCGGGCTCAAGAGCAATTTCATCATTCTTAAGTAAAGACAAAGGAAAGCATGGTAAATGTGAATTAGACATTGAACGTGCATGATACGCAGATGGAAAACCCTCTGGTCAGGGTGACATATGAGCTGGTTGTGTTCAGCCTGGAGAAGAGGAAGCAAAAGGGAAATCCGACTGTAATCTTCTGTCTCTTAACGGGTGACCGAGGAGAAAGCAGAGCCAGAGCCTTCCCAGAGGTGCGTGGAGAAAGCAAGAGGCGATGGTCACACATTGGCTGGGGGGGTTCTGGCTGGATTTGGGAAAGAAATTCCCATGAGAGTGGTTAAACTCAGGAGCAGGCTGCCCAGAGGGGTGGTGGGACCTCCCTTTTGGGGGATTTTCAAAGATCAGCTGAAGAAGACCCTGAGCAACACTTTGAAGTTGACCTTGCTCAGAAGAGGAGGGTGGTGTGGACACCCTCTGAAGCTCCTTCCAACCTGAATTTTTCAATGCTTTTTTCATCCCATTCTCCTTTAAAAGTCTCCTCTGTCATGGTGGTTGTAGAAAATTTGACAGCAGGTCACCAGAGAGGTGGGGGACCTCCAGTTAAACTGCGGGGATGAGGGAGGCGATGGTGCCACAGCATTTTGTATACCTGCTAAAAGCTGTTACAGTCACTGCTTCCTGTACCTCCGTTGAAGTGGGTTTGATGCACAGGCCAGAGCTCTGCCTCTTCTCTTCAGGAAATATTAAGGGTTTTTTTAGGTTAAACCTCAGAACTCTTGTATACAAGACTTGATAAGCTGGGGCAAATAAATCGAAGTCAGCTCCCAAACATTTCAGGAGCTGGGTCAGAGGTTTCCTTCATTGTTTTTCTAAATTGAAATCCATCTTCTGTGTCCTCCCTGGTGCAGTTTCCAGGAAGAACATGCAACAAGCCAATAATTCCTAGGATTTTCTAAGGCTGCAACTCCAACAGAGTCAGAGAGGAGTTTACAAACTTATTCAAATCTGCCTCTGCTCTGTTTACAAAAGGCATCCTGGAGTTTTCCATCCTGTGAGCTCTGTGGCGGTGGCCCTGGAGGAGCAGAGCCACGCACAGCTCCTCAGTAGACCAGTCTCTTTACCAGGCAAAGCTGCAGAAGCAATTGCCTGTGCTGGGGAACGGAGACGCTGAAACAACAGCCCCAGCGCAGGCTCACTTCAGCAGCTTCAAAAAGCACAGGGATAACCTCAACTCCAGTGTTCATTGGACCTTGCTTCATTCCTTCCATCACTCCTTTTGCCTTCAGCCATTGGAGAAGGAAGGTTGTGAGAGTGATTTATTGACACCCCCCCCCAGCGATGCCGCCTCATTCAGCCTTGGGAGCAATCCCTGAGCGTACCCGGTAACGATCGTGTGCTGCCTCCGGGCCGTCCCGGTTCACCTCCCTCGTCTGCAGAGGCACAGCTACACCCGCCGTGTCCTCCCATGGCTTCCTTTGCCCCGGGCCAAGCCCCGGCACCGCACCGTAGCACCCGTGGGTTGCGTGGTGCCTGCCTTTGCTGGCAGGGCTCTGTGCTGCTTCCTCTGCGTCCGCCCCAGGTGTCTTTCTTGCTTTCTCAGTAGATAAAGTGCTTTCTAGGACAGGGCTGGTTTCATGCTGTGCAGTGTGAGCCCAGCTGTTGGTGAGGCTCATTGTCACCGTTGGTGTCCTTGGCTTTGACTCCTGTCCTCAAGCATCCTCCTTTGGGTCAACCTCTGAGTTCCTTGTGGCTGCAGATGCCGTTGGGGTCCCACAGGCAACACGCTGCCTGAGAGCCGTGGGCTGAGGGGTGGTACAAATAGTGCTAACGGTTAGGAAACGCTAGCTCATACATTCTTATTTCTGCTTTCTGTATGTATATGCATCACAATTAGAGGTCATATACCATTTTTCCACATGCATCATTTTTCCACAGGACTCATCATTGAGTGCAGAGGGGAAGCACGCAAGTGTGTTAAGACTACATGCGCTGTACAAAGTACAGGAAGAGAGAGATCAATATGTAAAATAGATATTTTATTTTATTTTATTTTATTTTATCTGGAATTAGACAAAAACAGATATTACCAGGTGCTAGAGAACCACATGCGGCCCTGAGCCTGAAAAGCACCTATTCCCTCTCCTGCGGGTATTTGTTTATGTGTATGCTCGCGCTGGGAGCGCATCTGCCCACTGGAGACAACAGTATTTTTTGCTCTATCATTACCTGCAGAGTGCGTTCAGAAAGTCTTACCCAAACTGCATGCAGCAGTGAACACCCCACACACGCCCTGAGGCCGTTGCTGAGGTTGAATCGACATTTATTGGCTTGTAATTTGGTGAATGCATCATTACAAATTTGCTTTGGACTCAATCTTTCCTCCTTTCCCTCCCAGAGCTTCGGTCCATTGCATCCCTGGTGTCAGCGCTACTTCTGGGTTTTAGGTTCTGCAGTGATGGTTGCTGCTTTTCCTCATGCCTGGTTTCTGTATGGGCCTGGGAAAGCTCCATCAGTGCTCAGTCTGTGTCAGGTTCTGCCATGAGCAGAAAGGAGTCGTCATCCCCAAAGGTATTCAGCTCTTCATTCAGCCCAGGCAGCCCAGAGAGGCTTGTGCAGGTCTCCTGTCCCATTCTAGACCTGTTCAGGTGTCGTCTCCACTAATGAAAAATATGGCCACCTGATGGGGACTGCGGCCTCGGAGAGATCTCCCAAGAAACCGTCCATAAGGGGATCGGATTCTTTCTTTCCTCCTAGAGACGTAAACTTGAAGGGCCTTGTAACAGCCCCTGCAGGCTTGCACATGCAGTGCACGTGCAGGTACAGCTCAGACCACGGCATTTCCCACCTGTCTTTGGTAGATGCTGCACAAGAAGGTTTAGTGTCGGTGTTGGCCAGGAGTTGCTTCTTCATTCATCTTCTAGATCAGGAGTGAGAGGTGCATCTCTCCTTGGCTAGGAAGTCCATCCCAGGTCGACCCACGAGTTTTTCTTGCTTTTGCTTTTCCACTTCTCTCCCCCATCCCACTGGTGGGGAGTGCACGAGCGGCTGATGGGTGCTGAGTTGCTGGCTGGGGCCAGCCCACCAGTGCAGCTACTGGAGCCCGTGGGGTCCCAGTGCAGCAACTGGAGCCCCTGGGGTCCCAGTGCAGTTACTGGAGCCCCTGGGGTCCCAGTGCAGCAGCTGGAGCCCCTGGGGTCCCAGTGCAGTTACTGGAGCCCCTGGGGTCCCAGTGCAGCTCTGGGAGCACCAGCAGCTTGGGAACTGCAGCCCTGCGGTCCTGAGCAGCAGCCGTGTTTCCAGCAGGCAGTGTTTCTTGTGAAGGTGATTTTCAAGTCTTCACTGAACTGGAAACTTTCAGATCCTCCTTCAACTACTGAGTGCTGTGGGGTGCATCACTTGGCGTCGCTGAGCATGGTAGTGTGAGCATGCATGAGGACAGGGGCAGCAGGGAAACGCAGCTCTGCCCTGTAGCCACTCCCTGTGGAGATACGTCGTCTGTGTGTGACCGCACGAGCTGTTCTCAAAATCACTACGGTTTCCAGGAACCGCGTCATCGCGTGGATGAGGGGGCATTCCCAGCCCCTCTGCTCCGGTGGCTGCAGTATGCAAATCGGCATGGCCCATCTGCGTGCCCGGCGGTTAAAAAAAATTAAAAAAAAATTATTCAAGTGCTTGGGCACTTACTCTAAGAATATAAATGTAGACAGCGGGTCTCAAAGATGGATGACGGTGAAAAAAAGATTACTCTCCCCCCAGGGCTGAAGTCTCCGTGTGCGTGGAGGGTGTCTGGGTGCTGCTCTCCCGGCTTTTACTGCCAGCCCACCAGCGTGGGCGTCTCTGGGGCTCAAGGTCTCCCCTTGGTCCAAGCAGCGAGCACATCTGCAAAACTGCCGTGGGCCAGATGTGGAGATGGGCGGGATGGGTCGAGTTTGCCACGCAGGGTAAAATCTGTCCCCTCGCAGTTTAGGCAAATGTGTTTTGGGGAGAGGAGGTCAGCAGTGAGGTCTTATTTTGTTAATTGAACTCTTGCTTTTCCAAATAACAAAATCTCTAGGCAGCTTTTCATTTGTAATCCCTCACCATCAGCGGGCCTCAGGTGGTTCACAGGAACGCGTGCCGAGGTCCCGCAACGCGAGGTGCAACCTGGGGAACAAGCTTCAAAACATAAAATATTCCCCCACCCTCCTCTAGCTCCCTCCTGGGGAAAGGAGAGCTCCAGCTCATCGGCCCCTGCCTCCGATGTGGGTGTTGGCGCTGGGTCTCCTCCTGGTTTTCAGTCTTAATTGATGCATGGGCTGTTTTTGCCCATCTGAGCGGCTGCCAAGGCTGACGCTTGGTCTGGGAGGAAGAGAGGGAATGGGCAGGTTCCTCCAAACCGAAGCCATGGGATGGGTGAACGCTGCCGCTTTCACCATGCTACATCCCACGTGCCGGACTGGGAGCGCCAAGCAGTGGGCATACATCTTTTGCCACAAATTTATGCAAATTCAGACACTCCTGCCTGTTTCTGTGCATTTTCAGGTCTTTTTTTAAGGTTTTATTTGAGGTTTCAGTGTAGGGAAGTGAAGTTGCTGATGTGGCATGTGCATTTTCTAATGACTTTACCTTCGAAAGATGTCCTTTCCCTCCTGCAGCCCTCTCCCCTGCAGACACCCGTGTCACAAGGACATTCTACTCACTTCTTTAAATCCCCCTATTACTAATACAGTTTCAAAATGACAATTTTACACATGACTAGGTTTTCGTGTTAGTAAGAATATCAACTTTGGGCTGGCAGGGAGACGGGGATTAGCCGGAGCTGCAGCCATCCCCACGCGGTCCCGACCAGCATCCCATTCCTGGGTACTCCCGTGGGAAGCAGGACCTTGCAGCAGGGCAGCGCTTGATGTGAGCGCGGGTAAAATGTGCCGGCGACAGATGCTGCGCCCTGCGGCAGCGCGAGGGCCGGCTGCACCGGGTGCTGGCGGTGCCACCGCTGCACGGGGTGCTGGCCGTGTCACCGGTGGTGTCACCGCGCGGCATCACTGCTGCACTGGCCGGGTTGCCCCGGTAACTGATGCACGTCAAAGGGAGCAAACGATGAACAGGCTTAAAAAAAGACGACAAAGCAAACAGCACAGACAAACCAGGTATTTGCTCAGAGGGTTTTAATGCCCTTAGTGTGTAATTATTTATGAGTAGCTTTCCTTTAATCAATGGCAGCATAGGGACCATGCTTAAATATAAATACAGTCACAGATCATAAACCCTTGCTAGCAAAGCCAGACAAAACTGATCACTAATAACTTTGCGTTTGAGCAAGAGGGTTCAGAGGTTGTTGACAGACACGAGTGGCTGCAGAGAATCCACAGATTATTAACAATAAAGTAGTACTGTGCGCATTCAAAGCACCCGTAAATAATGGCTGATGCTCCGGGGAAGGGTGGCATCTTTGCCTCTCGGGTGGTGAGGATGGGTGCTGGGGGAGCGAGCGGCTCCCGGGGGCGAGGGGCCCAGCCGGGCTGCGCAGACCCTCTGCCATGAACGGCCGGAGGAGGGAGATGGGGAACCAATCTCTCTGCAAATGTCCTTAAATACCCAGCGAGGTGCATCACTTGATGAATGTCTCCTTGCTCTCTCTCCTGCTGGCACCACACGCCGAGTACTTAAGTGAGATTATTTTTTTGAAAACATGGAGCCAATAAGTGCATGTCAGTGGTCTCCTATATTTATCTCCTCCTCATACGTTCGTCAGTCCCTCTCCTTTCCCTGCTCACCAGCCTTGGATTGTGCTCCAGAGGCTTTGCTGGGGCAGCATCTTCCTTGAAGCCAGTGAGAGTTTTGCCCAAGTGAGTATTACAAGGGTTTTCCCTGAGCCTTCAAACCGCAGGGAAAAAATTACTCTGTATTTGTTTGTGATTTGCTGTGAAATTCAGCAGACTTTGAGTAGGTAGGCAGTACCTGAAAGACCCTTGGTACCATCACTCGCCATCCGTGGAGAGCTGTAGGGGAGTTCCAGAAGGCACCGGCACCCGCGATGCAAAGCTGCTCGCAAGGCTCTCGGGGTGGCACAACGGAGACAGGGTGGGTTTGGCTGGAAGGAAATGTAAAATAAAAAAAAAATTAAAATCACTATTTTAGTAATAAATAAAAATATATAAAATATATTAAAAATATATGAAATATATAAAAATGAATTTAAAAAGGGGATGGACCTTCAGCAGAGCCTCAGTGGCACCGCGGAGCTCTGGGGGGTCTCCTCACTGCAGCCTGCGGGAAGGATGGGCAGATGCAAAGCGGTTGAGGGGTCCTTCTGGAGCACACGGCTGGGCAGGTCACTGCGTGCCTTCCTGGGTTTTTTCCAACTTGACGTTTGACCAGTGACACAGTAAGCGCACGGTACGGAGGCCGTGGGTCAGATCCTGCGCCAGAGGCAGCGTAGCTGTGAGTACCACGTGCAGCCCAACCTCGGGTGCTGCAGCCCAAGGCGTGATGCGCTGCGCCCGGCGTGCCACCACCGCGGGGTTCTCCCACAACACCTACCGATCATGCATCACATTACTCAAATGGAGTGTTTTGGTGAGCGCCTTTCCTTATGCTTTCTTTTTTTTTTAAACAGAATTCTTTTTAGACATTGACCCAAAAAAAAGTTAAAAATTTGGAAACTGTGTCTCATGTCTCCCGTGCAGGCGCAAGCAGCAGGCTCGGCACACTCCTCGCCCACCCACGGAGCCAGCCACCCCATGCCCATGCCCGTCAGATCCACCTCCGCTGGCTCTACCCCAACTCACGTCCCACAGGACTCGCTTGCAGGTGTCGGGGGAGACGTGCAGGAAGCTTTCACACAAGGTGAATATCACACAAAGCAGAACCACATCTGGTGTTAATCCTGCCATCCTCGTGTAAAAGAGGGGAGATTCAGACTAGACAGAAGGAAGACATTGTTTACGCTGAGGGTGGTGAAGCACTGGCCCAGGTTGCCCAGAGAGGTGGTGGATGCCCCATCCCTGGAAACATTCCAGGTCAGGCTGGACGGGGCTCTGAGCAACCTGCTCTAGTTGCAGATGTCCCTGCCCACGGCAGGGGGGTTGGACTAGATGGCCTTTAGAGGTCCCTTCCAACCCAAACCATTCTGTGATCCAATGATTCTATGTACAACAAAAGCGTAACTCACCAATATCGATACAATAATTACGAACCCCTTTCCTGTGCTCTAGAACCAAAGAGATTGGGGGCACAGTTTTAAATCTTTACAAACT